>NW_020628818.1:7666157-7989658 GCF_003573695.1 Papaver somniferum
TTTTTTGATTTTTTTTTTCAATTTTTTTTTTCATCTCAGTCACTCTATTTCACCCTAGCAATGGTATAAAGAACAAAAAGAAGTGATCAGGATTCTTTTGATGATTCCATCACGAGATATGGCGAAACTACCGTGTTTTTTTTCTAACACCTGAGCTCTGTGCTTTTATGAATAGACTCTTCTATATGTTTCCATCTAATCAGATTGGTTCCTCAACTCCTACAACCAAAATGCTTCCATCCACTTAGATTGGTTAGTGCCATCCTTAATAGGCATAAATTTCTAGTCTCTGGAGTTTATTTATTGCAACTAAAAAGTTTCTCCCATACCCCCAAACTTAAATCTAACATTGTCCTCAATGTTCTAAAGATAAAATTAAAAGCATGAACAAGGAGAAACTGTTACCATTTGAAGCAAAAGAGTTAAGGAAAGATATTACCGTGTTGCTTGCATGAGATTGGGTTGCCTCCCAAGAAGTGCTAAGTTTAACGTCTTTAACCAGACATAAGAAAGGATTAATCACCTCGTATCATAAAGTAACATCCGAAATATTTGTGGGTCATCAAAACCAGATAGAGCTATCACAAGTAAAAGGAATCTACAACATGCCAAGAAAATTAACAAATAAAGCGCACCCTTGTCTAGTTTCCTGTTTAAGACAACTACATCTAGCTATGGTTCATGTTCAGGCTCTATGAAAGGGTCTAGATAAAATATTTTCATGCGCTGGAATTCCTCAAAGCTAAGGTCCGGTTCAGGTATTAGAGTCTGGAAAAACTCAAGTAAAAACTTAGAAGCACATAATAATAACCTAAATAATTGTGGATCCTTAAAGTCAATCAGTTTTGACTCACACAGCTGACCACAATGAGAGTGGTGGTCTTCCTTAAACAAATGTGTCAACCCTAATCTCCTAAAGTAATTAGATTTAGTCTCAAAACTTAATAATTGACACATATGAAACTTATACGTTCCCACAATTGGTCGAAAAATATTTGGTGGGAAAACAAAATCAATATGGGTATCATATCCTGGGCAAACCACATCAACCAGAGGATGGGTTTCTAACAACTGAAATTCATTCTGGACATCATGAGGTTCGGGAAAACATGTATGAAGATAATCTTGTAAAATGGTTGAGGCATATATGTCAAGTCCCAAGTGAGGGACATTTCTAAGAGTTAAAGCACATGGAGAATGATAATCACCCCCAAGCTTAGAGTTTCCAGTGTCTCTAGAATGACTAGTTACAACTTCCCTAATTTCAAGGTCATCTGATTCCTGAAAATGATCAATTGATTCTTCTAAGTTGGGTTCATCCTCACTCATCTCTATGAGTTCATTTTCTTTGTCTAAGACTAATGTTTCTAAATCTTTAGACTCTAAAACAATATTCTCAGAAGAAACTCGTTCCTTTAAACCATTATCGGCTTCGTAATCAAAAGGAAATACCACATCATCTAAAGAAATGGTATCTCTAGTCAAATCCTCGTCCTTTTGAAAAGGTGAATAATCATTAAAATTATCGGGAGTTGAACCAGAAATAGCACTATCATCATAAAGTTCATTTGGAGTAATAAATTCCTGATCACTAATGTCGAATTCTTCATCAACACTATCCTCATCATAATCATCATTATAATAACATGAAAATGGTTGAACCTCATCTAAACATGTATTGTTACCAATTTTAAGCTCGTCATTATACAAATAACTATCTTCATTTTCAAGGGTATTATTGGAAACACTAAGATTATTTCGAGCAGTACCGTTCTGGGCCTCTAACAAAAGCTTTTGAATCGACTCACATGACTTCCTTATGGTATCGTGACTCGACTCACATGACTTCCTTATAGTATCGTGTATATAAGGTTCACTCATGGGCGCATTTTGTTTATTCATTTCTAACACAAACCTATTTGTATTCTCAGTTAATTGTTTGAGAGACTCTTCCAGAGGAATTACAGGTTCAGAAGGATCATAATAGGGACTAGTTTTCAACATTTTCATTATATTGTCCAAAGACGAGGAACTAGAACTATAATACTCTGTATTCTCTTGCTCGTATGATCGGTGCATGTGTGGATAGTAATTAGGCTCACCATGGTATGAGCCATAAGTTTTATGTTCCCAACCACTATTCACACTACGGTCAAAGTAATGTCCATTTTGATAATCAGTCGGATATTCGTTGTATAGGCTATTGTAATACCAGTTCGACATTTTTCTGTGCACGGGTATGAGTTGTCACACAAAATTAAAACCCACTGACAGGGGATTCATGGGTGGATAGAATCTTACCTCCCGTACCAGACGGGCGATGAACCGTTGAAGTCGACTCAGGCCACCGACTCCCATGTCAGTGTACGAACCCGAGGGGCCGAGACAGTATCGTAACTGTCGTCCTTCCCTACAAACAGTTTAAATCTTAACCCTTCCTTAGGGTTTAAAAATAATAATGTCCAAGTCCAAAATAAAGTCCAAAAAGATGTCCAAAAATAAAAAGAAAAATTACAACAAAGCAAACCCTAATACAGTTTTCCAAAAATAAAATAAAATTTAAATATATACAAAATCTTCTTCACTCCTTTTGACTCCTCTTTTCTTTCCTTCTTTGGCGATGCTTTCCTTTTATAGAACTTTTTCTTTCCTTGTATCTTCGCTCCAAATCTGAAAAGAATCGAAAACCACCAAAGGCGTAAAAGAGAACAAAAAATCTAAAAAAATAAAAATAAATCTAAAACCTAAAACCTAATACAAATCCGCGTCGGCGGCGCCAAAAATTGATGTAGTTTTTCAAGTGGTAAGTAAAGTATCGTTCGCTCGGACTTGTAAAGACTCAATTCTAGACTAAAAAATAAAGAAAACACTAAAATAAAGAAAATATATTCACAAGATTGTCATGATAACGAGAGATGCTAGGACTTCGGATTCCACCAATTCTCATGTTCATGTGGTTCACTTTCTAGACATTTATAGCTCCAAAGTTAACTTTTTATAGACTCTTCTTCTTTGCCAAGGTGGATTTTTAAGAGATTAATTGTAAATCACAAGCATAACGCATCAAAAGTATTAAGACTAAGCATACGTTATCAAACGAAATCACAACTAATTAGTGAAAATCATAAAACACTTAAATCAAATTCAAAAAGTCATACAAAAAATAAGTAGAATTACCACATGCATGAAAAATAGCTTCCTCCTTTATCCCAGAATTGGGGTTTAGCTCCCCATGTCTAAAACACACCCAAAAGATAGAAACATAGCTCAAAAGGTGTTTTTATTGAAAAATAATATAATGCAGCGAGTTTGTAACAGAGATAATTATTACAAAGCCCACTGTTGCAATTGGGTTGCTGTTACAAAGGAAAGATGACTGTTTTTATAAAGTGTGATCTATTGTTGGTGTTCTTCTTCCATGCAACACCTTGATATTCCTCTGCAACTCCGGCTCTGTAACCTCCGTTTCTTACCCCAAACTCTCGACTCCCCTGTTGGGACTGTTCACTTCGTTTATATATACCACAGGCCAAAAATCCCGCGAGTTAATCCTCCTCTTTCTTTCACCAAAAGTCACGTATCTTCCCAAATATTTTATTTCCTTCTCTTCCATTTCTTTCCGCTGTTAGCTTCCTGTGTTTTCAAATATCTTTCCTAAGATAGAGTTACGGCTAATAGACGATAGTCTCTCTTCCCATTCCCACGTAACTACCAGCTTTATAATCAACAACATCCCGAGACTTTTTAACCTCTATTTTATCGGGGACTAATCAAAACTAGTGACAAAACCCCTAGGTGAACAAACTAGTGATAAGAAAAAACCGGTCATATTAGTTCTACCAAATAAAAACCGTTTCAAATAAAATTGGGACAAAAACCCCAAGCCAAATAATAATGTGTAAATTTAGTTTTTGTTACTTTTAAAAAAGCCAAACATACCCTTCGACCTTTTCTTCTTCTTCTCTGATTTCTTCTTTCTTCCGTCTCCTTCTCCCACCACCATCACCAGCAGCAACAATGGAACTGCACGAGAAGAACAGCGCTGATTCAAGAGGTGAAGAATTCGAGAGACGTTTCTCTTATTCATTTCCCTAAAACTGAGAAAAGAGGACAATTCTTGTTAAGTTTTTCCGATTTTAGGTTTCAGTTTGTTAATCAGATTATAGGGTTTGTTGTCCAGTTTGTTAATCAAATTTTAGGGTTTCCTCATCTGATTTCAGGTTGTTTATGAGAGTTCATAGTTGGAACTCTTTCATCATCTGATTTTAGGGTTTCACTGTCACCTGCGTAAGCCTCTCTCCACCCTCAGGTAAGCTTATCTTAATCGGATTGATCAAGTGAAGCGCTTCAGATCTGAGGTTTGTTATTCCCTTTTCTGTTGTGATTTGAAGTATTTTAGATTTTTTAGTATTCTGCAATATAAACCCTAATCTCTTGTGAGAGTGTCATTTGCAGTCTGTACTCTTAATTAGAATCCATTGGAGACGAAGTAGGGTTCAAGTGTTGAAGTTGCAGCTGCTCTAAAAGCTACAAAAGTGGAGATAATTGATGTGTGTGTTGTGTGATGAGTCTGAGAAGATGAGAAGTAGAGTTCTGGTAGGAGGTTGTATGATACTGTAGCTGTAGAAGATGAATTCTGGTGGTGGATAAGAATCTGGTTTGAATTGAGAAGATGGTTTGCATCTGCAACTCAGTTTTGGAGACAACCAGTGATGAATAATGGGTATTGTGTTGTGCTGTATCTGGTGGATTCTGCAGTGAATGGAGCGATGGATTATGGAGCTTCTGAAATACAGTGGCTAGGGTTGCAGTTGAGAATTGAGATTGTGCTATGTGCAGTATGGAAAGAAGCAATTGCAGGTGAAATTCTTGAATGGGAAATTGAGTTATGGAAGAGTGAATGGAACTGAATTACTGTGTGGGCTGAGCTGAGCTGAACTGAAGTTGATGGTTGAACTGAGTGCAGTCACGCCATGGCATTTCAGGTGGTATGGAATTGAGATTGGTAAGGGTTCAGCTGGTGCTAGTTGTGCTGTTGAGAAGTTGATGTTGCAGAGCTGAAGTGAGTGCTGGGAAGGCTGAACTGAGAATGGGTTGAGCAGTAGCTGGAGATTGAAGCAACTACTTTATTTTTTGCTGATTTGGGGTTTAGATCTGTGGATATATGTACTTACTGATCTGTTTTTTATTTTTGGTTTTCTATGCTTTTGTGTTGCTAGTGGTGGTGTTGGCATCTAAGGTTTGGTATTCTATGGTGGAGTTGGGTTTGCAGGAGGTTGTTGGTCTTTCTAAAGCTCTGGTGGTGGTGAATTTTCAGCTGGTGGAGGTTCTGTAGTAACAACAGTTGTATCATGAGCTTCAACAGCTTCTGAGGGAGGTGGTTCTGTAGGGGGTTGAGTAGAATCTGAAGAGGCTGAGGATATATGAAGATTAATACGAGAAATCAAAATTGGAAGTGAATGATTATGATGATGAAGAAGAGTGATGGAGAGGTTTGTTCTTTGAAACCTTTAAGAGTAAAATTTCATTATTTTTTGAAGTCATTTGAATTTATTGACGTGTTTTCTATTTTTAGTTTTCTGATATTGCAGTAAGAAGATGAAGATGATGAGTAGAAGTAGAAGCAGCTTTAGCCCCCTTTTGATTTTGGTTTTCTTAGAAATTGTGAAGAATAATTTTCAATTGTCTGAATTGTGATCATGTTGTATTAACTGCTATTGGTTTATATGCTCTATGTTAATTACCTGCAAAAATTTTGGAGGATGTAAAATAATACATTTGTTGTTCGAATGACGATGAATGCTTAAGCCTTGCAAACAAGGGCGGGGAGTCGATTGTGAGGAACGCAATCATCCGCATTTGAAGTATGCTAATTGTGCCTGTTGTAGGATTTAATCGTTGTCGACTAGATTAGTAATACTCCAGTCTGAAGTATCTTTCTTTTTTCTGTTGTCAGTCATGCTACTTTTATGGTTCTTTTTTGTTAGTAAGTTAGAATTATATCTTTTAGGTACATGATCTTTTTGAATTATGTTTTTCTGAAGGAAGAATGAGTACTCTTTGCTAAATTTGGTGCTGAGTAAAATGAATGGGTGAATGCATATATGTAAGGCAATTCGCAAGCGTTCTATCCCTATCGAGCCTTCCAAATGTGGAACAGTTGAGATTGGAGATCTTGTCGTTTGCTTCCAGGTAATGTCATGTTATATTTGATCAATTCTGCTCTTTAGTACTTTTTAAAGTTTATTTTATCATGTCTAATTAAGCTTCTTGGGTTTGTATTCAGGAGAGTGAAGCTCAGGCAATCTTTGACCCATGTTCTGGAAATCCGCAGGACATTACTGGAACAAATGATGCATATGTAGGGCGTCCACACGCCATTCCTAAGTGGAATGGTCTCCTACCTAAATCAGGAGAAATGGTATGTTTCCTTCTCCGGTCATCACTCTTTAGAATTTTTATCCTAATTTGCATATGCTACTTCTGCTGTAGAACCATCTAGTTGTTTTCTGAGTTGTTTCAGTACTTCTATTTTCACCCAGTGTTTTCTTTTGTTGATATTTAATATATGTATTGAGTATAAGTGACAATATCTAAGGATGATATTGTAGTTCTTGCGGGGCTGTTGACAAGAAAATCCATCGAGGAACGATGTGAACAGCTAAGAGATGGAGTTGAAATGGGCAGTCCTGATTATATGATAAAGATACGGTGCAGGAGAGGCTATCGTATTAGCATTCCATTCTAAATTAATTAACTAGTTAATTTGATCTGTGGTTATGGAGTAGCAAAACTATGTTATGGCCACTCAGACCGTACAACCATAGTGTGGTTATGGTGTTGGTCGCGGTGGTTATTGGTGAAATGACAATGTGGAAAAATGATGAAACCAATTTCGGTTTCATCTAGTTTTGGTGAAACCAACTTTGGTTTCATCATTTTTCCTAGTTTATTTTGGTTTGGTTTCATCATTGAAGTTGTGTTGGCGAAATGACAATATGTGGAAAAATGATGAAACCTAATTAGGTTTTATCTAGTTTTGGTCATTTTTGCCTAGTTTATTTTGGTTTGGTTTCATCATTGAAGCTGTGTTGGCGAAATGACAATATGTGGAAAAATGATGAAACCTAATTAGGTTTCATCTAGTTTTGGTGAAACCAATTTTGGTTTCATCATTTTTTCTGTTTGGTTTCATTTTTTTTTATTTTGTTGAATATTGATCAATGAAATTCATTTTTTGTAGCGGTGGCGGTCGGCGATAATGGTGGTGTTGCTGGTGGTGGTGGTTGGCGATAATGGTGGTGTTGCTGGTGGTGGTGGTTGGCGATAATGGTGGTGTTGCTGGTGGTGGTCGGCGGTAATGGTGGTGTGCTGGTGGTGGTGGTTGGCGGTAATGGTGGTGTTTGCTGGTGGTGGTGGTTGGCGATAATGGTGGTGTTGCTGGTGGTGGTGGTTGGCGATAATGGTGGTGTGTTGCTGGTGGTGGTGGTTGGCGACAGTGGTGGTGTTGCTGGTGGTGGTGATGGTGGTCGACGATAATGGTGGTGTTGCTGGTGGTGGTGGTTGGCGACAGTGGTGGTCTGTGGTGGGGTCGGCGGTGGCGCGGTGGTGGTTTTGGGGATGGAGGTGGTGGCGTTGTGTTGGGTGGGGGTGGTGGCGGTGGCGGAGGCGGTGGTGGTGGTGGTGGGCAGCGGCGGTGGTGGGAGGCGGCGGGGTGGGGAGGCGGTGGCGGCGGCGGTGGTGGCGGCGGCGTTGGCGCGGCGTGGCGGTGGTGGTTGGTGGTGGTGGAGGTGGTGACGCGGTGGTGGTTGGCGGCGGTGGCGCGGTGGTGGTTGGCGGTGGAGGTGGTGATGGTGGTGGTCAGTAACGGTGGTGGCGGCGGTTGACAGTGGTTGTTTTTGGCGACGGCGGTGGTCAGTGGTGGCGGCACAGTGGTGGTTCTGCTGGTGGTGTTATTTTGTGGTGGTGATAATATAATAGAAATTAATGGTGGGGTTGATTTTTATTTTTGTTGGGGTGATTTAAAATTAAAGGTGGGGTTGTTTTTTATTTTTGTCGGGGTGATTTAAACTAAAAGGCTAATATAGAGAATTTATGTTAAATGGGGTTTTTTTAAACAATTTGTTTTGTTGGAGTTTTTGTATATGGATAGTGACACCTTTGGGGTTATAACTCGCGGCCCGGGGACTAATACATATTCCTTCTCTATCCGAATCAGGGGCGGAACTACCCTTGGACTAGGGCTTGCTCAAGCCAGCCCCAAGATTGGAAAAAGACATTTTTTTCATAGCCCTTTTTGAGTTGGGCCATTATATGTTTGTAAATTTTACCCTTAAGCCAGCCCAACAAAAGAGTCAAGTCCTCCCCATAATCAAAGTCTAGTTCCGCCACTCCGAATCCAAGCTACCATTCCTGACTTGTCGCAACAATATAAATTCATTCCCGTGGAAAACTACAGATAAATTTCAACCAAAATCTTTCCAAAAACTTCATGCGACTGCCAAATATAGTCCGCAAAATACCGAGAATATCCATCTCCCTGTTTTGTCGTGAATCCTCGTACATCTTATTTTCAGCTCGTACCTTCCCTGTTTCATCCAAACAGGCCCATATGTACCCAAATCCATGAACAAATCCGAGATAAACTTTCCCGAACCCAATACAGAGAAGTACGATGTGACTGGAATTTTTAAACCATAATTTCCCGCCAAAATCTGAAGAAGACAATGGCGCCCCCCTAACCAAACCGAGGGTCCCTTTAGCAGATCCACTGGGGTGCCCTGAACCAGAAGCATGGGTGTCTTTAATCATAGGGTACCCCTTAGTAATTGAGGTGCCCCTTAGTAATTTTCTCCCACGAGCACAAAAACCACTTTTCGAGCCAATTTCGACGCAAAAGTTCATTTCTCCAAAAACACCTACAAAAACATAAAATAATCAAATTAATAAAAAAATCGAGCACTATCAATACACATAATTGAGACCAAAATAAACACATAAATGTGTCTATCGATATCCACCTCTCAAAAAAAATCTTAGAAATATCAACTAAGATCGGTCTTTAGATATTTATCTTGAGGGATCAATAAAGTCTGAGACGAAGAGAACTTTGCGAATACTATCTATCTTGCCTGAAAGAGATTACGAGAACTTCGATAACAGAAAATCAAAATCAGGATTCACGAACTATTAAGGTAAAGATAGTCGGACTTAGTGAAAAAGCGGGGGTCTAACAACCACACCCAATAATTCGTTTGGAAATATGTATGGGCTAACTCCAATATACTTTCAATAGAATCAACTAGACAGTCAGACTCAATCTTAAGAAAAGTATATCAAAGAGTTATATCTCAATTTCTCAATTCAATCCGCAATCAAACAAATAAGAATTTGCGAGCCCGATTGAATATAAGAAATAATTTGGACGGTGTCAAAAACCAATATCCAAGTGTCAATCAATTTAATCAACAACTCAAAGGTCGAATTCACAATTGATTGAACTTACGTACAACCTGTGATATTTCAATTATATAAACAAATATAATGCGGAAAAGAAATAACACAGACACCAGAAATTTTGTTAACGAGGAAACCGCAAATGCAAAAAAAAACCCGGGACCTAGTCCATAATAAAGACACACTGATTATAAGCTGTTACACCAATTTCCTACTACCTATTCGGACTAGATGTAATACCTGTTTCAGCAAAAACTCCTAGCACAACACCGATTGTCTTTAGGGATTCTTCTCGTAAATCTTCTAGCAAAACCCAAGGCTTTCTTTAGAAGATACAACAACACGATTGATACGATTCAATTTTTGTTTGAACAAAACACCGATTTGATTTCCCTTTAGATGTAAATCAAGGTTTTGGAAATCTTGTGTTTATTTTGATAAAAACAATTACTAGGTAAAAGTAATATCAAAACAAACTTGTAGATTAGGGTTTTATCTTACGATCAGTATACGTACACACAAGGAGTCCGTGAACCTGATTTTCGTAAGTGAACTTGGGCGATTCCAAAAATAAATTTCCAAGTTAAAAAAACCCTAATAATTTTACAACAAGAACAACTAGAATAAATCTAGAGATATCTTGTTTAAAACTTCTCAAGGATTTTTACGAGATACCTTAATCGAAGTTTCCTTTCTAGCTTCCGATTTCGACTAACAAGTGTTGGTATACGATAGGAAACTGAAATCTATCAAAACCTAGGGTTTGTGATCAACGACTCTTGAATGGTTTTATATCAGAAGAGAAAACCTTAGAATAGACAAGAGGTGAAAAACCTAGATTACAAGTTGTATGATCAATAACGAAAATTAAATCCAACTCGGCTTTGTGATCCCCAATACAAAGACTTTTATCTCACTCTTGTTCACGAAGAACAAAAGACATGGAAAACAACCTTATGAGCTTACACCAATTTTCCAAAGGGGATGAAAACGTGTAGCATTCACGAACTCTTTATTTATAATGAAAGGTAACTTGGAAGCTACGTAAAGCTATTCAAGACCCTCCTAATTTTGAGAGTCTTTCCTAAGTTACAACTCTTGCCAAAATAATTAATTAGCAAATATTGTATTTATGTGAATAAATCACATTTTAACTTAGGAAGGAATCACAAACACTTTAATATGGTAATCAAATATGTTTGGATTAATAGCCAACTTTCCTAGATAAGGAAACATCACCAATTTGACTAAAAAAGACTTCTAGTCACGTAATTGGGCCCAAGTCCGTGAACCGTTACAAGCAGTCCATGGATTGTTTCCTACTAACGAACTGTAACAGTTACAACAACACTTATAACTGTTAATTTAATAAATCACTCATAACTTCATCGTTATAACTCGTAATTGAGTGATTCTTGGCTCGTTGAATTCGTAAGCTCATTCACTATAACATGAGAACCTTTCCAGGGATAAAGGTTATTTTCACAAACGTCATGGATCAAATAACCTCGAGTATGTATACATAAATGTACAGATACCGTTATAGGAATTGTTCCATAGAGTGAGCATTTGTTTCGATAGATTAGAAAGGTAGAATTGAACAAGAATCCAAATGAAATCAATCACCACATACCTTTGTTGATAAAGTCCTTGTTGATGTCTTCTTGTAATCTTCAGTCTTCATCCTTCAAGAATAGCTCTTCTTAGACCTAATCTAGTCCGAAACTATCTTTAGTATACTAAATCAAGAATGAGTTTTGGCAACTAAAATTGACAACTAACTTGACATACCAACGCTAGTGGGTTCAACCGAGCAATGCTCTAGAAATCTCCCCCTTTGTCAATTTTAATGACAAAACCATTGTACATATGGATTGTACTTATTAAAAAGCATTACAGCTCCAACATCCGACATGCTTGATTTCCTTGGTTCTTCAACTATGCGTGTGCTCATCCTGTACTTGTTGAATATCCATCATAGTATTATTACACAACATCAAAGTTCAATTGTATCACAACTTTGAAAATAATTCCACGGTGATATGTACCATTCCCCCTTAGTCAATACTTCATCTCACAATGAAAACCACTCCCCTTTACATAATGATCCGTAAACCATATGTATATGTAGTGTGAACTACAAAATAATTCTCCCTCTTTTTATCAATGTAAATTGGCAAAGGTACGAAAACTAGTGGGATCCTAATGAAATTTTCATGGAGGAACTTCTTGACCAAAAGAAAAACATATCAACTTTACTTTAGATGATATCACAGAGTCGAAAATTAGTGAATTCATCAAGGAGTTTATTAAGATACAAGTTAACCCCTACATGTTCCATAACCGCTTCTCCCCTAAAAAATATAGCAATTAAGCACAAGTTCATTTAATAAATGTCCCCCATAAGATGTCGTTCTCGAAAGAACACCAAGAGTGACCTTACTCCTGAGATAAGGATTTATATTATATTTTAGAAACTCCACAAGGAGATACGAACTAAGAACCAATCATTGAAATTTTCTCATGAGATCGTGTTACTAAAAAATAGAACTATCTCATGGTAACAATATACAATATATAATCATCAAGATCAAGTATTGTGATAATATTTTCTAAGATACAAACTTGTGTAAACAAGAATTGATATGCTTAGAAGGAAGAATAACCTTTTCAACAAGGATTTACACCAAGAATGGTTACCATAAAAGTATGAAAAAGTTTCTTTGACAATAAAAACCAACATCCAATGGCTTTGATTATTGCTTCTAACCAGTTATACTTAAGAATTTCAATCACAAATCAAGTTAGGTAATTAAGAATCATACATGTGGTATTTAGCCATATTCATCTTAACCATAACTAGTTCAAATGACTCAAATGAACTAGTTAGAGAGTTGATCAATTGCTTAGATATTATTGAAGTATACAAGACACAATCGAAGCAAAAACGATTTGATTCACTTGAATCGATTCATGAACTTTATAACCACGGTTTGCAAACTTGCATTCCTTAGTTTATATAAGTTTAAGTTCATGAATAATCGTTTTTAGAAAAGAACCAACCTAAGTACGCGGACTAGGTACGCGGACTTAAGTACCCGAAATAAGTTTGTAAATGGTTTACAAACTCCAACAGATTTTCTCGGGAAGAGAACCTCCGACAGTTCGCGGACTCTGTTCCGGTTTTCCTGATCAACAAAGTACGCATATTTTGGTTCAAGGAATAAGGACTTATACATATATGTGTTATCACACAATGCTTATATCCAACAATGGTTATATAATCTAAACTCTCATTCCAATCATTGAAACATTCTTAGAGGACGTTATATAGTTGTTATTCACAGACTATTTTTCGTCAAAGCCATTTTCTAGTGATTGAAATATAATATGACTTTTGTCACTAGGTAAAGATGAACTTGGCCAAAGCGAAAGCTTACCAACACATATTTTGAGAAATATGTAAGCGAGTTAGACTCAACTCAAAACAATAAATTTTTACACATATTCAAAATTTACCCAACAAAATATGTGTGCCCCAATTCTTTTGCATTCCTCACCGCATTTACTAGGGCTTCGTGGAGAGGATGCACTTTCAACACAACCCGAGGTGAACAAAATCTTGCTCACCACAGGTATTCGAAACAAAATTATGCACGGACTCTGGGAATTTAAAAACTTCCTCGAAACTTTCAATAATTGTTTCATACCTTGTTAAGATGTTATCACTTGTCGAACTCTCGTCTGGGAGATCTTTCTTAATAGTGCTTGTTGCTTTATTGATCTTCTTTGCTACCCATTTCTGAGTAGCTTTTGGATCAACATATTTATTTTTCTCCCCAATATAATTATGAAATTTCTTGGAGGGAATACTAAAAGAACTGATATTATGAGACTCAGTTTTTCTCCAGTTTGGAACATCACATCTTGTCATCTTAACAGAATCAGATCTGGTTTTATCTTGTTTAAGATATCTGCAATTCCTCTGCAAATGACCTGGCTTTCCACAATAAAAACAATGTTTAGTAGAATGGAAAAAGTTATGTTTAGAGTTACCTGAATGTGTATTGCTTGCTTTGGAGCTTGACATAATTTTCTCTTTTTGTCATTGGCAGTTGGTAGAGATACTTCACTTTTGTCAACCGTGGAAGATTTTGGTTTAGAAGAATGTTTAGCTTTGAAAAATTTTACCTCTTTGCAAATACCAGGAGCATTTATTCCTTCGTAGCCCAATCCTCGTGTATCACGATGAATTTTACATGCTCCCAATATCGATTTTAATTTTTCTGAGCTGCTATTTCTAGATAAACTCTCTTTTAAGCTCGAGTTTTCTTCTTCCAACCTTTTGACCTTTTCGAGTGCAATAACTACATCATTCTTGGATGATTCATATTGAGCATTGAGATCTTCTCTTTACGAATAAAATAACAAGTTCATCTCAATGTTCTCTAAGTTATCTAGCTTTACTTGAAGAGTAATTTCCCGATCTCGACCTTCGCAAATTTCTTCTTTAAGCTTTCGTATTTCGTTGAGATAGTCTCTTGCACCACTAGAATCAAGTTGTTCTTGCAAGTCTTTATTCCGACTACGAAGTCTGCCATATTTAACTTTCTCACTAAAAATGGTGCATTCAGCTTCCGAGAGTTTCTGATGATATTCTTTAAGAAGTGTATTACCAACTGGATCAACATGGAACACTTTTTCGTCAGAATCATAATCAGTATCCGAAAGAATTTTTCCAGAAGCTAATGCAACCTCTCCTACGAGCTCTCGGGGATTATAATATTAAGGTCCATCATCAAGAGTAGGCAAAGCTGCTGCATATGCCGATTGTCTACGGCTACAGCTAGGACATACTGAAGAAAGATGCCTGAAACCACGACAGTTATAACATTGTATATCATCATTAGGAGATGTTATACCTTTAGAAAAACTCTTTTTCCTGTCTCTCAAGATTTTTCTAAATTGTCGTGGAGTACCATCCTTAGTATCTGGCGAACCAGATTTATCCTTAGAGGATTCAAAATTGTTTGCAGCTTTAAGAGAAATCACCTCTTTTCCAGACGCGTTTTCATTATCAAAGATCTATAACTTACAACAAGAGTATTTCTGGAGAGTGTACAAAGATCGTTTGCTTCTTCAATGGCATTTTTCTTAGAATCGTATCTTGATGATAGAGACCTAAGAATTTTTCACACAGTAACTTTCTCCGAAATAGTTCTTCCTAACGAATATGAGGAGTTAACTATTTGAGAAAGTCTTTGGTTAAACTCATCAAAGGTTTCATCATCAGACATGCGAAGGTTTTCCCAGTCAGAAGCTAGATTTTGAAGCCTTGCTTCTTTCTCAGCGTCATTCCATTCGAAAACAGTTTCTAAGATATCCCAAGCATCTTTAGACTTATTACATGTAGTCACGTAGTGCTGAAGATCTTGAGTAATGGCATGGATGATAGCATTTAATCTATCAGAATTTTGCTTTGCAGCAAGAATCTCAAGATCATCGTAATCACCAATATCCTTTACAACAGTTACACCGTCTATTGTAACTAGTGGAGGATTATAGCCATTAATAATACGAACCCATGATTGAAAATCTCGCGCTTGAATAAAATAACACATAGCAATTTTCCACCATAAATAGTTCCTGCCATCGAAGACTGGTGGTACGTGTATAGAGATAGCACTTCTGTCCCTAGAATCAGATTGCTATAAACACAGACTTATGAGGTCTTAGCGTGTTAGCCTGCTCTGATACCAATTGAAAAAGTGGAGGTCTAACAACCACACCCAATAATTTGTTTGGAAAACTTTATAGACTAACTCCAATATACTTTCAAGAGAATCAACTAGACAGACAGACTCAATCTCAATTTCTCAATTCAATCCGCAATCAAACAAATAGGAATTTGCGAGCCCGATTGAATATAAGAAATAACTTGGACGGTATCAAAAACCAATATCCAAGTGTCATTCAATTTAATTAACAACCCAAAGGTCGGATTCACAATTGATTGAACATACGTACAACCTGTGATATTTCAATTATATAACAAAATATAATGCGGAAAAGAAATAACACAGACACCAGAAATTTTGTTAACGAGGAAACCACAAATGCAGAAAAACCCCGGGACCTAGTCCAGAATAAACACACACTGATTATAAGCTGTTACACCAATTTCCTACTACCTATTCGGACTAGATGTAATACCTGCTTCAACAAAAACTCCTAGCACAACACGATTGTCTTTAGGAATTCTTCTCGTAAATCTTCTAGAAGAACCCCAAGGCTCTCTTTAGAAGATACAACAACACGATTGATACGATTCGATTTTTGTTTGCACAAAACACCGATTTGATTTCCCTTTAGATGTAAATCAAGGTTTTGGAAATCTTGTGTTTATTTTGATAAAAACAATTACTAGGTAAAAGTAATATCAAAACAAACTTGTAGATTAGGGTTTTATCTTACAATCAGTATACGTACACACAAGGAGTCTGTGAACCTGATTTTCGTAAGTGAACTTGGGTGATTCCAAAGTTCAATTTCCAAGTTAAAAAAACCCTAATAATTATACAACAAGAACAACTAGAATAAATCTAGAGATATCTTGTTTAAAACTTCTCAAGGATTTTTACGAGATACCTTAATCGAAGATTCCTTTCTAGCTTCCGATTTCGACTAACAAGTGTTGGTATACGATCGGAAACTGAAATCTATCAAAACCTAGGGTTTATGATCAACAACTCTTGAATGGTTTTATATCAGAAGAGAAAACCTTAGAATAGAAAAGAGGTGAAAAACCTAGATTACAAGTTGTATGATCAATCACGAAAATTAAATCCAACTCGGCTTTGTGATCCCCAATACAAAGACTTTTATCTCACTCTTGTTTATGAAGAACAGAAGACATGGAAAACAACCTTATGAGCTTACACCAATTTTCCAAAGGGGATGAAAACGTGTAGCATTCACAAACTCTTTATTTATAATGAAAGGTAACTTGGAAGCTACGCAAAGCTATTCAAGATATTCCTAATTTTGGAGTCTTTCCTAAGTTACAACTCTTTCCAAAATAATTAAATAAATAATTAATTAGCAAATATTGTATTTATGTGAATAAATCACATTTTAACTTAGGAAGGAATCACAAACACTTTAATATGGTAGTCAAATATGTTTGGATTAATAGCCAACTTGCCTAGATAAGGAAACATCACCAATTTGACTAAAAAAGACTTCTAGTCACGTAATTGGGCCCAAGTCCGAGAACCGTTACAAGCAGTCCATGGATTGTTTCCTACTAACGAACTGTAACAGTTACAACAACAATTATAACTGTTACTTTAATAAATCACTCATAACTTCATCGTTATAACTCGGAATTGAGTGATTCTTGGCTCGTTGAATTAATAAGCTCATTCACTATAACATGAGAACCTTTCCAGGGATAAAGGTTTTTTCACAAACGTCGTGGCTCAAATAACCTCGAGTATGTATACATAAATGTACATATACCGTCATAGGAATTGTTCGATAGAGTGAGCATTTATTTCGATAGATTAGAAAGGTAGAATTGAGCAAGAATCCAAATGAAATCCATCACCACATACCTTTGTTGATAAAGTCCTTGTTGATGTCTTCTTGTAATCTTCAGTCTTCATCCTTCAATAATAGCTCTTCTTAGACCTAATCTAGTCCGAAACTATCTTTAGTATACTAAATCAAGAATGAGTTTTGGAAACTAAAATTGACAGCTAACTTGACATACCAACGCTAGTGGGTTCAACCGAGCAATGCTCTAACACCTAGCCTCCTGAATCCTCAAAGCGAAGTCTTTTAGTCGTAGACCTAATAATGTTTCACAAAGGAAATCTAGGTCAATAGAAAACGACTCTAGAATCAAGTAGGACACAAGGTCTCAGGGATTAATTTTACCAGTTGACATAGATGATCTATTTATAGTTTCAAAGACCAGGGTTAGCTTAGAATTCAAGCCAAGATAACTTGAGAATCAAGCAAACAACTTAGGTCTTCAAAATACAATAAAAGACTACACACATAGGTACGACTATGGAACCATGTATAATGACTGTTCGGTTTGGAAAGTTAGCCAAACAAATAAAAGCTTATTTGATGTTCATTTTAAACACTTAAGAAATTAATCACGATATAAATACATGAGTGTTTAAGTAATCAATGAAGTCTTAGAAGTGTTTAGAGATTTAGCAATGCTAAACATATTAAAATAATAAGTCTTTAAGCACCTGCTAAACATTATCGGGACAATTGGTATAACGGTTTTCCAACCGTAGGGATTTTTCACGAGTTAGGGTGCTAAGGTTCGGCAACCGTGTTCGGCAACCCTAATAGACTACCGAACTCAGTTAACCACGGTTCGTGACCCAGTTTCTCCAACTGCTAACTTATTTATTCAACCTAAAAAAATCAGTTCACCACACTTCACCAACCTTGTTCGTGAACTGTTCCCAACTGAACTTGCGGTTTGTGAACTAGTTCTCCAACCTTCTTGTATTTGCGTATCTCAAATATCTATGGTTTGCGAACTGATTCACCAACCTACCCTAAGTAGAAATTTTCAGTAAGTTCATATTTCTCTCTTATGATGTTTGAAATATTCCCAAGTGATATAATCATTTGCATGGGCAATTTTCAATTGATCCAAAAATTAATTCATAAAACTAATATTGTTAAGGATCTTTGAATATCTAATCACTAAATCATATTTCGAGAATTTCACAAGACAAGCATGACTCGAAACATCTTTTTTGTAATTTTACTATAATTCATACGACGTATTCTCAATAGATCAAAAGAAAGTATAGTTAGTAAAATAGAATGGTTTATTCTTCACATACCTGATATAGAAGTTCTCCAAATGTCTTCGTCGCTCTTTAGTCTTCAATGGTGATCTCTTATACTCAACTACAATTCTAACCTATCCGAAACTTGACTTAGTATACTAGAAATCAAGATATATGTTTGATCGTCTAACATTGAAAACCAGCTTGAGATAGCAAAACTAGAAGGATCAACCGAGCAATGGTATAACAATAGCGGCTTAATACAATTTTGTGTTCAAATCTGGATGAGGTCCCGAGGTTTTTCTACAGTTGCGGTTTCCTCGTTTACAAAACTTCTAGTGTATTTTATTTTTATTTTTCCTCATTATATTGTTTATCTTTGTAATTGGATTTATGCAAGTTGTACGTATTCAATCTTAGTAGATATGTCCATCTGATTGTGATCGATTAGGAGACTTGTTTCTTGTAGAATTCGTATCTTGAAAGATATATAACAAGTTTAATTATTTGGCCGATTGGATTATTTGGATATGACTAGATTGATATTGGATATTGGTTTTTGAGATCGTCTAAGTACTCTTCTTAACAGTCAGCTTCACGGACTCCTTGTCTATATACATATTGATTGAGAAGAGGTAGAGAAATAAACTCTATATACATATTGTCAAGGATCAATTAGTTAGTCTACTTGCAATTGTATTAGGTTTTGTCCATAGACGTTGTCGAACGAAAAGTTGGTGGTTTACTTGGTACACTCTCCTTTTCAAACATGTCCAATTTCATACCCATGACAGCAGATCTATCCTGCATTCTCCTTGATGTGTGAACCATCTAATAGATCACAATATTATCCTGAATATGCTTGTTACGAACATATGCAGCTGTAAATGGTGAAATAATGATGCATACAGTGGTTTCATTATGTTAACAATGATTTTAGATATGATTCAGTAATTAGTATTACAAAGAGAGATATGCCAAAACCCAGAAGGAGTTGATGGATTTCTGACTTCAAGAATTAGAGTAAGAAACATATGATTTATTTATTTCTGCAGATGTTTTGGAATTCAAGAAGCGTTTAACAGAAATTCTCATCTACTTACAAAAGTTTCATATTTTGCTTGTAGAACCCTGGTGGAAAATCACTACGGCCATGTATTTAATTGTATCTCTAATTTCTCGAAGAGTAATGCGACTAAAATGTTTAGTATTGTCTCCTCTAGAAATGCACGGGGATAAAAAAAAATTTTAAAAAAATCATTATAAATTAGATTACAAGTATTATTAGTTGATCTAAAGTGCGTGACAAGAAGTTATGTCCAGTCGTTAAACCATTGACCATTACTTAATTTAAAGAAGGAAAAATGATTTAAATGTCTTATTCTATTAACATAAGTATTATACAAGTTAGTATTTTTACCAAAACTTTTGATGACTCTGATTTAAAATTTTTGAGCATTAAAGTCCTTTTGAATCTTCTGCCAATAATCAAGGTTGGATTTTACTTGTCGAATGAATCAATGTTCTGATCGGTTAAATGCAGATTATTTAGGGACTATATTTGATATCGTTTTTTGGCTCTGTGATCCAAACTACCATATTGATTAACATTCCAATCTCAAGTTGTATTTAACATTTCTCAGTTTATTAGTTAGCCTATAAGGTGGTGAGCTTGACATGATTGTCATAATTTTTTTTTTAATTACCTCATGTGATGCTGAGCTTTATAACCAACACTTAAAGTACCTAGTATTTTCATCTTAGGGAGATTGGGATTAGTTAGTAAGAAAATCACAACACAATCAGAACCAACAATATCGATTACTTTAAAACCTTACGATGCTTAGTCAAGTCTATCTCTTATGAAATCATTATCTAATTGTCTATTATATCATGTGTATCGAGAACCCATTTAGCCCAGATCAGAAAGGTCAAAATAATTTGTTCAAGGGTTTTCATTCAATGACTTGGACATGGAAAAATATGCAATATCAATAAATTAGATCTAATTGGGGGTAACATCCCAATTAAAATTAGATCTAAAATATTTTGCTTCTTTTGGTAAAATATATGCGTCATTATTTTTTGTTCTATGTATCAATAAAAAACCTTGAAAATTTGAGAAAGAACTGATTTCTTGTCTCACTTCCTCCATAATTGCTTGGTTCTTCCAAGATATGAGAGTTTGGTTACCACTTAGGTAGTCAAAAAGATTCTTTCCATGCTGATATAGGATAATTTGAGTTCTTTCACCTACTGAGCTACTTGAAGAAGACCTAAAGCTTCTGCCTCTTTTGGTGTTTCTGTTGAGGATGATCATGTCATTCCTTGCTCAAAATCTCCTGCATCATCTCTAATAATTAAAGAAAATCCAGATAGTTCACTCCTTGATATCCATATGGTCATGTCCTTCCTTTCTCAAAATCTCCTGCTTCATTTCTAATAATTAAAGAAAATCCAGATGGTTCACTCCTTGATATCCATATAGTCTTGTCCTTCCTTGCTCAAAATCTCCTGCATCATCTCTAATAATTAAAGAAAATCAAGATGGTTCACTCCTTGATATCCATATGGTTCATTCCTCGAGACAGAGATAGCCTAGACAGTAAATTTGGAAATTTTCAAAAAAAGTAATAAAAAATCAACAACTTTCAAACCGTTTTTTCCCTTTTCTCCAGAATCATGGAGTAGTTTATCGCCAGGATCCCGTCATCCTAAATCAGTGACTCCGGTAATGGCAACAACTTAAAGAGACTAGGATATTAGTAAAACGATTTGAACTCATAGGAAATCGAGATACTCAAATTAGACGGTCCATACTTGCCATGGGTCTTTAGGAAATCTGGTCGTCAATTAGAATTTCTTCAAAATTTCAGAACTAGCTTTAAAATGATTTTTTTTGCTTTCAAAGACTTAAATTACATCATTAATAGAATTTCTTTGCATTCATAGCATATAACTTACAAATTCATTCATTGATGAGATATTTCTTTTGTTTTGGTTTTTTGTTTGATTTGGTTTTGGTTTGGTTTGGTTTGGTTTGGTTTTTTTTTTTTTTTTTTGTGGTTTTGGCTTGAATTTGTCTTCTTTGCTAATCATCCAAAGGAAAATTTTCCAAATCGGGAGAGAAAGATTGAAGAGGATCAACAATCATAAAAAAATCCTAGAGAGTCGGTATTCTCAAAAGCTCGAAGAGCATAAGCATCTTGGGCTTGAAGAAAAATCTTCTCATTAGGCACTAGTTCATAACATACATGTTCTAGTTGTAACCTTTCACATGAAAAATGATATGAAAGAAAATAGGAGATTGAAAGATGATAAGCATCCATTAGGTGAAAAAAGGATTTGTAATAGATTAGATCTTAGTGGCTTCGCCATTTCACTGTTATCAATTTATAGATTTCAGAGAATCGACTAAAAGGTGAGATTTAAATAGATGACATTAAAAATGTCAAGAATATCATAATTTTTAGCATTTACACAATGTAACAGAAGTTTATTTCGATGATTTATAAAAGTTTCCTAGAAGAAACAGCATAATCAAAAGGTTGTTTTGGCTGCCTGTTATCTCAATGAGTCATTTGGAGCGATTCGGTAGGCAGCTCGGGGCAACGACATTTTCTTTTTCAAAATCTAATAAAATGACAAAGTTAAAATATAAGTCGTAGTATTTTAAAACAGTTTTCCATAGTAAATTGATAAGATAAAAGAAATTTAGTTTTTGTTTATGGCCATTAATTCTAAAACCAATCCTAAATAGATGTATCACTGTGAAGCACGCAGAGAAATCGTGGCTCATAACAACTCTCGTAGGTCTCACTCTTTTATCCAAGAGATAAAACTATGACATTTGAAAGAATAAACTGGATATAGAAACATGTTTATTTTCATTTATTCCCCATTCTTATCCTTTTTCATTGCATCCTTCTACACTTTTAGATGTAAATTTTGTCTGTCATTTTCAAGTTTCCTTTTTATCTAAAAGTTTGGAAACCTTTCTATATCTTTTGGCAATCATGCGTTTTTCTTACAACCAAACAAACAGAAGGAGAAGATACAATTTTAATCCTCCTATTGTTTACAGAGCCTCAAATAGATACTTTACTGTTGCGCCTCTTTCACCTTTTGTCATTGACACTTTTCATGCGAAACATGATGTCACTTTAGTCTGTAGAATCTTGTCCACAAAGATTTTTGACAAAACAAGTATTTATAAAGCTCTAAAATATTTCTGGGAAAAAAAATCCATGGCATATCTATGGAAATGCATTCCTCGTGGCTGAATGTTACCCTGGGATGAAGATAGAAAGAACTGCACTCAAATACATCATGGTATGGGTGCAATTTCTGAATTATAATAATTTCATCGTGATGATTCTGTAATGGCACAAATTGCATATCATATAGGAATGGTCTTAGATTTAAAACCTAACAATGCATGCCCTGTAGGGAATGAACCAATGTTGGCTGAAGTTCGTCTAAATATAGAAAGGCCTTTAACATTCGCATTAAGAGTTAAAGTTAGGAATAAACTGGAACCAATGATTTATCTATACTACCTAAATATACCTTTTAGAATTTTCACTAACTGCTACCGTTTGGGTCATATGGTGGACTCTTGTGCCATATTAAATATGAAAAAGCGGGGGTACAATAACCACACCTAATATTTCGATTAGCAATCTGTATGGACTAATTCCAATATACTTTCAAGAGAATCAACTAGACTCAATCTTAATAAAGTATATCAAAGAGTTCTAATATCTCTATTTGACAATGTAATCAGCAAATCGAACATATAGAAATCCGTGAGCCTGATTATTATGTGAAATAACTTGAACGATACCAAAGACCACTGTTCAAGTGTCAATCAATGTAAATCAACAACCAAAGGTTGGATATTCTAATTGATTGATCTTAACGCACAACCTGAGATATTTCAATTATATAACAAAATATAATGCGGAAAAGAAATAACACAGACACCAGAATTTTGTTAAAGAGGAAACCGCAAATGCAAAAAAATGAAATATATTAGATATAGCGAAACAACCGGGACCTAGTCCAGATTGAACATACACTGTATTAAGCCGCTACAGACACTAGTCTAATACAAACTAACTTCGGTCTGGACTGTAGTTGAACCCCAATCAATCTCACAATGATCCAAGGTACAGTTGCGCACCTTACGTCTCTGATCCCAGCAGGATACTACGCACTTGATTCACTTAGCTGATCTCACCCATAACTAAGATTTGCTATGACCCAAAGTCGAAGACTTTAATAAATAAATCTGTATCACACAGAAAACTCTACGATAATTGATAAATCTGTCTCCCACAGAAATACCTACAAGTTTTGTTTCGTCTTTTGATAGATCAAGGTGAATAGGAACAAATTGATAACCCGGACTTATATTCCCGAAGAACAGCTTAGTATAATCAATCGCCTCACAATAATCTTAATCGACGCGGCGAAAGAAGATATTGTGGAATCACAAACGATGGGACGAAGATGTTTGTGACTACTTTTATATCTTGCCTATCAGAGATATTAATCTCAAGCCAATCGTTATGATTGTACTCAACACGATAGAATCAGCAAGATCAGATCACACAACTACAAGAAAGTAGTACCGGCCTGGTTTCACAATCCCAGTGAAGTCTTCAAGTCGTTAACCTACAGGGTCTCTAGAAGAAACCTAAGGTTAAAGGAGAATCGACTATAGCTTATGCAACTAGTATCACACAGGAGGTGTGGGGATTAGGTTTCCCAGTTGCTAGAGTTCTCCCTTATATAGTCTTTCAAATCAGGGTTTGCAATCAATGTTAGCTTAGTAACAAAGCATTCAATATTCACCGTTAGATGAAAACCTGATTAGATTCAAGCTAATATATTTCAACCGTTGGATCGAAAACTTAGCTTGTTACACACAAATGAAATGAACGATTTTAGGTTTATGTAACCGTACCCAAACATGTACACTTGTTGGTTCAACAGTAGTTAACCAAAAGGTTAGCCATACGAGCACTTTCATATCAACCATATTCTTCTTCACCATAACTAGTTCAAATGACTCAAATGAACTAGTTAGAGAGTTGTTCAATTGTATAAATATTATATAACTGTACAAGACACAATCGAAGCAAAAACGATTTGATTCACTCAAATCGATTTATGAACTTTATAGTCAAGGTTTGCAATTTTCATTCCTTAGTTAATATAAATATAAGTTCATAAATAATCGACTTTAGATATAACCAAATCAAGTACGCGGACTTAAGTTCCCGGAAGGAGTTCACAAACTCCAACAGATATTCTCAGGATGAGAACCTCCGCCAGTTCGTGGACTTTGTTCACAGCTCTTGTTCCGGTTTTCCCGATCAACAAAGTACGCATACTTTGGTTCAGGAAATAACGACTTATACATATATGTGTTGCCGCACAATGCTTATATCCAACAATGATTATATAATTTAAACTCTCATTTCAATCATTGAAACATTCTTAGAGGACGTTATATAGTTGTTATTCACAAACCATTTTTCGTCAAAGACATTTTCAAAGTGATTGAAACATTACATGACTTTCGTCACTAGGTAAAGATGAACTTGGCCAAAGCGAAAGCTTTACAATACATATTTCGAGAAATAGATAAGCGAGATAAACTCGGGTTGAAATAGCAAATGTGTATAATCAAAGTCTATATAGCAAAACGACTTTTGTCTCAAGATAGGAGATAGAGTAGATAGACTTTTGAGTAATAGGTAAGTTCAAGTCTCCACATAACTTTTAGTCGATAAAGTTCCACCAGTTCCTTGAGTAGTTTTTCGTCTTGTATGATGATATCCATGGAGTTCTTGAGCTCAATTACACTTTATATCCTAGTCCGAGACTTAGCTATAGTAGACCAGAAATCAAGACTTATAATTTTGATCACTAACATTGACAAACATGCTTGAGATAGCAACGCATGCGAGTTAGACCAAGCAGTGCTCTAACAATCTCCCCCTTTGTCAATTTTAGTGACAAAACTCTCAATACATATGGAATACAAAAATAAATAAATAAACTTTTGCAGCTCCTATTCCATATACCTAATATTCAACATTACTCGAAATCTTCGTCACTTCCAAGTACTCTAATGATCCCAAAGGTTGTAAGTTCAGCATCATTGTTGTTGAAAATTCATAGCTATAACAATGAGAAAACAAGTATTCTCAATCATTTTTATACAGTGTCATAGTATTATTACACAACGTCAAAGTTCAATTGTATCACAACTCAATAACAATACTATGGTGATATGTATCACTCCCCCTTAGTCAATACTCCATCTCCAACGGAAACCACTCCCCCTTACATAATGATCCGAAAACCATATGTATTTGTAGTGTGAACTACATATTAATTCCCCCCCTTTTTGTCAATAAAATTGGCAAAGGTACGAAAACGAGATCCTAATGAAATTTCCAAAAGAGACATTTCATGACCAAAAGAAAGCACATATCAACTTGTTTAGATGAAATCATAAAGCCGAAGCTAAATGTTTTCATCAAGGAGTTTATAAAGATACAAGATAACTCCTATAATATTCCACATCCGCATTCCCCACATAGATTTGGCAATTAAGCACAAGTTCAATTAAGAACTCTCCCCCATAATATGTCATTCCCGGAAGAACAACAAGAGCGACCTTAATTTCAAAAGAAAAGAAGGATTTCTTTGGACATAACAAATCACATACGAATATGAATTTGAATCCAAAAATACTCAATTAGATTAATCACAAGAGGACCCATAATTAATCTACTCGGAAATATACAACCAAATTAACCACAAAAAGTGATGAATTTAATTGATCATGCTCGACATAAGAGAACCTACGGAACCTCACAATATAACATAAAAATATGGATCAGGGAAGATCAATACTGGGGAATATACAAGGATTCATTCTATTTTCCATCATTATTCACACAATGACATACAATAGACATAATCCTTGTCAACAAAAGATTTTAACCTATCTTCCATCAATAAATGACATAATAGGCTTAACTTTTGTATTGTCAAAAGTTTATTCATTCTTTTATCAATACATGCATATCGACATATGAAGGACTTAACTTTTGACAAGGTATGGGACAATCATAGTTCACGGACGCAAACATACAAATCCCATAACAAATTGCAATATATAAAACCATAAAGATTAATACTGCAAAAATCATCTTCCAAAAAATTTTAGAATTTAAACAAATAAACCTAAAAACATGAAGATGAAAACGTTGGACATAGCTATGTGTAAACACAATAATGGCTATTCCAAATTCTGGTTATTCTTCTAAACAAAACACGAAAAAAGAAGATTTACTAGACATATAAAAATTCACAAGCTAAGAAACAAAAAAGGCAGACTCCAGTGCTATGCCCGAACACGAACTAAGGTCATATAGACGGTTCACGAACCTCACGAATCTTGGGGTCTTTGAGCTTGTGATTGACAGCATCCTTTGCATCTTCAGAGAAGAGATTCTCTTTGAGAAGATCATTCATGTGAGATTTTATGAGACAAAGGTCAGAGGTAACCTTTTTCAACTCAATTTTTAACACATCAAGACTTTTCAAAGTATCAACGAGCTGCAGTTTTGATTCCTCAAAGTATTTAAGAAAATCATGAACCACTTAAGCAGAAACCATCTCTTCCTTCTCAACATCTTCATGAGTATAGGCGTAGTAACATGAGGCATTGGGATGATCATCTTCTACAAAGGTTCTTTTCTTTCTTTCCTTTTGACTCGAAACCTATACCTTTATCAAAAAACCCTCTTACAAACCCATAGGAGCGTGAAGGTGTAGAGGACGACATTCTTGACAAAAAGAATATAACACCCAGAGTATGCGTACAAGACTCAAGGATTGGTATTTAAAGGTTTCTTAGGGAAGACAGTTTTTAGGGTTTTCAAATAGTTGACTCGTACCTGAACACATGTATCCGTGCGAATACAACTTGATCCAAACAGAGACTTTAAAACTAAAAACTCTTGCTACAAAACAAATGGCTCAATAAATCTCATAACTTCAGAGAAGCAATTTAGAGAACAAGGGTAGCAGACAAGGAAGATGCAATGAGAATTGCATTAACAGAGAGAACCGATACAAGACACAACCAATACTGTTTAGGCAGCGTTGTCTGCAGACAATAGCTTTAGCTATAGACGATAAGAAAATAGTTGAACTAGACATACATCAACTTTTCCACAGTATACCTGATTATTGACATATCTTGCTCAACAAGATTTTTTACGAGCAAGTCTGTAACCCTTGTGATTAATTAGCACAATTATGAGCTTTGAGCTCATTAAAGGGATTGTGTTTAGGATCGAGTTTCTTTTTCCTTTCGAATCTATAAAGGGATCCCTTTTGATGTGAGAAATTATCATAAAACTTACCGTCATCAAAATACGAGACATAGTTTGATTTCTTACCAGAAGACTTTTGACTTGCAGGAATTGATAACAGATTGATAGTTTCTTTATAATATTTCATCATCTACCTCAGGTTATTTCTTATATCATCATTCTTGCATCTTTCTTCTGGTGTTTTATAACATCAAAGGCAACGTTTTCTCCCTTTTTGACAGAAGGACTGACTTGATTTATCCTCAGACGATTTTTTTCAAGACGTCTGTTCTGCTTCTGTTCATTTGAGGAACTCCTTGAACTGACTTTCCTGGTAGCATACACAGGTAAGTACGAAAACCAATTGGTTTGGACATACGAACGCCAGTTACACCTTTGAGAATTAAGTCCAAGGTGTGTTGAAGAACAAGGGAATTTTTATTCAACCTAGAGTTCCTATTTTTTTTAGCAGAACCTTTTTCTTCGCAAAAGAGGCATACTTTCTGATCACAAGGGTGATTAGATAATATAGTCTTACCAGCCTCGTTGGGAGATTTCTTCCTTCCATGTGATGTGGAACATCCTTGATTAATGGGGATTTAAGGCACATCCTTTTTAATAGGAAGGGATTCCAATTTTACTTCTGAACCTGTAGCTTTGGTTTCAACCAAGTTTTTTAAATTCGATTTTTATACGAGTTGAATCGTACGACTCGCTCCAGAAATTTCCAACACGATTTGAATCGTGAGGTTGAATCTCCATAAAATCAGACATATTCCATTTTTATGCGATTTTGACTTTGACCTGTTTGCTTTGACCTACTAATTTCTAATAAACCTGGAAAAAAAACAGTTGAGAAGATGTTCGAACTCGCGATCTCTAACCTACACAACGTAGTTCAAACCACTGTGTCATGGCTTATTTGGTGATAAATGTGAACTTATTGTCTATTTGTGCATTTCTAACCATATTTCATTGAATTAATTCTATGGACATCAACTTTATATCTATATATACATTTATATTTGATATTTATACGATTCAAGAATGAACCATGAATCTACGTTTCACGATTCGATTCTTCAAATTAGAAAAACGATTCACGTTTTGCTTCACGCTTTAAAAACCTTGGTTTCATCATAAGTAGATGGTATAAAAGACTTTTTGACAAGACCTTGAATAGATAGTTTATTCAAGCGATGTTCAATTTACAGAACATATTTTTTAAGGCTTGCCTCAAGAGACATACGTGAAGAGTGATCTTCAGTATTTTCTTTGAAATTGCATTCTCTTACTACACCAAGAAGAACATTGACATGGTGTTTCAACCGATTAAATCTATCAGCTTGGATTCTAACAATATTTAGAATCAATTCATTCTCTTCAGCTATTTCCCGTTCATTAATAGAGATGGTCTCCTTTGAAGGGTAATCGGAATCACACATGTCAGTGTTTGTCTGTCTCTTCAGAACACAAGGTTCGTCTATATTTGAGATAGAAGAATCTTTCTCTTTAATAGAATTAGTCTAGACAAAATTTTTATTTCTGGTAATGCGTTTATTAGAGATAATTCTCTTGTCCATAGAGTCAGATCGCTACAAACACAGACTTGTAAGGTCTTTAAACGTGTTTGCCTGCTCTGATACCAATTGAAAAAGCGTGGGTACAATAACCACACCCAATATTTCGATTAGGAATCTGTATGGACTAACTCCAATATACTTTCAAGAGAATCAACTAGACTCAATCTTAATAAAGTATATCAAAGAGTTCTAATATCTCTATTTCACAATTTGATCAGCAAATCGAACAGATAGAAATCCGTGAGCCTGATTATTATGTGAAATAACTTGAACGGTACCAAAGACCAATGTTCAAGTGTCAATCAATGTAAATCAACAACCAAAGGTTGGATATTCTAATTGATTGATCTTAACGCACAACCTATGATATTTCAATTATATAACAAAATATTATACGGAAAAGAAATAACACAGACACCAGAATTTTGTTAACGAGGAAACCGCAAATGCAGAAAAACCCCGGAACTTATTCCAGATTGAACATACACTGTATTAAGCCTCTACAGACACTAGCCTACTACAAACTAACTTCGGTCTGGACTGTAGTTGAACCCCAATCAATGTCACAATGATCCAAGGTACAGTTGCGCACCTTACGTCTCTGATCCCAGCAGGATACTACGCACTTGATTCCCTTAGATGATCCCACCCACAACTAAGAGTTGCTACGACCCAAAGTCGAAGACTTTAATAAACAAATTTGTATCACACAGAAAAGTCTACGATAATAGATAAATCTGTCTCGCACAGAAAAACCTACAAGTTTTGTTCCGTCTTTTGATAAATCAAGGTGAACATCAACCAATTGATAACCCGGACTAATATTCCCGAAGAACAGCCTAGTATTATCAATCACCTCACAATAATCTTAATCGACGAGGCGAAATAAGATATTATGGAATCACAAACGATGAGACGAAGATGTTTGTGACTACTTTTATATCTTGCCTATCGAAGATATTAATCTCAAGCCAATCGTTACGATTGTACTCAACACGATAGAATCAGAAAGATCAGATTACAAAACTACAAAAAAGTAGTATCGGTCTGGCTTCACAATCCCAATGAAGTCTTCAAGTCGTTAACCTACAGGGTCTCGAGAAGAAACCTAAGGTTAAAGGAGAATCGACTCTAGCTTATACAACTAGTATCACACAGGAGGTGTGGGGATTAGGATTCCCAGTTGCTAGAGTTCTCCCTTATATAGTCTTTCAAATCAGGGTTTGCAATCAATGTTAGCTTAGTAACAAAGCATTCAATATTCACCGTTAGATGAAAATATGATTAGATTCAAGCTAATATATTTCAACCGTTAGATCGAAAACTTAGCTTGTTACACACAAATGAAATGCACGATTTTAGGTTTGTGTAACTGATTAATTGTTTTTTCGTGGGTTGTAGTAATGAGGTTCAAACTCTCGGACTTGTGAAGATTAAATTTAAAGATTTAATAAAATTATATACAAAATTATTAACAATGGGTGCGAGAGGTAACCAAGACACTAGATTCCACTATTATGCAAAATTGAATGATAAATATTTCAAAACTCTATTCAATTCTTAAGTCCTCTTTTATCTTTAATTCACTATCAATCATACAGATTCTCAAACATTATTTGTAAATCTTAAGCATAGATTATCAAGAGATTAAACCAAGCATAACCTATCAAACTGAATAACAAATAATTAAGACAATCATTCAAACAATTTAAAACTCTGCAAAAGCAGCGATTAGGTGAATTATATAATTAAATGAAATAGTTACCCATTTATGTTGCGTGAATAAATTCCTTTATTGCCTTGGTTACGAGGGAATTATCTCATCATAGTATAAATGCTCTCAAAATAATTTATCATGGCTCAAAAATGGTTTACAAATGATGAGAAGAAGACAAAATGGTGTAAACAGCTAATGTGCGACCCACAGAAGCGTCACACAAGAACGATACATATGAAATTTGTAGTCTTTGGGAAACTACGACCCACACTCCACTGTCGGTGTCACTGTTGAAGAACGACAGTCTCTTACAGTCTATTGTTCTTCGTGTTCATCTTCATGCAGCAGCAGAAACAGAGTTTTGTTAAACTCTGATTTCGTCTTCTCTAGCTCTCCCTAGCTCCCAAAACTCTCGACACCCTCTCTAGTAGACCCAAAGAGCCTATTTATACCCAACAACAGCTCCAAATCTCGCCAATAACTCCAATATAATTCTTCATTATGCGGGCAGTGAATAACAATATTTTCCGAATATTTTCTTACCAAACTTGGAATTTCTTGCGTAAACTTCCTCCCTCCACGCTCCAAATCGATTCTTCACGACCCAAAGTGATGCTCGAGCCATTCCACATCATCAGAACACGTCCATAACTCTCCATGACGCGTGATTATCATCCTCCAGTGCATGCTTGCCCTGTTTTGAACTCGAGAATCAAAACACGTATTCCAGCCAAATTTGATCGAAACCACCACCCAAACTTTGTTCCTTATGCCAAATCACATCTTTCTGCCAATTTTCAGCGATTGAATCGCACTCTAACCCATTCATTTTGACAATCAAAATTCTGCCAGTTGAAAACTTCATTTCCCGCAAAAACACAAATTCAAATTGTTGAAGAAGGTGCCCCTTATCCAGAGTGCTGGGGTGCGAATATCAATTGGGGTGGAAATAGTAATTTTTCTGGGTTCCTCCGGGACATTTCTGGGACGCTTCCGGTGCATTTGGGGTGCCTACGGTACATTTCTCGGGGTGTAAAACACTGCTTTTTGAGCCCATTTCGCCGCAAGGGCTTATTTCTCTAAAATTTCCTACAAGAACACAAAATAACACAATAAGTACTTAATCGAGTCTAACAATACAGAAAATTGAGAACAAAATAGACACATAAATGCGTCTATCAAATACCCCCAAACTTATTATTTGCTAGTCCTCGAGCAAATTTATAAAAAAAATCAAACCTAGTGGTTTGTCTCGGAGGGTTTACCAGAGGTGTACCCACAAAACCTTTACTCCAGACCCTATATCTACGAACCTTGGAAGGCACTAAAGAATCTCCTTGGTTGGCTTACAATCACTGACTACAGGAGGAAGTACCCTGATGCGAAATTCCAATTGTTGTACACGAGTTTACACTCAAGCATACTAAAATTCATATAAGTGACAGAGCTCTACTCAGATAGTTGCACTATGGACATCATATTCGGAGTCAAACTAATCATATGGATAGAAAAAGGAGATGGAAATAGAAAAATGTAGATGGTTTTGATGTTAACCAAATGATCGATGTTTCACATATCTGTCTGAAGGCCACTGCCAAATGAACCTATCCTAATGGACTGAGATACCGGTCTGACTAATATCAACACAACTGGCATATACAAGGGAACCAGTGGTCAATAACTTAAATCTAGATCAACAAACTGGCAAATACAAGGGAACCAGCAGTTGACTACACAGAACAATAACCATTTTTTTTAACTTAACGGCATGAATAGATTTTTGATCCAAGCGCATGCTTCTTGTCAGCAGATTACACGATAGTTCCCACGGGTCCTGCATTCCACGCTTGCTTAGGCGACGGAAACAGGGAGAACACACGCATATTGCTATCCAAGTGTTAATACTTATTCCGATTGGTCTAACTGGTCCGGTCTTTTTTTTTTTTTAGTAACTCAGTCACTCTAATTCACCCTAGCAGTGGTAACAACTTGAATCGTGTGCCCCACCTAATCACTTAGAGAAACATAGTTTAAAATGAAAAAATAAAATAAAAAAGAAATGAAAAGGACTCAACGAGATATGGTGCAACTATCATGTTATTTCTAACACCTGAGCTCTGTGCTTTTATGAATAGACTCTTCGATGTTTCCATCTAATCAGATTGGTTCCTCAACTCCTATAACCAAGATGTTCCCATCCACTTAGATTGGTTAGTGCAAACCTTAATAGGCATAAATTTCTAGGCTCTGGAGTTTAATAATTGCAACTAAAAAGTTTCTCCCATACCCCCAAACTTAAATCTAACATTGTCCTCAATGTTCTAAAGATGAAACTAAAAGCATGAACAAGGAGAAACTGTTACCATTTGAAGCGAAAGAGTTAAGGAAAGATATTACCGTGTTGCATGAGCATGGGATACCTCCCAAGAAGTGCTAAGTTTAAAGTCTTCAGCCAGACTTAGGAAAGGATTAGTCAACTCGAACCATAAAGTAACAGTCGAAATAACTGTGGGTCTTCAAAACTAAATAGAGCTGACCAAAGGAAACTGCAATGAACCAAGAAAGTGGACAAATAGCATGCCCTTACCTAGTTTCCTGAAAACTATCGCTAATGCGGTTCAGGTTCAGGTTCTATGAAAGGGTCTAAATAGAATATTTTCATTGGTTGTGCGTTTCTTCATAGTGGGATCCGAATCACTAGGTCTTAGAGTCTGAAAAACTCAAATACGAACTTAGAACGAAGTAATAACCTAAATAATTGGGATCCTCTAAGTCAATCAGATATGACTTACATAGTTGACCACAGTGAGAGTAGTGGTCATTCTTAGGAAAATGTGTCGATTCTATTCCTAAAAACTTAGGCTTAGTCTCAGAACTTAATATTCGACTCATTTGAAACGTTCCCACAGTTGGAAGAAAACTATTTGGTGGGAAAACAAAGTCAATCTGGGTATCATAGCCTGGGAAAACCACATCAACCAGAGGATGGGTTTCTAAACTGAACTCCTTCATGGACATCATTAGGCTCGGGAAAACGAGTATGAAGGTAATCTTGTAAAATGGTCGAGGCACAGATATCAAGTCCTAAGTGTGGGGACTTTCTGAGAGTTAAAGGTAAGGCACTAGGGAAGTGATAATCACCCCCAAACTTAGAGTTTTCAGTGTCTCTAGATAGACCTCTAATTATTTCTTGAATTTCCGTATCTTCAGAGTCCTTAAAATATTCAAGAGATTCTTCTAAGTTATTATCAGGTAGTGCATCTTTACTCATCTCTACGGGTCTATCTTCTTCCAAGACTATTGTTTCTAAGTCGCTAGACTCTAAAACAGTATTTTCGAATGAACCCGTTCCTCTAAACCACTATCGGCTTGTAACAGGAAATCTACATCGTCTAAAACGGTGGTATCCTAATCAAATCCTCGTCCTTTTGAATAGGTGAATATAAAATTATTTGGATTTGAACTAGAAATAATATATCATTGTAAGCTCAATTGGTAGTAACTCCTGATCACTATGCCTACATATTTCATGATTCTTCATCAACATCCTCATCATAATAACATGAAAAAGTCGAACCTCATCAAAACAAGTAGTGCTACCAATTCTAACCTGTCATCTTGATTATGAATAACTATCTTTTTTCAAGGGTATTATTGGAACACTATATTGGAAAGTAAGATTATTTCGAGCAATTCTTTCGTTCGTCTCAGCATCGCTTGAGTGGATTCTCTATAGAAGGTTCACTCATTATTGTAGTTCTTTCGTCTAGAATTACACTATTCATCTCAGCTAACTTACGCGTCGACTCAGCTAACTCCTGAGGGACTCTTCTAAAGGAGGAATAGGAACAGAGGGATCATAAAAAGGACTACTTTTCAATAGTTTGATTGTATCCTCTAGAGACGAAGAACTAGTACTATAATCTTCTTGCTCGTAAGACTGATGCATGTGTGGATAGTAATTGGGCTCACCAGGGTATGACCCATATCCTTCCAAAGGATGGCGTTCCCAACCACTATTCCCAACATGGTCATAAAAAGGATGATGTCCATATTCAAATTCAGGTCGATACTCATTGTATTGGCTTCTATCATACCAGTTCGACATTCTTAATTGCAAGGGAATTCTACACAATCACAAACAAGGCTGACTCGACCAAATCAAACCTATAAAATCTAGCAACACAAAAGCATGATGGCTCCACTTAGATTGTTTCTAGACCAGCTTCTATCTTCGAAAGGGAATTCGTTGCAATTTGAGCAAACCCCTCTGGAATCAATCCGAGTCAAAGTAAGTTGAATTGAGGCGAGGGAAGCTCAGTGGAGATTTGATACCCAAGGCCTCACCGCTATCACAAGGCGGCGCAGTCACGCATTCAACTCACAGAGACCATCATGAACTTCGAAGTATGCTAAAAGAGTAACCAATATTTTTCGAATGACTGTCCTATTAAGCTCGTTACCCTATAGGTCTCGTTCTAGTCAAAATTTTAGGCTTAGGTTCGCGTTAGGTTTCGTTTTCCTAAGGCGGGCAAGAAGGGAACGGTGATGAAATCCGAACCCTTATCTTGTATTGGCCGGACCTTTCCATTTACTAGGAATTTAAAAACAGTCCAAATTCGTCCTCAATCAATGAATCACCTTAAGGAATACAGTAACTCGGTTACAGGAGATTCGCGAGTGTTTCGATGGACTTACCTCCCGTACCAGACGGGGGATGAACCGTTGAAGTCGACTCGGGCCACGACTCCTATGTCATGTACGAACCCGAGGGTCCGAGACGATATAGTAATCGTCGTCCTTCCTTGCACACAATTTATATAATTTTTTTTTATTAATACCCTTCCGTAGGTTAAAAAAAGAACAAAGTCCAATTGTCCAGAATAAAGTCCAAATAACAAGTCCAAAAATTACAAAAATTATGAAAAATAAAGCCTATTTACAAATCCTAAAAAAAAAAAAAAAAATTATGTCTTTTTTTTTTCTTCTCTTTTAGCTTTTAGCTTTTAGCTTTAAGATTTTTGTTCCCAAGTCCTTAGTATTCCACTTCGAACCTGTAAATCAAAGACACAAAAAGAAACGTAAAAAGGAACAAATAATAGTAAACAAAAATAATAAAAACCTTAAAATTCTACCTAAGCACAAATCCGCGTCGGCGGCGCCAAAATGATTAAGATTTTTGATTGTTGTTGTAGTAATGAGGTTCAAACTCTCGGACTTGTGAAGATTAAATTTAAAGATTTAATAAAATTATATACAAAATTGTTAACAATGGGTGCGAGAGGTAACCAAGACACTAGATTCCACTATTTTGCAAAATTGAATGATAAATATTTCAAAACTCTATTCAATTCTTAAGTCCTCTTTTATCTTTAATTCACTATCAATCATACAGATTCTCAAACATTATTTGTAAACCTTAAGCATAGATTATCAAGAGATTAAACCAATCATAACCTATCAAACTGAATAACAAATAATTAAGACAATCATTCAAACAATTTAAAACTCTGCAAAAGCAGCGATTAGGTGAATTATATAACTAAATGAAATAGTTACCCATTTATGTTGCGTGAATAGCTTCCTCCATTGCCTTGGTTACGAGGGAATTATCTCATCATAGTATAAATGCTCTCAAAATAATTTATTATGGCTCAAAAATGGTTTACAAATGATTAGAAGAAGAGAAAATGGTGTAAACAGCTAATGTGCGACCCACGGAAGCGTCACACAAGAACGATACATATGAAATGTTGTAGTCCTTGGGAAACTACGACCCATACTCCACTGTCGCTGTCACTGTTGAAGAACGACAGTCTCTTACAATCTATTGTTCTTCGTGTTCATCTTCATGCATCAGCAGAAACAGAGTTTTGTTAAACTCTGATTTCGTATTCTCTAGCTCTCCCTAGCTCCCAAAACTCTCGACACCCTCTCTAGTAGACCCAAAGAGCCTATTTATACCCAACAACAGCTCCAAATCTCGCCAATAACTCCAATATAATTCTTCATTATGCGGGCAGTGAATAACAATATTTTTCGAATATTTTCTTACCAAACTTGGAATTTCTTGCGTAAACTTCCTCTCTCCACGCTCCAAATCGATTCTTCACGACCCAAAGTGATGCTCGAGCCATTCCACATCATCAGAACACGTCCATAACTCTCCATGACGCGTGATTATCATCCTCCAGTGCATGCTTTCCCTGTTTTGAACTCGAGAATAAAAACACGTATTCCAGCCAAATTTGATCGAAACCACCACCCAAACTTTGTTCCTTATGCCAAATCACATCTTTCTGCCAATTTTCAGCGATTGAATCGCACTCTAACCCATTCATTTTGAAAATCAAAATTCTGCCAGTTGAAAACTTCATTTCCCGCCAAAAACACAAATTCAAATTGTTGAATAAGGTGCCCCTTATCCAGAGTGCTGGGGTGTGAATATCAATTGGGGTGGAAATATTAATTTTTCTGGGTTCCTCCGGGACATTTCTGGGACGCTTCCGGTGCATTTCTGGGGTGCCTACGGTACATTTCTCCGGGGTGTAAAACACTGCTTTTTGAGCCCATTTCGCCGCAAGGGCTTATTTCTCTAAAATTTCCTAAAAGAACACAAAATAACACAATAAGTACTTACTCGAGTCTAACAATACAGAACATTGAGAACAAAATAGACACATAAATGCGTCAATCAGTAACCTTACCCAAACATGTACATTTGTTGGTTCAACGGTAGTTAACCAAAAGGTTGGCCATATGAGCACTTTCATATCAACCATATTCTTCTTCAGCATAACTAGTTCAAATGACTCAAATGAACTAGTTAGAGAGTTGTTCAATTGTATAAATCTTATATAACTATACAAGACACATTCGAAGAAAAAACGATTTAATTCACTCGAATTGATTCATGAACTTTATATCCACGGTTTGCAATTTTCATTCCGTAGTTAATATAAATATAAGTTCACAAATAATCGTCTTTAGATATAACCAACTCAAGTTCACGGACTTAAGTTCCCGGAAGGAGTTCACAAACTCCAGCAGATATTCCGGTTTTCCTGATCAACAAAGTACACATACTTTGGTTCAAGGAATAAGAACTTATACATATATGTGTTGCCACACAATGCTTATATCCAACAACGGTTATATAAACTAAACTCCCATTTTAATCACTGAAACATTCTTAGAGGACGTTATATAGTTGTTATTCACAAACCATTTTTCGTCAAAGTCATTTTCAAAGTGATTGAAACATAACATCACTTTCGTCACTAGGTAAAGATGAACTTGGCCAAAGAAAAAGCTTACCAACACATATTTCGAGAAATGGATAAGTGAGATAAACTCGGCTGGAAATAGCAAATGTATATAATCAAAGTCTATATAGCAAAACACTTTTGTCTCATGATAGGAGATAGAGTAGATAGAGTTTTGAGTGATAGATAAGTTCAAGTCTCCACATACCTTTTAGTCGATAAAGTGCCACCAATTCCTTGAGTAGTTCTTCGTCTTGTATGATGATCACCATGGAGTTCTTGAGCTCAACTACACTTTCTATCCTAGTCTGAGACTTACCTATAATAGACTAGATATCAAGACTTATAGTTTTGATCACTAACATTGACAAACATGCTTGAGATAGCAACGCATGCGAGTTCGACCGAGCAGTGCTCTAACAAAATGATAGGTAGTTAGAAGGTATCTATGATTTAGTGGAAGTGTATGAAATTGATGAGAATGAATTTCAGAGTTGGGATCCAGCTGTGAAGGTGCTTATTGGTGACCAAATTGATGAGTTGATGGTTTCATATGCAAAATGGTATCTATCGTAAATATATCGCATGTGTCTGTACTAAACAGGGAGGATATATTTATGGATGTTATTTCCTCTGAAACATCAATGAAACACTTGAAAGTGTATCTCTAGATATTGTGGTTGAAACTCAGATCGATTCAGCGTTAGGGAAGAGATCCTTCTCATAAATATCACCTTTTCTAGAAAATTTCCCGCCGGAGTCGGGTCTTCTGCAGGCGGTGGTGACCCCAAAACTTTCTAGGTTTAAAGAGAGGCTAGACTTTGATTTTGAAAAGGCTGATGCTCATTATTTCTTCTCCAAAAGTCTAGATATGAAGAAGAGGAAGATGATGATTTGTACACGCCCTATAGAGAATTGGAAATCGATAGCAGCTAAGCTTCTTTCAGGATGTCTTTCGATTCACCAGATCCAATCGACCTTCGAAGCTCACTAGGGTCAAATTCGTATCATATTAATGATGATAGGTCTGAGAGAACGATGATTAACCAATAAGGGTCTTTCATAGAGTCCGATGTTACTAAAAAATAAGGATTGAGTTCAAATCAAGCAACTGACCTAGGCCTGGATTAGATAAATGTCTTTGATGCTGCAACGGGGGTCACTGATGGAAAAGGAAACAAAATCCATGTAGATAAAATCATAGATTTCAATCTTAATTTCATAACGTTACATTCTTTTAGATAAAGCTTTTGTAAATTATAAATGGAAAAACCAATTTGGGGATTCAATCATCAAAGTTCTGGTGCCAGTAGGTTCTGATCATAATCCCTTGCTGCTTCTTATGGAGGGTAAAAAAATACAAATGCATGTTTTTCTTTCAAATTTTTTGACACATAGTTAAAAGAACAATCTTGCATTGATCTGATTAATGGATGCTGGAACCTAGAGGATCCAGATCCTACTCTTTCAATGATTAATAACCTAGAAAACTTACGAAATCAACTGACCTTTTGGAAGAAAAACATTTTTTGTTTACCAAAGAAGAAAATAAAAAAACTTATGAAAGAGATTGAAAAATTATCACAAAAAAAAATAAAAAAAAAATACAACAATAGATAAATAACAAAATCATTATCTTGGATGTCACACGCCCATTTAATCGCCTAAAATTTTCATGGGACATGACCGGCAATACTATGTGGTTCAGTGAATCAACTTCAGCCGCAAGTACTCAGCTTTGCATACTTACATCAAAGTATGCATCTGCCTTCACTCTTAAGGCAATACGCGAAAGTCTTCATCTTCTTTCTTTGCCATACATAAATGTACTCCAACAACTTCACAAGATCAGCAACATCAGGAACACAAAGATATAACACAATAAACCCATTTTATTGCATTAAGGAATATTATAAACAACAGTCTAACTCATGGACCAAGACAGACCATTCACCCTCTTGGTGAATGCCTAAAACACTCTCTACATTAGTGTTTCTTCTCCAATTGAACAACACCAACATTATTGATTCCTAAGCTATTTATACATGTTAGGATTAGGCCAAAACTCTGTGAAACCGCTTGCACCTGTATGGAACAGCCATGTGTCCCATAAGTGGTTTCCATAACCACAAACTTCAACTGCCACCTTTTGTGTTGTCACGCCAACTGGTGCCACACCTGTTCTTGGTGGTTATGAACACTCCACGTGGTTATAAACTTCCTTTATAACCGTTCTTCTTTATCTCGCGTCATTAGCATGCTGTTGAAGCTCGTAACCAACTCTTAACCGTCACTTGAACTGTATTGCACAACTGTTGCGCTTTACTGAATTATTCCTTGCTCCAATGCTCAGTCATCTTGGCCCTGCATGCTTATCACTCTAATCTAATGCACGGACAATCCTTGTGCTTCAATCATCGAGGTCAACTCTTTATGCTCATTCTAGTTGTCCATGTGTCATATGCTTCACTTCGCCAATTTGCTTGACAATAGCAATGACACTCTTGCATTACTAGCTTGTTGCATTATTCAAGCTTTGGCCAGCCTTGAACTAATGCCATAGACCAACTGTTGGCACATTCTTCACTCTTGCATCACCCTTGAGTTTGGGCCAACTCAGTTCCACGGATATGCATCAATGCCAACATCGTATGTTGCATTTGTCAACTTTGGCCATGTCTTGTCAATCCCTCAATGAAGCTTCATTGTGTCGTCCAGTAAGCTTCATTACTTAGACAAATGTCTTTACAGTGTAGATCTACCTTTGCGCTTCACTGGCCCTGCGGGGTTATGCCATTCTTAGCACTTGACAGTCTACGCAGTGTTGCGCCATTCTGGTTGCACACTAACTTGGCCTGCAACTCTGTAACTGTTAGAGCATTGCTCGGTTGAACCCACCAAGCGTTGGTATGTCAAGTTTCGTTGTCATATTTTAGTGAATCAAAACTCATGTTAAGAGTCGCTTGATTATGTACTAGAGTTAAACTTCGTATAGGTTAGCTTGAAAGCATTAGGATATGAGACATTACAAGTATTGTGAAGTATTGAAGATGTGAAGAAGCAAGGAGCTACAACGACAACAATCATCCTTCCACTTGAGGTTAGTGATATTTGACTTGAACTGTTTCTGTAGCGCCCCCTAAGCTAGCAGCTGACCAATCCAAGAGATTAACTAAATAAAGAGGCACTACGAATCTAATTCAAATACTTAAACATTCAATTAATAAATCTGCTACAAAACTTATCCCAAAACTAACCCCGCTCAGAATAATATATACATGAACTTCTCTCAAATGATACATATAAAATAGTCAATTGGTTTACAGATACAATAAACAACATAATAAACATAGCAGAAGTTAACTAATTAACGGAATCAACACTTGTGGTTTTCGCTGTGCAACTCTGGTCTGTCTCTGAAAACTGAAAGTGGGAATAATTAACATTTAACTTCTAAGTAATCATAAACAAGATTAAGAAAAACAATAATGTTCTTCCCAGACATTAAATAATGACCAAGTCACTGAGATACACTTTTTTTTGAAAGAAAAACAGGAAAGATTTTCATTAAGCTCAAAAGCAAACCAAAGGTATTACATCATTATTCTTTCACTTTCTAATCTAGACTCGACACTGAGGGAGTTCAGAAATCCATTTCCTAGTACAATTATTATTTCTGGCAAACTTAGCAAGTAGATCAGCTACTTGGTTACACTTCCTATTTCTAAAACAAACTTGAACATTCCCTAGACACTTAACTAGATGTTGACAATCTCTGATAATATTGGCATCCTTCCATTTTGTAGTAATCTGAGGACCCCTGACGCTTTCCATAGCTTCTTTGTTGTCTCCTTCCACTATGACCTGCTGAATCTGCAACTGAACAATCCACTGAAGAGCTTTAAGCACTGCCGCTGCTTCAGCTTGGGATATATCTCTGGCTCTTTCTACCAGCGTACAGGCTTCCACCATCCTCCCTATAAAATCTCTTCTGATTAGAGAAATACCAGCAATATTATGATTAGGTAAAATAGAAGCATCAATGTTGATTTTTAATTTTCCTCTAGGAGGAGGACACCATCTATTATTGTCTCTACTAGCTTCATTTCTGCCTATCATGCTTCTATCAACTTGGACTATACTTTCTGACTGATTTATGTGGATTTTATTCTCAGTGCAGTAAGTTAGAATCCCGTGTTTTAGGCTTGAGCTGGAACATCTGTTGTTATTAAAAATGATCTCACATCTGGATTTCCAGATGAACCACATAGTAACAGTAATTAGATTAGCTGTTTTTTTTCCTTCTGAAGCAAATATTATTGTTAGAGTTGCTCCAGCTTTTTAGCCGTTGTTGTATGTCATTGATGCTATAAATCTGTTGGCCAATCTGAGGAGCAACAACATTCCAAACATCCCTGGCATAATTGCATTTGTGCAGCAGGTGGGTGATACTTTCTTCTTCATCATTACATCTTTGGCAGTTGACTTTATGATTTTGATTGTGTCTGGCAAGTCTTTCATTCACAGGAACTATATCATGAGCCACTTTCCATAAGAAAAGTTGATATTTATGTGGAATCTGCAGATGCCATAAGCTCAGCCAAAACTTTGCTTCATCCTCTTTGTTAACCTTACTTTGATTTTGCTGACAGAGAATTGCCTTGTATGTGGAGTTAACTGTAAATTTGCCATTTCTAGTTAGAGACCAAACCATTTCATCTTCTTGCTGTATTGAAGGCTTTATGTGACTGATTTTCTCTATCTGATCTTGAGTAAAGTAATTTTGAAGAAGATCCAAATTCCATCTTTGAGTATGAATATCAATTAACTCATTGACTTTCATGTACTATGATATTCTTCATAGTTAGAGAAATTTTGTTGCACTTGTGTTGCTGTGTATCCTTCAATCCAATTATCTGTGAAAGCATAAACTGTCTTCCCATTCCCAATCTGCCAAATATGAAATTGTTTCACCCAATTGATTCCAGTGCTTGTACTTCTCCAAATATCATTCCCTTTACTTGAAACATCTTCTTGAAGAATATCTTCATTTTTAAAATGTTTAGCTTTAAGAACTTCCACCCATTTCTTGTTATTTTCTTATATCATCCTCCAAGCCAGTTTAGTAACCATTGCTTCATTGAAAACTTGCAGATTTTTAAAACTCGGCCCTCGCCATCTTTTTGGTATATTCACACTCTCCCAAAACTTTAAGAATCCTCATTTTCCTTGTTTTCTATTCCACCAATATCTTCTTTGCATTGCTTCAAGATCATTTATGTTTTTCTTAGGTAACATGAAGCAGCTCATCTGAAATTGAGCCATAGAGTTTGTAACAGCTTGGATTTGTGTGCTTCTTCCAGCTTGATTTGTGAAACCATCTTGCCACTGAATCAGTCTTCTCTGCATTTTCTCCTTTATGCTTTTGAAAGAGTTGGATTTCTTCCTTTCTATGAATAGATTTATTCCCAAATATTTTTCTTCCAAGGGCATAACATTCATATTCATAGTATTGCAGATTTGTTGCTTTATTTCATCCTCAATCCTTTTATTAAAATGTATGCTTGATTTGCTGAGATTCACCATTTGACCAGAGGCTTTACAGAACTTGTTGATGATATCCTTAAGATTGTTTATGAAGCTCATTTTGGCAGAGGAGAATAGAATGCAGCCATCTGCAAAGAACAAGTGAGATATTGGAGGACTTCCTTTAGTAGGATATGTTGGAGTAATGTCTTTGTTATCCACTGAAGCTTGGATCATTCTGCTTAGACCTTCCATGCAAGTGATGAAGATATATGGAGATAGGCTGTCACCCTGTCTTAATCCTCTTGTAGGATGAATAGTTTCAATTGGAGAACCATTGAGAAGAATTGATGTGCTAGTTGTAGATATGCATTGATTGATCAATTGACACCATTTCTCAGAGAAGCCTAGTCATCTGAAGATGTTAATGATGAAATTTCACTATATTCTGTCAAAAGCCTTTGACATATCCAGCTTTATTGCAACAGCTCCATTGCTATTTTTTGTGGTTTTCATGTATCGAACTACTTCATGAGCAATGACAGTGTTGTCTATGATATTTCTTCCTGGATCATATGCTGCTTGCCAAGGGGAGATGATTTTGTGAAGCATGGGTTTCAATCTGTTTGTCATGATCTTGGATATAATTTTGTAAGATATGTTGCATAGACTTATTGATCTGAAGTCAGAAGGGTTTTGAACACAGTCGTTTTTTGGTATGAGAGTTTGGAAAGTATGATTGAGCTCTTTTAGCAGTTTACCATTATTGAAGAATTCCTGCACCATTTTTATAACATCTCCTCCCACCACTTCCCAATTTTGCTGGTAAAAACCTGCTTGAAAACCATCTGGCCCTGGTGCTGACCAAGCTCTTATTTGGATGACATTGCTCTTGATTTCTTGTTCATCTGGGATAGCAGTTAACTCCTTGTTCTCAGCTTCAGTGATACATGGAGTAATGAGATTTAATATTTCATGATCATCCTCTATTAATTTAGAAGTAGCAATCTATTGGAAGTGTGCTTTGAGGATGACAACAATTTCTTCTCTAGTGTCTTTCCGTTCCCCTGGCTTGTTTTTGAGAGCATCAATTTGGTTGCACCTTCTTCTGTAATTAGCTTGAGCATGAAAACTTTTAGAATTTGTATCTTGAAACTTGATGGTGCTTTCTCTGCACTGTTGGTAAGCCATTCTATTTTTAATTTCATATAGATTCTTCAGTTGTTGTTGGAGCCTTTGATGTTCCTGATTGTCTATAATTTGCTGGTTCAAGCACTGTTGAATTTGTTCTTGAGCCTCATTGATCTTCCTATCTTTGTCTCCATATTCCTTTATTTTTCACTCTTTGAGTCCTTTCTTGACAGATCTGACCTTGCTAGTGAATTTGAAAGCTTCAGTTCATTGAGCATTACTATTCCAGCTTCTCTTGATCTCTTCCTTACAAGTTTTATTTGTTCAAACAATGTATACTATGGTTGTGCAATTCCGAACTCGCAAATCCACACCTAATCGTATGTATGGATGTCGACAATTCCGAACTCGCAAACTGTCGACCGATATAAGCATAAAAGCTGAATTCATGTAGATATAAATGTGAAAGAGCATATCCTCACAGAAGTAAACAAACATGTATATGGACAAACTCCTTCTTCAAACAATGTATAATATGGTTGTGCAATTCTGAACTCGCAAATCCACACCTAATCGTAAGTATTGATATCGACAATTCCGAACTCGCGAACTTCCGACCAATATATCATAAAATCTCTAGGTATAAATGTGAAAGAGCGTATCCTATATACCACACGTGGAAATTCTTATTTCCCATAATGACCACAACACATTACAGGTCCTTTCCAAACCATGAAAAGATTAACAGAATCAACAGAATTATCGTAAAACAAGTTAAACAATGCATAGAACGCACAAACAGAAATATATGAGTTTGTTAAACATAAACTTTTGTAAAGGAAAGCAATAATGGTTACCAAAGAGTCAAATGTATTCCCACCTCTTTTGATGACCAGCCACACCTACCTCGAGATCCACGATCCACTGGTTCATCCTTTGAATCGATCGTTGTTAATACTAACTGTTAATCACACAAGAAGTCTAAGAATCTAGCCAAAAGGCTCACACAAGAATCATACAAGTCTTTCTAATGATTCTAGGACCATTTAAGGTTCTACATATTTTATTTACCTATCTTTAGCATAGCTAAGGTTTACTAATTGAATTAGGTTGGTTCTATAGTCCACTAGCTATGTCTTATGAGTATCTACAACTTTGTAGAAAGAATCAATGGTTAAATCAGACCATAAGGGGTCCAAAAAGGCAAAATAGAAATACTAGGTATAAGCCCAAGTACACTAGACTCGGCCTATGAGCACAAGGTCTGACCCAACTGGGTCAACTAACAGTCCACGTCCGTCCAAGGTCAAGTCCAGGTCAATGGTCAAACTTGGGCAACTGGTCAAGGTCCACTGAGTTAAGGTCTGGTCCACTGAGTCGAATAGGGATCAAGTCCTAATTACTGAGTCAACTCGACTCAGTCAGGTAATTGGGTCAGCTAAGAACAAACCGAGTCAGACTGAATAAGCTCAGTCAGACAGACCTAAGCTCTACTACAGACTTCATTCAATCTCTTTTCTAACAATATCAATATCTATCTTAATCAATTCTAACAATCAATCAATACAACAATACATATCCTTAACTTAAACTTCATAAATCATTTACAAACAACAACTTTTGATTACCTGCAATAGCAGCTTTAAGCAGTACTCAGGTCACCTCAACCCATTCATCTAACTTTCTTTCTAAAACTTCAGTCCTACAACAACTCATACAACCTGAGTTCAGTTCAACACACTCACAGCCAATACACATCTCTTCCCCTCTAATATCAACACCATCAGAGTCCCTTATTAGCTCAGATTACTGCATCTGCAACCCATATCATTTCACCCTCAACGACAACATCACTCAATATTATACGCACCCAACTGATTCAACCACAGTTTCATACCTACCACTAAATCCAGTTCTGTCACTCAACCACACAGATAAGACCACCATATCCATCCACTCATATTCCTTGCAACTTCAACAATATCACCACCTCACTGTCCCATCAATAAGTATACCACTATACTTCAATACTTCCATTACACCATTTCAACTCCTCTTTCCCATTCCACCTGCAATACCAGTTAACCTGTAACTCAAATCAACAACCACTAATACAATATTCCACCAACACATATAACTCCACCACCACCTGCAATCTGAACTGCAGTTACAACCCACAAACATCTGGAGATCACAATTACATTCACTTCAAACCATAATACATCCCCACCTTCAAGTCCAACTACATAGAAACCACCAACAACATCCCATAGCTCATCTCAAATTCATATATAAACACATAATCTCAATAATTCATAACATTCAAATCAAGATATTAAAATACAGACAATACAGAGGCTTACCCAATATCTAGTACTCTCTGAATTATTATTTCACCAACCACTTCAATTGAAACCCCGGAGTTATTTTTCTACACCGGAAATCAATCACCAATACCAAATTCATCACCTGAGATTAAGATTTCACCTGCAACTCCATTATAATCCTCTCAATCATCCAAACCCATATATTATCTCATCTGATTTCTCCACTGCTTCAACAAAACCCTAATTCCTTTCAACATAAACACATCTTCTCAATTTACCACCACAACAACTTCAGAAGCCTCAATTAACAAACCCATCATACAATTCTATCTAAATTTTCTCAATCTTTGCCCAATTCGAACTCCAATTAAACATGCAGAAACCCTAAACTTTCTTCCTTCACTGCAAATTAAGAATCATCTACTAAATCTTCTTCTTATCTCTCAATAATGAAAACCCATCATCTCGAACTCATCGAAGATTCAATTTCATAACTTCTCTCAATTAACTTTAGAAACCCTAACTTCTGATTCTCATCAATCCATCGTTTCTTCTTCATCACCAACTACTCAAATCCTCCTTTAATTAATCAATCCTCCATATCCTAAACCCAAAGGAAAACCCTAATTTTCTGTTTGTCTACAAATCGGTATCCCTTCTTCTCACGATCAAACAACAAGAACACCACCAACAACACTTATTCTCGATCACTATCTTCTAATCTCGGTCTCAGAATCTCTCTATCGTCTCTCAAATTGCCGGCAAGAATGAGCACCAGGAGAAAAAGAAAGAAGCAGAATGAAGAAGAAGAAAAGGAAAAGAATGAGAGTTATCCTCTCGATACGGGTAGATAAGACCGACCAATATTGATGAGTCACCCACTCACGTTGACACGTGCAGCCACAAAGGTAAAATCCAAATTACTATTTTACCCTCCGAAAATAAATTGATAATTATCTCTATCTGGTGTCCGAATGATGCGTGCGAGCAGTCTATTTCGTATAACTTTTCGAGATCTATCCAGTCGTACTAGTTTCGTATCTAAATCTTTGTTAGATTAATTTCTATTCATTAATGTTCATGTTAAACTAATCAAGTTATTATCGGCTAATACGTCTCCTGACTAGACTAATAGCGTTGACAAGCTTGAGAGTCCTTACATCCTCCCCATTTTATATCATTTTCTTCCTCGAAAATCAAACCATCCTTCTGGTCTTCAAAACTCCGCACCTTATAGAATCATCTCATCTCTAGTCTAAGCGCAAACAACATGAAACAAAGCACAAACCTATATGACTTTCTATAATTAAAATTTGTGGCTCTAGGTTCAACTACGTTGATTTAAATTCTATCAAATAGGGAAGTCTAAATTTTCTTACACTAATTTATATAATGGGAAAACTATGAGTTGTAGTCTTTAAACTCCTTACACTACTTTTTATTCTATAAAATACCTGTCTCGAATTACAAGGGAGATTCCTATGAGTCTTTCTAAGTGAAATTAAGGTTGGCCAATCCCAACAATGCCTTCCTACGAACAGAGAAAACATAACCTTCACTATTCCCCAGCGCTGGATTAACTAAGTATTAATTTATTAAAATTAATTAGTCTCTAAACTTTTATTGTAACTGATTTTACTTAGAATTTTTACTTCATAAAACTATGTACATAATTCATAGCATTTTAACAATTTAGTTATCTGAGTCATTTATTTTATTTCCTTGAATTTTTATGATTGCTAAATAATCCTTAAGTTGTACTATTAACAAAAATTACATTTTGTTATTACTATCCTATAAAGTAGTTAGTATTATATAATGTTATTATTTGCTATTACTATCTTATCAAAAATTAATGTCTTAATTATATTATCATTTTCATTATTCTTAAGTCAATTAAACAGATGATACACTAAGCCTTAATCTTCTAATTATAAATCTTCATTTACGTAAAGATTGCTATAATAGATTTTATTTATTCATATTGGATTCGTATTCTATATATATCTTGTTAAATACCGTCGTTGGTAATTTAATATGATTTAATTTTTGAGTCTGCATAAAATTTTAATATGTCCTAATAGTCTTTAGATTTTGCTATCAAACTGAGGTATCTTATTAATATACGAATTTATTTTCTTTTAGTTCTAATATTACACTAAGCGTCAGAATTCTATTATTACTATTTCATGTATATTTGTTCCATTTTAAAGAGTTACTGGATCATTTGCTAGACTAAAGATCGGTACATTTTTTTCCACCCTTTTACGTCCCTAACAAGTGTCATATTAACCGTCTAGTTTAAACGCAAAACATTTATTCCTAATTTGTCATTAGTTTAATTTACAAAACTTAATCGTAGATAAGCATTACCAAAAAAATTTTCCATAATTAGTTAATCATAATAAAAAAAAAAATTTCGTTATATATCCTTTTTGAAATTTTAACTAAGTTTAATATGATACTAACTGGTAAATGCTAACATTACTTTATTAAAACTACTATTACTGTTATTATCATCTATAATTACTATATTAATATTTTTATTATTAATATCAGTGGTCGAACTATTATTCAACTACTCTCCCAAAATGTTATTGAGTCCCAAAAATATTATTAACATTTATGTGATTGTAAATTATTGATCCTACATATAAGTCCAGGTGCTTAATAAGTCTATAATACTAATCCCACTATTTATTTATTTATTTTTAATATTGAACTGTCTACGTGTTTATACTTTTTAGATTTAATTATTCCCAAATCCCTATTAGCTAAAGTTAATGGTGTACCCTACAATTTTTACTTCACTACATATGCAAACAATCAATCAATCAATCAAATAAATCTTTTAATTATTGATAGCTTTTAGTAATTAAGATTTATCTCACAACCCAATCCAGTTCTAAACTAATCTAGTTCACTAACTGGCACTGGCTAATCCTATTGTCACTCATATAAGATCTAATAGTGAGCTCTGATACCAACATTGTAGCGCCCCCTAAGCTAGCAGCTGACTAATCCAAGAGATTAACTAAATAAAGAGGCACTACGAATCTAATTCAAATACTTAAACATTCAATTAAGAAATTTGTCACAAAATTTATCCCAAAACTAACCCCGCTCAGAATATATATACATGAACTTCTCTCAAATGATACATATACAATAGTCAATTGGTTTACAGATACAATAAACAACATAATAAACATAGCAGAAGTTAACTAATTAACGGAGTCAACACTTGTGGCTTTCGCTGTGCAACTCTGATCTGTCTCTGAAAACTGAAGATGTGAATAATTAACATTTAACTTCTAAGTAATCATAAACAAGATTAAGAAAAACAATAATGTTCTTCCCAGACATTAAATAGTGATCAAGTCACTGAGATACACAAACACTATAATGGACAAGCACTTTCTTCAAAAAATGTATACTATGGTTGTGCAATTCCAAACTCGCAAATCCACACCTAATCATATGTATGGATGTCGACAATTCCGAACTCGCAAACTGTCGACCGATATAAGCATAAAAGCTGAATTCATTTAGATATAAATGTGAAAGAGCATATCCTCACAGAATTAAACAAACATGTATATGGACAAACTCCTTCTTCAAACAATGTATTATATGGTTGTGCAATTCCGAACTCGCAAATCCACATCTAATCGTAAGTATTGATATCGACAATTCCGAACTCGCAAACTGCCAACCAATGTATCATAAAAACTCTAGGTATAAATGTGAAGGAGCGTATGCTATATACCACACGTGAAATTCTTATTTCCCATAACGATTCATATTGACCACAACACATTACAGGTCCTTCCCAAACCATGGAAAGATTAACAAAATCAACATAATTATCGTAAAACAAGTTAAACAATGCATAGAACGCACAAAAAGAAATATATGAGTTTGTTAAACATAAACTTTTGTAAAGGAAAGCAATAACAGTTACTAAAGAGCCAAATGTATTCCCACTTCTTTTGATGACAAGCCACGCCTACCTCGAGATCCACGATCCACTGGTTCATCCTTTGAATTGATCGTTGTTAATACTAACTGCTATCACACAAGAAGTCTAAAAATCTATCCAAAAAGCTCACACAAGAATCATACAAGTCTTTCTAATGATTCTAGGCCCATTTAAGGTTCTACATCTTTTATTTATCTATGTTTAGCATAGCTAAGGTTTACTAATTGAATTAGGTTGGTTCTATAGACCACTAGCTATGTCTTACGAGTATCTACTACTTTGTAGAAGGAATCAAAGGTTAAACCAGACCATAAGGGGTCCAAACAGTCAAAATAGAAATACTAGGTCTAAGCCCAAGTACACTAGACTCGGCCTATTAGCACAAGGTCTGACCCAACTGGGTCAACTAACAGTCCACGTCCGTCCAAGGTCAAGTCCATGTCAATGGTCCAACTTGGTCAACTGGTTAAGGTCCACTGAGTCGAATCGGGATCAAGTCCTAATTACTGAGTCAACTCAACTCAGTCAGGTAATTGGGTCATCTAAGAACAAACCGAGTCAGACTGAATAAGCTCAGTCAGACAGACCTAAGCTCTACTACAGTCTTCATTCAATCTCTTTTCTAACAATATCAATATCTATCTTAATCAGTTCTAACAATCAATCAATACAACAATACATATCCTTAACTTAAACTTCATAAATCATTTACAAACAAAAACTTCGATTACCTGCAATAGCAGCTTTAAGCAGTACTCAGGTCACCTCAACCCATTCATCTAACTTTCTTTCTAAAACTTCAATCCTACAACTCATACAACCTGAGTTCAGTTCAACACACTCACAGCCAATACATATCTCTTCCCCTCTAATATCAACACCATCAGAGTCCCTTATTAGCTCAGATTAATGCATCTGCAACCCATATCATTTCACCCTCAACGACAACATCACTCAGTATCATACGCACCCAACTGACTCAACCACAGTTTCGAACCTACCACTAAATCCAGTTATGTCATTCAACTACACAGACAAGACCACCATATCCATCCACTCATATTCCTTGCAACTTCAACAGTATCACCACCTCACTGTCCCATCAATAACTATACCACTATACTTCAATACTTCCATTACACCACTTCAACTCCTCTTTCCCATTCCACCTGCAATACCAGTTAACCTGTAACTCAACTCAACAACCACTAATACAACGTTCCACCAACACATATAACTCCATCACCACCTGTAATTTGAACTGCAGTTACAACCCACAAACATCTAGAGATCACAATTACATTCACTTCAAACCATAATACATCCCCACGTTCAAGTCCAACTACATAGACAACACCAACAACATCCCATAGCTCATCTCAAATTCATATATAAACACATAATCTCAATAATTCATAACATTCAAATCAAGATATTAAAATAGAGATAATACAGAGGCTTACCCGATATCTAGTACTCTCTGAATTATTATTTCACCAACCACTTCAATTGAAACCCCAGAGTTATTTGTCTAGACCGGAAATCAATCACCAACACCAAATTCATCACCTGAGATTAAGATTCCACCTGCAACTCAATTATAATCCTCTTAATCATCAAAACCATATATTATCTCATCTGATTTCTCTATTGCTTCAACAAAACCCTAATTCCTTTCAACATAAACCTATCTTCTCAATTTACCACCACAACAACTTCAGAAGCCTCAATTAACAAACCCATCTTACAATTCTATCTAAATCTTCTCAATCTTTGCCCAATTGGAACTCCAATTCAACATGCATAAACCCTAAACTTTTCTTCCTTCACTGAAAATTAAGAATCATCTACTAAATCTTCTTCTTATCTCTCAATAATGAAAACCCATCATCTCGAACTCATCGGAGATTCAATTTTATAACTTCTCTCAGTTAACTTTAGAAACCCTTACTTCTGATTCTCATCAACCCATCGTTTCTTCTTCATCACCAACTACTCAAATCCTCCTTTAATTAATCAATCCTCCATATCCTAAACCCAAAGGAAAACCCTAATTTTCTGTTTATCTGCAAATCAGTATCCCTTCTTCTCACGATCAAACAACAAGAACACCACCAACAAAACTTATTCTCGATCACTCTCTTCTTATCTCGATCTCAGAATCTCTCTCTCGTCTCTCAAATTACCGGCAAGAATGAGCACCAGGAGAAAAATAAAGAAGCAGAATGAAGAAGAAGAAAGAAGAAAATACGGAAAAGAATGAGAGTTATCCTCTCGATATGTGCAGCCACAAAGGTATAATCCAAAATTACTATTTTACCCTCCTAAAACAAATTGATAATTATCTCCATCTGGTGTCCGAATGACGCGTGCGAGCAGTCTACTTCGTATAACTTTTCGAAATCTATCTAATGGTACTAGTTTCGTATCTAAATCGTTGTTAGATTAATTTCTATAAATTAATGTTCATGTTAAACTAATCGAGTTATTATCGGCTAATACGTCTCTTGACTAGACTAATAGCGTTGACGAGCTTGAGGGTCCTTACAGTTTCATTCCCTAATGTATCTTTCAAGTCGTACATATTGAAAACATAACTGCGAAGCATATATAAACTCTAGATAGACATAGTATTAAGGAATACAATACGAGGTTTATTGCTTAACCATTAAACTTTGTAGATAAGACATCACCATAATCATTTGAATGCTATTGTGATTGTGTATGGGTATGAGGTGAGGATTTCATCCTAGGGAATAATGTTTACATGTGTTCTAAGGAAGTAAGTTCATAAACTTGTTTGTGGACCGAAAAGGAAATTGCCAGGAGTTATTGATTTTGTTATTCATTGCATATCTTATGAACAACCAATATGTGTGATAGAGTATAACCGCTCACAACTTGTTGTGTTCTTGGTAGAACTATTCACAAAGTCCTGACTTATGTATTGGTATAACTTTTATTAGTAAAATCAATCTTAAGTAATCACCTGTGGTATGATCTAATTATGTCTGCCTTGGGGAAAGGGAACCGATCCTAGTAAGGGAAAGGGAGCCGATCCTTGTAAGGGAAAGGGAACCGATCCTAGTAAGGGAAAGGGAACCGATCCTTGTAAGAGGTGCAGTAAATCAAGAGGAACCGATCCTTGTATAGGGTGCATCAAGGTTTATAGCAGAAAGGGGAACCGATCCTATGGACATGTGCAATACATATAAGTTAGATACCATATATATGTGTGGAACCGATCCTAGTACCTAGTCAACCGAATCTTTTGAAGCTAGTGTGACTATGGGTAGTACTCACATGGAGGTAGAACCGAAACTTGTTTTGGTAGAACCGTTAAACCCATGATTATGATTGAATGTTGGTTTGATCAATCGCATAGTTCTTGAAAGTCAGATGAACCTAAACTTGTTTGGAAGTGTGGAAAATCAGTTTCAAGGTTGTAAGTGTGAAAGAGAACTTACAAAGTAAAGATGTCGACAAACTTTGAACACGTGTTGTGAATGTTTATTTCTATAATTGTTCAAAGATATTCCTTAACGGCTAAGGGAAGAAAATCCCAGGATCGAAACATAAGTAAGTAAAGAATCTTTTAATTAAGGTTATTAATTTTATTTTGTAGGGAAACTACAAAATTAGTAATGTGCATTTACTAATTAGATTTTCCGAGAGATTTCGATCGTTATTTTTGGACATAGCATTTCTAGGAATTTTGAAAACCGAATCTGTGCATTTATGAATATCTTGAGAATATTTTCGGTTTTAGAAATTTCTTGGTGTCCAAACTTCATTGTCTATAAATACACGAAGTTTTCCTTTCTAGCAAACTAATCCTTCGTAACAACAGACTTTCTCTTTTGTCTTTGTTACTGGTGTAGCCGCCTACCGGAGAGGAGAGTAATCTAATTAGGTGAAATCTCTTATGGCCGCTCGTTTTAAAGTCTTCTTTGGGATTGAGAAGCTCTAGCACGACCCGTTGGTGGGAAAGTAGATAATTGCGGTTTATCTTTGTTTTCGATTGATTTGATTGACTAACGGTGGTTGAAATCTGTTTGCACCTAGTTTGTTATTCTTGAGAATCTTATCTTCTGATATAAGATTCACTACAACTAGTTTAGAGTTTCGACAGGGATCTTTAGACTGTTTTTTAGTTCTAAAGACGATCTTGTGATAATGCATTGTTAACAAACTCCGTTCTGTGCGTGATTGATAACAAGAGATTCAAGTGATTGTGTGCAGGTGTTTATTGAATATTTAAGAAGATTTGAAGACAAAGAAGATATTGAAGATCTGATTTCGGTTTTATAATCTTTGTTATGCACAATACTTGTTTGGGAAAAGAGGATCCAATTAATAATCGGTTTATCCTTGTGGTAGATTGGATTGATTAATTGAGTAGATCGGCATCAACACAATTCTTCGGATTAAAGGTGTTGTTGGCTTAATCTTAACCGATTACCTCTGGGTGATTGAACATAAGATAGATCTAGACCCGACGACGGAGTTTATGTTGAGATAAACGGAAGAGCCTTTGTCTGACTCATATCACTTGGTTGAATAGAGTTGATATCAAACAGATTTCTTGTTCCTTTACTGTTTGGAATACTAACCAAAGGGATTGTTCCAAGTACGTGACTTATTCACAAGTCGGAGGCGTGGAAATACAGACGGAACTAGGTATATTATAGAGTTAGGTACTTGGTCTCAACTATACGAAGTTAGGTGTAATTTTGTGTAGCGGCTTAATCCTGAGAGTATTCAATTGTGGACTAGGTCTCGGGGTTTTTCTGCATTTGCGGTTTCCTCGTTAACAAAATCTTGCTGTGTCATTTACTTTTATTTTCCGCATTATAATTGTTTTATTATAATTAAAGTAAATTACACAAACGTTAATTCCTATTTACTTGATAAGAAATCCTATTGTGTTTGGTTAAGTCCGAACCTTTATATCAAGTAAACATACTTCGTTGTTATATTGTCTCGATCTCGTATCCATAGACGATCACACGAAGTGTGAACCGATTAGTTGTATTGTCTCGACTCAGTCCATAGACAATTACTTTCGGAGAAGGACTTATAGGTAGGAAAAGTTTTAGATTGAGGTATATTTGGGTACCTTCGCCTTTTCAATTGGTATCAGAGCAGGCAAACACGAAAAGATCTAACAATCTGTGTTTGATGCGATCCAACCTATAAGATACGGGTCAAAGTAAAGTTAAGAGAGAGCGAAAACTAAAGAAAGACTCATTTAACGTATCGCAAGAAGGTTTTGATTTTAAGAAATGCTTAAAAGGAGCTTCTTCATCAAGTTCTACTTGCTCGTATGAGAATAAGTCTGAATGTCCTTTTGACGAGACTAAGTTAAGCCCTGTATTCGAAATCAATGATTCAGACTCTGAAAATTATCTTTTTGATAACGAGAATTTTTTGAGTTATATACTGGAGATTTCTGATGGAAGATCAAGTGTAAAAATATCTGAACTAAAGAAATTGAGCAAAAAATTTCTTTTTAGTTCTAATGAACTTCTTTCAGCACTTGAAAGAGAACAAGATTTAACTTTAAAGTTTGAAAATCTTAATGAAAAGCATAACTTGCTGGAAGAAGAATCCTCACAACAATTGCTTATTTACAAAAAGGTATTTGAGGAAAATCAGAATGTTTCTAAAGCAATGAAAATTGAATTTGAAAGGATGCATCAAGATCACAAGAAGTTTAGGGAAGATACTTCTCAACAAATACAGGGTATTGAAGAAAAACTTTCTGAATTCGGTGCAAGGATTAACTCTCGACAAAAGAGTTTTGAAGAGAAAGAAGGTGAATATCTCTCCCGAGAAAAACGCCTTGAGGCTGATCTAGCAAGTGCTCTTGATAAAATCAAGATGTTGGAAGAAGAAAATTTGGACCTTAAAAAGTTCAATGCCAGCTCAAATAATTTAACCTCAGTGTTAGAAGCAAGTAGAAATCATCGTGATACAGGAGGATTGGGCTATAAGGGAATAAATGCTTCAAATATTAGCAAAGAGGTAAAATTTGTTAAGCTACAAATTCTTCTCAATCAGAGGCTTCCACTGATGACAACGATGCTCTTATTTCTTGTAAAGAAGAAAAGTATGTCAAGCCTAAGAATAATGTTCAACCAGCAGCAATCAAAGAGAGTACTTCTGCTAATGTCAAGAAAGCAACAACGTTGAACAACGATCAGAAGAAGAAAACTCGTCGTGCTCCAATGCAAAAGGATCCAAAAAGAGGTAACATTAAAACTCATACTTCGTATATTTATACTAAGCATTGTTTTTATTGTGGTCATAAAGGACACTTGCAATGGGGATGCAAAGTTCGTAAGATGCAATATGCACTTTCTAGTGTATCAAACGAATTGGCTAAGTCTTCTCCTCATAAGAACTCAGATCGGTATTGTCCTAAGCAAAAGAATTATTATAATGATAGTTCAAATTTTGCATATCACTCGACAAGGTCATTTCATAAAAGGCCCAATTATAGAAAGAGAGATGACTTTTTAAATGCAAAAACAAGACCTGACGTTCCAAATTGGAAAAAGGGTGATTCGAAAAATGTTCAAAAGGACAATGATCCTAATGGTATGAAGGAGAAACCTGCTCCTGCGAAACCCAACTCTAAATAGGTCCCAAAGTCCTACATAGCCAAGAAGGGACCAAAATTTAGTCACAAGAATGACTCTCAGCTGTTAATTGTTGGTGACAATAATTACAAGAGTCTTCTTGAAAGACTAAAGAAAGACATTATGTCTGAAATCTCTTGTACTAGTAAAGATTGTGATAATGACACTCTTCATCACAAGTCAAAGAAGAAAAACAAGAGATGGAACAAGAGAAAAAAAACCAAGCAAGAGGTCAAGAATGATGATTCGGTCTTAGTCACTAGTAACGAACAAGACAAGGATCAAATCAACATAACCTAGTTGTGTTAGAATGTGCTTGCTCACCTTAGTGCTCAATATTTTTAAAGGTGAGGAAGCACATGAAAAACTGATCACATGATATCTCGATTATTATATGACTAATTAACATCTTTAGGGAGATTTATCTTCTATACTCATACCTTATCTATCTATATTTGATCTTTTGATAGAAAAGGTAATTTTGAGTTGATGATGTTGATATATACTGATCATATATGTGTAGATCTTGCTTTTGTGGTCAAAACAAGACAAAATTCACTGAATTCGGACATCATATGCAAAAGTTATGTCGAAAACAGTTGAGTGTTGTGATCAGTCACAAGTACCCTCATGGGAACCGATCCCAGTACCATGTCATGGAAGGGAACCGATCCTAGTGAGAGCTCCCCTTACGAAGAAGTGTAAAACTGTTTTTCCCATAACTTCTTCGTCCGAACTCGGAATGACCTCATTCTTTTTGTGTTGTTTTGATAATTCAATTTCCTACAAGATTAAGGTAATTGAATATTTATGGTGTATTTCAAAGTGATTTATGGGATGTTTGTTTTTCGGTTTTACTACCTTAATATTCGATCTCATATATTGTGAACCCTCATGGTTTGGGTGACTTTTTGATTTAGCGGAATTAAGTTCTAGCCCTAGTAGGTAGGCTTTATCAAAGGATTATGAGGGGTTCTAATGGAAACAGTATGTGAAAAAGTCACAATATGTTGAATCTGTTTTGGTTTAGCAGAAAAGCATATGTGTTTCAACGGTTTTGAACTTTTGCTTGCAATAGTTAAAACCGGTTTTCAACCTTTCTCTGGTAAAGGTTGAGGTATGTTGTTATTCTTTTTTTACGCATAAGGATGACAACGTGGGGATATTTCGATATCAATTCTCCCTGGACGAAGATGCTATCATATTGGAGAAGTGGATGCGAAATTTGAGGTAACAATATTGTTAGTTAATTGTTTTCCTGTTTAATAAAATCCTGAGTTTATATTATATATATTTGTTGCTTTTGCTTAACGAAATTTAGGTTCAATTGATATTTATTCCGTGATGTGTGTGTGGATGTGTGTTTCAATTGGTTCCTGTTAAGAAAAACTATTGTTATCTTGCTTTATTGTGTGGTATCAATTGTTTAGGCTTACAAAAGTTCGGTACAATTGATGTGTGTGTGTGATTCAATTAGTTTCGGTTAAGGAAAACTATTGTTAGCTTGCTTTTGTATAGTTTCAATGGTTTAGGCTTACAAAATTTCGGTGCAATTGATGTGTGTGATTCAATTGGTTCCGGTTAAGAAAAACCTTTGGTATTTTTCTTTGGTATAGTATCAATGGTTTAGGCTTACAAAATTACGGTGCAATTGCGGTGATTTTAATGTCTATGTTGATTCAATTGCTTCCGATTGAGGTGAATAATTTTGCAAGTTGGTTTATATTGGTTTGTATGAATTATTTATGGTTGAACGAAATAATATGTGTATGGGATGAGTTGTTTAGTCCAATTCGATTCCGGATAAGAAACTAAGTTAACTCTGATCTTAGTTTGTCTTATCAAAGTGAGGTTTCGGTTATTCAAGTCTAATCGAATGCCTAAACAAAGAAATGCTAGTTAACTAACCTAGTATTTGGTTTGTTTGAAATTGAAAGGTCTAAGTTTATGGATAATTAGAACATGATGAGAAAAATGGAGTTTATCTTTATTTTGGTCTTATCGAATTAAGCAGTTGTTCTTGAACAATCGGTTTAGCAAAGGGACTAATATGATTAGTTGTTTTTGGTTTGATAAACTAAATGGAAAAATTATTTCGGGAAATTGTTTCCTTGGTAACATATCAAAATGAGACTACTTGTAGTTTCGGTTTTGATATTGGTTATCAGAACGTGATGTGTGGAACCCTCGTGCCTAACTCTACAGGTTTGCAAGTCTATTCTGAGATTTGTAAGATTTTTTTCGTGTTGTCCTTTATTTTTTCGTTTCTTTGTCATTTTTGTGACAAAAAGGAGGAGAAATATATAGAGTAAACAAGTGATACTGGCATTGATTTTATATTAATTGGTATCGCTAAGGAAAAGAACATCGGTGCTTGAATGTTATATCTAACGAAAGAGTGAAAGCACAGACTAAGGGGGAGTAACATGTCATATTGATTGGTATAACAAAGACGTACGGATTGAATATCTACCTATCTTCCTTAGGGGGAGTAATAGTTTTGTTATTATAATGTCAACATCGGCATTTTAAAGGATTGAATGTAAGCAGTTTTACTGTGTTGCTGAATCGGGAATCAAGCGAAGTATAATGAATTCTTGTAATTTGTTTATCCATATGATGTAAGAGTTTTGTCACTAAAATTGACAAATGGGGAGATTGTTAGAGCATTGCTCGGTTGAACCCACCAAGTGTTGGTATGTCAAGTTTGGTTGTCATATTTATGTGAATCAAAACTCATGTTAAGAGTCGCTTGATTATGTACTAGAGTTAAAATTCGTATAGGTTAGCTTGAAAGCATTAGGATATGAGACATTACAAGTATTGCGAAGTCTTGAAGATGTGAAGAAGCAAGGAGTTACAACAACAACAATCATCATTCTACTTGAGGTTAGTGATATTTGACTTGAACTGTTTCATTCCCTAACGTATCTTTCAAGTCGTGCATATTCAAAACATAACTGCGAAGTATATATAAACTCTAGATAGACATAGTATTAAGGAATACAATATGAGGTTTATTGCTTAACCATTAAACTTTGTAGATAATAAATCGCCATAATCATTTGAATGCTGTTTTGATTATGTATGGGTATGAGGTGAGGATTCATCCTAGGGAACAATGTTTACATGTGTTCTAAGGAAGTAAGTTCATAAACTTGTTTGTGGACCGAAAAGGAAATTTCCATGAGTTATTGGTTTTGTTATTCATTGTATATCTTATGAACAACCAATATGTGTGATAGAGTATAATCGTTCACAACTTGTTGTGTTCTTCGTAGAACTATTCACAAAGTCCTAACTTATGTATTGGTATAACTTTTATTAGTAAAACCAATCTTAAGTAATAACCTGTGGTATCATCGGATTATGTCTGCCTTGGGGAAAGGGAACCGATCCTAGTAAGGGAAAGGGAACCAATCCTTGTATGGGGTGCAACAAGGTTTATAGTAGAAAGAGGAACCGATCCTATGAACATGTGCAACACATATAAGTTGGATACTATATATATGTGGGGAACCGATCCTAGTACCTAGTCAACCGAATCTTTGGGAAGCTAGTGTGGCTATGCGTAGTTTTCACATGGAGGTAGAACCGAAACTTGTTTTGGTAGAACCGTTAAACCCATAATTGTGATTGAATGTTGGTTTGATCAATCACATAGTTCTTGAAAGTCAGATAAACCAATTATAAACTTGTTTGTAAGTGTGGCAAATAGGTTTCAAGGTTGTAAGTGTGAAAGAGAACTTACAAAGTAAAGATGTCGACAAACTTTGAACACGTGCTGTGAATGTTTATTTCTATAATTGTTCAAAGATATTTTTTAACGGCTAAGGAAAGAGAATCCTAGGATCGAAACATAAGTAAGTTAAGAATATTTTAATTAAGGTTATTAATTTCATTTTGTAGGGAAATTACAGAATTAGTAATGTGCATTTACTAATTAGATTTTCCGAGAGATTTCGATCGTTATTTTTGGACAGAGCATTTCTAGGAATTATGAAAACCGAATCTGTGCATTTATGAATATCTTGAGAATATTTTCGTTTTTGGAAATTCCTTGGTGTCCAAACTTCCTTGTCTATAAATACACGAAGTTTGCCTTTCTAGCAAACTAATCCTTCGTAACAACAGACTTCCTCGTTTGTATTTGTTACTGGTATAGCCTCCTACTGGAGAGGAGAGTAATCTAATTAGGTGAAATCTCTTACGGCCGCTCGTTTTAAAGTCTTCTTTGGGATTGAGAAGCTCTAGCACGACCCGTTAGTGAGAAACTAGATAATTGCGGTTTATCTTTGTTTTCGATTGATTTGATTGACTAAAGGTGGTTGAAATATGTTTGCACCTAGTTTGTTTATTCTTGAAATCTTCTCTTCTGATATAAGATTCACTCAAAATAGTTCAGAGTTTCGACAGGGATCTTTAGACTGTTGTTAGTTCTAAAGACGATCTTGTGATAATCCATTGTTAACAACTCCGTTCTGTGCGTGATTGATAACAAGAGATTCAAGTGATTGTGTGCAGGTGTTTATTGAAGATTTAAGAAGATTTTAAGATAAAGAATATATTGAAGATCTGACTTGGGTTTTATAATCTTTGGTGTGCACAATACTTGTTTGGAAAAAGAGGATCTAATTAATAATCGGTTTATCCTTGTGGTAGATTGGATTGATTAATTGAGTGGATCGGCATCAACACGATTCTTCGGATTAAAGGTGTTGTTGGCTTAATCTTAACCGTTTACCTTTGGGTGATTGAACATAAGATAGATCTAGACCCGACGAAGGAGTTTATTTTGAGATAAACGGAAGAGCCTTTGTCTGACTCATATCACTTGGTTAAATAGAGTTGATACCAAACAAATTTCTTGTTCCTTTACTGTTTGGAATACGAACCAAAGAGATTGTTCCAAATACGCGACTTATTCACAAGTCGGAGGCGTAGGAATACAGACAGAACTAGGTATACTATAGAGTTAGGTACTTGGTCTCAACTATACGAAGTTAGGTGTAATTTTGTATAGCGGATTAATCCTGAGAGTATTCAATTCTGGACTAGGTCCCGTGGTTTTTATGCATTTGCGGTTTCCTCGTTAACAAAATCTTGATATGTCATTTACTTTTATTTTCCTTATTATAATTGTTTTATTATAATTAAAGTAAATTACACAAACGTTAATTCATATTTACTTGATAAGCAATCCTATTGTGTTTGGTTAAGTCTAAACCTTTATATCAAGTAAACATACTTCGTTGTTGTATTGTCTCGATCTCGTATCCATAGACTATCACACGAAGTGTGAACCGATTAGTTGTATTGTCTCGACTCAGTCCATAGACAATCACTTTTGGAGAAAGGACTTATAGGTAGGAAAAGTTTTAGCTTGAGGTATATTTGGGTACCCTCTCCTTTTCAGTAACGCACAATAATTTTGCTTACTTGGCGGACCTGTAATAGACCACCCCCACCTAATACGTTCAACGCCCTCGTTGAACGCAACCAAGTATACTCGCTAGACTGGTATCAATCTTTGATACATGCAGTTTCAGAACCCTTTCTGAAATTCAACAATCTTTGCTGGGATTCAAATACATAAGGAGCGCAACTGTACCTTGTTCAGTGTGAGATTGGTTAGGGGTCAACTATATTCCAGTCCAAAGTTAACTTGGAGTAGGCTAGTGTCTGAAGCGGATTAATACAGTGTGGTGTTTAAATCTGGACTAGGTCCCGAGTTTTTTCTACATTTGCGGTTTCCTCATTAACAAAACTTCTGGTGTCTGTGTTATTTCTTTTCCGCGTTATATTTGTTTATATAATTGAAATATCACAGGTTTTGCGTAAGTTCAATCAATTGTGAATCCAACCTTTGGTTGTTGATTAAATTGGTTGACACTTGGATATTGGTTTTTGACACCGTCCAAGTTATTTTTTATATTCAATCGGGCTCGCAGATTCCAATTTGTTTGATTGCAGATTGAATTGAGAGATTGAGATATAACTCTTTGATATACTTTTCTTAAGATTGAGTCTGACTGTCTAGTTGATTCTCTTGAAAGTATATTGGAGTAAGTCCATACAGATTTCTAAGCGAAATGTTGGGTGTGGTTGTTATACCCCCGCTTTTTGAATTGGTATAAGAGCAGGCAAACACGTTTAAGACCTTACAAGTCTGTGTTTGTAGCGATCTGACTCAGTGGACAGGGGTGCTATCTCTATAAACGTACCACCAGTCTTCGATGGCTCAAATTACTCATGGTGGAAAATTTATATGCATGCCTTTCTTCAAGCGCGTGATTTTCAAACATGGGTTTATGTTGTTAATGGATATGATCCTCCAATGGTTACAATAGACGTTGTCTCTATTGCAAAGGATATTGGTAGATATGAACCTAACGAGATTCTTGCTGCAAGGAAAAATTCTAATGGTTTAAATGCTATCATACATGCCATTACCCCAGATTTGCAGCACCCTGTGACTACGTGCAATGAGTATAAAGATGCCTGGGATATCTTAAAAACTTTTTGGAAGGAAATTCCTTTGAGAAAGAAGTTAGGCTTTAAAACCTATGTTCTGAATGGGAAAACCTTTGTATGGCGGATGAGGATTCATTTGGTGAGTTTAATCACAATGTGCCTGAAATTGTTAATGCATCTTTTGCGCTGGGTAAGACTATTCCTTAAAAGGACATTGTGATGAAAATTCTCAGATCACTGCTAGCCGAATACGACTTTAAGAAACATGCCATCGTTGAAGGAAATAACCTTAATACTTTATCCAGAAATACCCTGGTTGGGAAGTTAAAGATCTTTGATCATGAGCATGTATCCAAATCTGGAATTCCAGAGATATTGCTTTCAAAGCACAAAAGAACACTAAATTACTTGATAAAAGTAAAAGTGTTGGCATCTCTGAAGATGATCCTTTTGAGATTGATTCATCAGATGAAGATCTTGACAAGTAAGTCTCTTTGATCACAAGACAGTTTAGAGATCTTCTTTTTAAGAGAAGTAAACGGTTCATTAGAGATAAACCTAAGTCATCAGTTAAACCTCGTAATCGTGCTCCTCCTAAAATCGGGGATACTGAAGATACTGATGACGAGGATATGCCTCAGTGCTTTAAGTGTAAAGGGTTTGGTCCTTTTGCAAATGAGTGTCCGAATCGTAGAAAATACACTGGGAACAAAGGTCTTGCTGCAACTCTTGATGAAATGTCTGATCACTATGATTCTAATGGAGACGAAAAGTCAAGTGCTCCTTTGTGAAAATATTGATTTTGATAATTATAGCAATACATGTATCAACCTCGATATTCTTCCGGGAGTAACTTCAAACACTTTGGAGGATAAAATGGATTTTTCTCTGTCTTCTGGAAAATCTATTTCTAATATTTCAGGTACCACTTTTTGTCTAGCAGCTTGCTCCGCTATGGTGTCTGAACCGTCCTCCACATTGACATGTTCTTATTGTAATTTTACGGGACATGAACTCTCTAAGTGTTACAAGTACAAACATAAAATAAGATATGTCAATAAACTTCAACGAAGAGCAAATCGATTAGCAAACAAACTTAAATTTGTCCAGAAGTCGTTTGAGGTATGTAAACTTATCTCTTCCTGAAGAAGTTAATTTCCAAAGAAAAAATTATACCTCTAGAGAAAAGAATACGGTCTAAACAGTCTGTTAAACAGGGTTCTAAGAATTCCGTTCAAGAAGGTTACAGTGGACAAATTATTGATCACCCCAGCACAACTTAATCGTGTTGATTGTGTATCTTATCTCATGTGTCTGATTCAAAATGGACAAGGGTTTGCACACCTTAAGCTTCAGGAAAAGAGAAAAAAAATGTTTTGTTTCCTTTTCTTTTTGGTTTCGTTTTCGGCAGTTTGGAATTCTTACATCCTTTCATTTCTAATTGATATTGAAAAGGGTTTCCCTGTTTAATTCATAATAAAGGGTTAATATCGACAATTCTACCCTCTCTAGGGTTGTGAGTTGTGCGTACGTGAATCCTTTTAGTGTATAAAGGTTCTGTATCCCCACATTCCTTTTTCCTTTTAAAAAAAAAACTATTTTTATCACAAGATTGCTTGTTGAGTCTGATTTGTGAGTTCCTCCCACAATCTCATACTTGTATGGAGAATCCAAGCATTATGTCTTCTGATGGAAAAGATGTTAATATGATTGTTAACCATCAATCATGAAGGAAAAAGATAAATCTCTTGTTCCATCAACTTTGAAAAGAAAAGGAAGGAATGTGAGGAAACCAAGAGTTGTTCCTTCAAATCATCAAAAGTTTTCTAGTGTTCTTGAAGAGTTGATTGAACAAGAAAGGAGATTCAGCAAATAAAGGCTATTTTTTTGAGGACTCTCGAAATTCAGAAGTCCCTAGTTCGACATCAGTCTAGAAGGTTTGTTGGAAATGACTCATTTCTTCACGAGCCTTATGTTCCAATGGCTTTTGACGACAAGGAGTTCGGGGATGATAAAGAATTTTTTAGAGGCCTTAATGTCGAGGAAACTTCTTATGAGAATTTATTCTTGCGTTTTAAGAAGGATAACTAGGGTTTGGAATAGCAATTATTTTGAGTACACATAGCTATTGCCAACGATTTTCATCTTGCAATGTTTTTAGATTTATTTATTTAAATTCTAAAGTTTATTTGAAAGATGATTTTGCAATACTAATATTTATGGTTTTGTATATTGCAACTTGTTATGGGATATGTGTGTTTGCGTCTGTGAACTGTAACTGTCCCATATTTTGCTTAAAAGTTAAGTCTATCATATGTCTTTATTGATAAAAGATAGAATGAACTTTTGACAACAAAAGTTAAGCCTATTATGTCATTATACAAATATTGATGAAGATAGGATGAACTTTTGTCTGCAAAGATTAAGTCTGTTATATGCCTTTCTGCAAATATTGATGAAAATAGAATGAATCTTAAATATTCTGCAGTATTGGTCTTTCCCTGATCCACATCTTTGCGTAAAGATTGTGCGGCTCCGTAAGTTCTCTTATGTGAGCATTTCCGATTAAATTAAACATGGGTTCTCTTGTGGTTAATTTAATTGAGTTTTCTGGATACAAATTCATGTTTCATGTGATTTGTTAATGTCCAAATAAATCCTTCTTTTCTTGTAAAAGTAAGGTCGCTCTTGTTGTTCTTTCGGGAATGACATTTTATGGGGGAGAGTTCTTATTTGAACTTGTGCTTAATTGCCAAATCTTTGTGGGAGTGCGGCTGTGGAATATTCTAGGAGTTTTCTTGTACCTTTATTAACTCCTTGATAAATGCATTTAGTTTCGACTATATGATTGCATCTAAACAAAGTTGATATGTTTCCTTTTGGTCATGAAGTATCTCCATGAGAATTTCATTAGGATCCCACTAGTTTTCGTACCTTTGCCATTTTATATTGACAAAAAAGGGGAGAATTAATGTGGAGTTCACACTACAAATACATATGGTTTACGGATCATTATGTAAGGGGGAGTGGTTTTCATGTCAGATGAAGTATTGACTAAGGGGGAGTGATACATATCACCATAGTATATTGTTGTCAAAGTTGTGATACAATTGGACTTTGATGTTGTGTAATGATACTATGACATTGTATAACAATGATTGAGAGCAACTGTTTTCTCATTGTTATAGCTACGGATCTTCAACAATTATGATGCTGAGTTGAACACGTTCAGAATCACTGGAGTACTTGGAAGTGAAGAAGATTTCAAGTAATGTTGAAGAACCAAGGAAATCAAGCATTTGGATGAGAAGGTACAAAGTTTATTTATTTTTTAATCCATATGAATTGATAGTTTTTCACTAAAATTGACAAAGAGGGATATTGTTAGAGCACTGCCTCGGTCGAACTCACAAGCGTTTCTATCTCAAGCTTGTTTGTCAAGTTTAGTTGCCAAAACTATAAGTCTTGATTTCTAGTCTACTTGTAGCTATGTCTCAGATTATGATAAAAATGTGTAGTTGAGCTTTATGTCAAAAGATGATCATGTGTAAATTTCCTTGAAACATCTTACATGATTTGTATGAGACAGTCATTTGATGTCGACTTGGAAAACTTTGTATTGATCATTCGATTACTTGAAAATTGCTTATTAGCTAATAGTTTGTGTGAGACATCCATTGTCATCTTCTAAGTATTTTTCATTGATTGAAATGCGAGTTAAGAGCTAAAACCCATGTCTGGATACATTACGGTTTATGTACTATGTGTGCAAACTGTTTTGATATAATTCAGGACCGGAAACTAAGTTTGCATACCCGTTTGCAAACTGCTTCAACTGTTAAGTCAGGGTACTTAAGTTTGCATACCCATTCGCAAACTGATTTAATTGTTGAAGTCCGAGAACTAAGTTTGCATATCCATTTGAGAAATTATTCACCTGAGTTTGGTCCGTAACTAAAGTTTGCGAACCAGTTTGCAAACTGTTGGTTCATGACTAATGTCCGAAACTTAAGTTCCTCCTCCTCAGCTTTTAAAAATTGAGGAATTTGGAAAGTGCTTTGGGTATAAAGCACTTTGATATTTTTTTACCAAACACCAATTTCAAAAATTATTGACATATATAGATTTTGAAAGTGCTTTTATAAAAATAAAAGCATTACCAAACCCAGCCATAGTTATCAAAACTATAAGTCTTGATTTCTAGTCTACTTATAGCTAAGTCTCGGATTAGGATAGAAAGTGTAGTTGAGCATTAGACTTCACGACGTTCATCGATTGAATACAAAGAACTACTAAGGGGAGCTTGTGGAACTTCATCAACGAAAGGTATGTGGAGACTTGAACTCATCTATCACTCAAAATTCTATCTAAAAGTCTTATAGCTATATAAACTTCAATTATACACATTTGATATTTCGAGCTGAGTTTAACTCGCTTACATATTTCTCGAAATATGTGTTAGTAAGATTTCGCTTTAACCAAGTTCATCTTATATTCTTGACGAAAGTCAAAAGATGATCATGTAAAAATCTCCTTGTAACATATTACATGACTTGTGTGAGATAATCATTTGATGTAGACTTGGAATGTTTCGTATTGATCATTCGATCGCTTGAAAATTGCTTTGAAGCTAATAGTTTGTGTGAGACAACTATTCCCGTCTTCCGAGAATGTTTCAATGATTCAAATGGGAGTTTAGAATGATTAACCATGATTGAATATAAACACAGTATGCGTACTTGCATATGTGTAGTCCAAGACCAGCAATCTAGTATGCATACCCGTATGCGTACTTGTTGGTCAGGCGAAGTCCGGGATCTCTAGTATGCATACCCCTATGCGTACTGGCGATGTCAGTTGAAGTCCGGGAACTTTAGTATGCGTACCCGTATGCGCACTATATTCAACTGAGTTTGGATGTGAACGACAGTATGCATACCCGTTTGCATACTGGCAAACACAGTCCAAGTCCGGTAACTTGGTATGCGTACCGGTTTGCATATTTGAGTAGGTTATGTTCTAAAATCGGTTTGTTCATGAACTAATACATTTATATATTAAGGAATGCAAACCGTGCTGGTCGTAATAGATCGACTTTTATGCTAGTTCTTGATCCAACATGAAAGTTTTGGCTATAATGTTCATTAATTGATTCGATTGAATCAAAATCGATTTTGCTTCAATTATGTCTTGTATACTTCTATGAGAACATAAAAAATTGAACAACTCTAGAACTATTTTCATTTGAGTCATCTGAACTAGTTATGGTTAAGATGAATATGGTTGATATGAAAGTGTTCATATGGCTAACTTCGCTTAACAATTTTCGATCCAACAAACGTGTACACGTTTAGATACTGTTACTCATATCTAAATGAAATCACTTTTCATTTGTGTGTAAAAAGCTAAGTTCGACCTAATAGTTGAAAGATATTAGCTTGAGTCTAATCAGGTTTTCATCTATCGGTGAATATTGAATGATTTTTTAACAAGGTAGCATTGATTTCAAACCCTGATTTGATGAATATATAAGGGAGAACTCTAGCAACTGGTAAACCTAATCCCCACACCTCATGCGTGATACTAATTGCGACTAGAGTCGATTCTCCTTTAACCTTAGGTTTTTCCAAAACCCTGTAGGTTAACGACTTGAAGACTTCATTGGGATTCTGAAGCCAGACCCAACTATCTTCTATGTAGTTGCATGTTGTGATCTTGTTGTTTTCTATCGTGATTGAGTACTATCTTCTTTAAGATTGGCTCGAGATTTAATCACCGATAGGAAAAAGTAGTCACAACCATATCCGTCTCATCGTTTGTGATTCCACATTATCTTGTTTTGCTACCATACAATTAAGATTATTGTGAGGTGATTGATACTACTAGGCAGTTCTTCGGGAATATAAGTCTGTTGTATCAATTGGTTCTTTTTCACCTTGATTTATCAAAACACGGAACAAAACTCATTGGTATATCCGTGGGAGACATATTTATCTATTCAATAGACTTTTCTGTGTGAGGCATATTGGTTTATCAAGTCTTCGACTTTGGGACATAGCAATTCTTAGTTGTGGGTAAGATCAGCTAAGGGAATCAAGTGCGTAGAGTCCTACTGGGATTCAGAGACGTAAGGAGCGCAAATGTACCTTGATCAGTGTGAGATTGGTTAGGCCTGAACTACATTCCAGTCCGAAGTTAACTTGGAGTAGGCTAGTGTCTGTAGCGAATTAATACAATGTGGTGTTCAAATCTGGACTAGGTCTCGAGGTTTTTTCTGCATTTGCGGTTTCCTCATTAACAGAACTTCTGGAATCTGTGTTATTATTTTCCTCATTATATTTGTTTATATAATTGAAATATCACAGGTTGTGCGTAAGTTCAATCAATTGTGAATCCAAACTTTGGTTGTTGATTAAATTGGTTGACACTTGGATATTGGTTTTTTTTATCGTCCAAATTATTTATTATGTTCAATCGGGATCGCAAATTCCTATTTGTTTGATTTTAGATTGAATTGAGGATTGAGATATAACTCTTTGATATACTTTTCTTAAGATTGAGTCTGACTGTCTAGTTGATTCTCTTGAAAGTATATTGGAGTTAGTCCATACAGATTGCTAAGCGAAATATTAAGTGTGGTTGTTAGACCCCCGCTTTTTCAACATGAAGTGCTGAGTTTTTGAGATCCAGGCTTTACATATGTCAATGAAACTATCAGAATGATTGGAATCTAAGTGAACTGGATTTGGAGGCAACAACCTCGCAGATTTAGCAAATTGACAATGAAAGAAAAAAAAATACTTTAAAGTTTCCTTTTTGTCACATCAAAAGAGCAAGACAGTGAGATGTCTTTAACTATATGTTGAAGAGCTTGAAGTTAGTAGCTATCGAGTGCATTTTGAAGACATTTCAAAAGAACGGCTGGATTCTTTGGGAAATTCCTAGGTTCCACGGTCTTTTCAAGAAATTATCATGCAAATTGAAATTAGTTGATTCCATTCCGTAGGTGTTCAACTAATTGTGCATAGATTTTATTGTGAGCTCTCTAGAAGTTGTTAAAAGCTATCTGAATTTATGATCCCTAGGATTATTCTCGGAGTCAGTAAAATATTAGTTTTGACTATTCTGGTAGCTATAATTGTAGAAAAAGCATATTGAGTAAGGTTAAATTATACTTTATGTTGTCTAGATCCATAAGATTTGTAACAAGTATTAAATGGTTGTTAGAACTATTGCAAAATTGTGATAAGTTACCAGCTAGATTTGAGATCCAATTATCTTCCAAATATTAATTTCCTTTTATATATCCCTCACTTCCAAAATACTGTTTTGATTAACCAGAACTAGTCCTTTACATATGCATTTCCATATCCAAGAGCTATTAGAAGAAGGTTTGACTCTCAATGGTGATTTTCTCCTAAAATATTTCGATTTTAATATAGAATCCCATAAATTTGATTCATTTAAAAACCTCCATGCCACCTTTGCTAGCATGGCCATGTTTGTCAGTGAGCATCTCTGAAGCCTAAACCTTCTTTGGACAGAGGTTAACAAAATTCTTTTCCAGGCTTTTGGGTAAAACATTTGGAACTAGAATCTATACCCACCAAAAATCTCTTCGTATTGCATTTATTTTATGAGTTTTTTTTTTTGAATAATGAAACAACCTATCTAAAAAGTCGGGATATTAACTTTTACTGATCCGAAGGACCATTTGCTTTTCCAACCTTATAATTTTTGTTCCATTTTCTCCACTATGGAATCAAAAGTTTTGATTATAGAGTCAAATTCGTTTAGGTTAGACTAGAAAGTCTAGGAATGTTGAGACATACAAGTATTACTCCGAATACCCAAAGAATGAGAAGAAGTAACGAACTACAACTTGTTTCATTCCTAACGTATCTTTCAAGTCGTGCGTATTGATAACATAACTGTGAAGATGTATCACTGTATATATTGTATATTATACTCTAGTGATGTGACATGATCATAATAGTATGATCATAGTATTAAGGAATTAGACTACGAAGTATAACGCTTATCTTTTGAACTTCATAGATATGACATCGACATAATCTTGTATATATATTGTTATGATTATGTGTATAGGTTATGGTGAAGATTTCATCATAGGAAACAATGTTTTAAATTTGTTTAAAGGAAGTACATTCATAAACTTGTTTTGTGAATCGAAAGGGAAATCAATAGGATTATTGGTCTTGCTATTCATTGCATATCTTTGGATAACCAATATGTGTGAGTTGGTAGAATCGATCTTAACTCAGGTTATGTATCTTGGTATAACCGATCACAATGCCTAGAATTATGATTTGGTATGACCGGTCTTGGTAATTAGCGTAACCGATCCTAAGTAATCACCATGTGATGGTATGATCGATCCTTGTAATTGGTGTGGACAATCATAGTAATTGGTGTGACCGATCATAAGAGTTGTGTGACCGATCCTTGTAATTGGTGTAACCGGTCCTGGTAACTGGTGTGACCGATCACAAGTAGATACCATGTGTAGATGGAACCGATCCTTGTAATTGGTGTAACCGGTCTTGGTAACTGGTATGACTGATCACATATAGGTACGTATTTAGGTATAAACGATCCTAGTGATTGGTATAACCGATCCGAACCCATGTATGTGACTTGGAAGGACTTACCACAACTAACCATTGTGATTTGGTATAACCAATCACATAGTAGTCTTGGAATACTGGAAACCAATTCTAAACTTGTTTGGAAGTGTGGTATAACATATTCCAAGAAAGCAAATCCATGTAAATATGAAATAAGGATTTCCAGTGAAAAGATGTCAACATACTTTGAACATGTACAGTAACTCTTATAACTTATATTTACTTTCGCCTTTAGCTAGCCAAGGGTCATTGTGGTTACGATTTCTCTCTCTCCACTAAATTGTATCTGATTTTCAGCCAAGAAAAACACACTGTATAATATTTGTTCGAAATTCGAAAATGCTCTGTGTCTGCCATTTTTTGACAAAAAAAATACCCTGCTTATGTCTGACTACCGGTCCATGGCATTCGGACCAGGTCCCACTGCGGGCACAAACCGATACACCACTTCCTAATCGAGGGATCAGATCCGTGACATGGGGGTTCGGACCCGGCTAACCGGCTTCAGTATTTTACACTTATGACTTTCAAAGCAAGCAATATATGACCACCACGTAGGACTAAAATCTAAACAACAACCTATTCTATTCATTTCTTTTCGTACTGTTTTTCCCTTCGTCTCTCTGAAAATTGTTGTAAGAAAACCGATCGGAATAACTAAAAATCCTTGTCCTACGAAATCACAACGAAACCCTAGATTTCTTATATCCTTGCACTTTCATAATCAAATTCTATTCCCCTCTTGTATCTGTAATTGAAAACCCTAATTTAGACAGAGTAGAAATTTGAAGGATATGTTTTTTGTTTGTTTAATTGTTGAATAGAAAGGGGGAGTTTGAGATTAGTGTATTGAGTAAATTAAAACTGTTGAGATGAGAACAATCAGACTGCCTGAACCGCCTAGCGGCACTTTAGGTATGCCTGAAATTTTTGAAGGTGGGGTTTATAGTGTTATAAGAAGAGCAGTTATAATTGGGAATGGTTTTTCTGGTGCTGAGAATCAAAGTGTTGGATTAGTTCGTGCTCTTGGTCTTGCTGATAAACATTCAATCTATGTAAGTCTCTCTCTCTCTCTCTCTCTATATATATATATATATATATATATATATATATGTTTTCTCAATTTTAGTAGTTACTGTGTTGTTCCTTGATTAGTAATGTTAAATTATGATGACTACTGTGATATTTTGTTTGATAAATGAAGAAAATGTGGAAAAAGAGAAAAAATAGTGGGTTATTGTGGAATGTTAGGGCGCATGCCACTTGCTCGCAAGTTGCTTGCTGATAGCTATGCGAAAACCTCATGACATTCACCCTATAGGTGCACCATCCTGAGAATTAGGGTGTATGTATGAGTGGCACGTCATGGTCGTGGGCAATTACTGTGCAACTGGCTTGCACTGTTCATTGAGAAATGGGTAGTATTGTGCAGTTGATAGAATGATCAGCTGTTTGTAGACTGAGAAGTTGCAGTGAGTCGTAGTGGCTGAATAGTAGTACAAAACTGCTTGTAGATTCTTTTATATAAGTGGTACATTTGGTATCGAAATTTATCTGTAATTGCTGAATTTAGTTTGTAAGAATGTAGTAGTAATCATGTGTCTTATTTTCAATGACTTATGCAGCGTGTTATAAGGCCACAAGGAGGAATCAATGACTGGCTTCATTGGCTCCCTGTGTCTGTTCACCAACAAATATATTATATTTTAAGGCGGATATGTGGTACTTCACGATTTGGCGTGGTACTCGGAGGAAGGAGACTGTCGCCTATACCTTATGATACAAGTATCAGTGCTGGTTTGGCGTCTGTTTTAGATGCTGATGCAAAGCGCATTGCAACGATGGCTCGTGAGACTTTTGAGAAGTATGTATCTGCAATTTCTATGAACGTCACTCCACTTCCATTTTCCCATTTTTTAGTTTTGATTTTCGTTTTGTGGTGGGCACTGAGTGCCAATTGCTTAAAATGAAGCAAAAATTAAAGTACTAAGTAGATAATAGTTTGGTACCATTGTCATGGAAAAATATTTTTATTTGAACCATGCACATTTTACTGCGTAATTGCTAGATGGCTTTTGCTGGATACTGAAAATTAAAAACATATCTTAAACTGTGAAAGTCCCTTGATTCTGTGTTCTTTTGTTATAATTCGGGTTTTAATTTGGAGAAGCACTTGAAAAACATTCCTTCATTATACTTTTAGGCCTAATAATAACATGTGATTATATTCATGTTTTAGCTTCTGCTTGCACCAAATTGCTTATGTTCCATTTAGTACTTTGTTTAGTTTCCTGATCTGCTTTAATCTTCCTTTAAATACTGTTGTCATTTCTGCCAGGGATGGTCCTTTATTAGTGGTTGCATCTGGTCGGGATACCATCTCGATAGCAAGTTCTATAAAAAAGCTAGCCCCGGAAAATGTGTTTGTGGTTCAGGTTTGTCTACGACCTTGTGTTATTGTATTTTCTTGTTGAATGCATTGTATACTATGCTCTTTCCGGACATTGAACACTGTACAAAGTTGTTAAAGCATCTGCCTGTTTTATATTGCATTTAGTATTCACTAGGGTTGATTTTTCTGTTTTACCAAGAGAGAATTTTCGTGTGAAAGACTCCTTTTTCAGGTTTGTCTTGTGATTGCTATTATTGTTTGTTAGTGGAAATGCAAGTAAGTCGAGTTCATGAGACTGGATGATTTGAACTTCCTTAGGTTAGGAAACTTGCTGTCATTTTGAAGAATTAAGGATGTACGTCATCTTTGGAAAATTCGTATGCGACAATGCTTTCGCTTCATCAATGGATTTTATGATTATTTGATGTCGTAAACTAGTGGCCGAGGCATTCAGCACATTTTCACTACGATTATATAGTTTTTCTAGGGTTTATGTGTTACTTGGCAGGAAAAGATTTATGAACTTGTTTCCTGTACTGTCGGTTATATGAGTTATTGATTTTTCTGGGAATGCCAAACAGTCTTCTCCCTGCTTCTCCAAGTAAATGCGAGTTGTTTTAAATGTTTTGTTAATTAAGTCATTCAAGTATCTCTTTTTTATACTAGGATGCTTTATGTTATTATCTGCGGCACTGTTGCATTCTGTTGGATGTGTGGTTAAGATTTTTATGCGCTTCCATTATGTTTGTAATTATCAGATACAACATCCAAGAAGGAATTTAAGTAGGTTTGACCTGGTGATTGCCCCTCGGCATGACTACTATCCACTGACTCCTCAAGCACAAGTACAGATCCCTAAATTTCTTCGGAAGTGGGTAACTCCATATGAACCACCTACTAAGAATGTGGTGAGTTTCTTGACTATGATCTCCTTGAGCTCCGATGGAAAACCTTCTTTGATTATAAAATGCAACTTCAATTTCTCATTATATTAGTATGAGATATGAGTATTCTGTAAGAGATCAAACAAAGAAATATGAGTATTCTGTAAAGAGTTCCTTTTCCTTTTTGTTTGTAGGTCTTAACCGTGGGAGCTCTACACCAGGCTGATTTTGGTGCACTTCGGGCAGCTGCTGCTGCCTGGCATGATGTGTTGGCTCCTCTACCAAAACCCTTGCTTGTGGTTAATATTGGGGGACCCTCTGGTAATATTCATTATATCATGTTGGTTAGTGAATTATTTCAATTTATCCATACTTTTCTTGCTTTGTAATGGGTGTTATTTGCGAGTGGCTCATCACTTCTTCATAATGCTATAACAATATCCTTGCCGAAGGAAAAATTGTTAAGTAAAGTTGTCGCCTAACAAGCTCCTCCGGATTACTTTGACTACCCTTTATATAGAAACAGTGGTTACGTGGTGGTCATATAATATAAAGAGTATTCTCAATGTTATACTGATTGACGAGAGAAAGAGGCTCGAGATCCTAATTTCAACTTGGGTGTTCATGATTTTTTTTTGAAAAGTTTAGATCGTATAGTTCCCTTGGAGTTTCCTCTTTGTATCTCCTGTTGCTTTTCTTTCTTTACAAAAGAAGCTCTCTATGATTGGTAAGTTACTTGACTTCGTTAGAAAGGAAGATTGGCAGCAAATAGCTGCTTCCCTCTAAAATTTCTCCCTCTCTCTGTGCTTGTATTATGCAAAAGGTCTGCCTCCGATGTTTACTTTTTTCTTGTAAATGTAAGAATGGGAAGTATGCATGTCTTTTTGTCTAGTTTGTTGGTTCTGCCTATATATGGGACATAGTAAATTGTCTGAAAACCTTATCTTGTTTCCCTCATTTGCTATTGCAACTTGTTATTTGACCTTAGTGTTTCAGCATCTAATAAGTTGTTCAAATTCCTATGACAGGCCACTGTCGTTACGGAGCTGACCTTGCCAAGCAGTTAATTGGCTATCTACAGAATGTGCTAGCAAGCTGTGGAAGTCTTAGAATATCTTTCTCCAGGAGGACCCCTCAGAAGGTACATATATGCATGAATAGTAGGTGCTTCTTAATTTTCCAGTGCACCTCCCCAACCCTTTTCCAACTAGTTACGAGCATTGGCTATTCGTGTACACAGGTATCCAACATGATAGTGAAAGAACTTAGCGATCATCCAAAGGTTTACATTTGGAATGGTGAAGGTAAGATTTTGTTTATTTTGTCTGCAAGGGGTTTATTATAGACCTTTGGACGTCTAAAAGATGTTTTTGATATTGTTTCTCTTGGCTATGTGTAGAGCCAAACCCACACATGGGACATTTAGCTTGGGCAGATGCGTTTGTCATCACCGCAGATTCAGTTAGTATGCTGAGTGAGGCTTGTGGCACAGGGTATTACTCAAAGAAGAACTTTCTTTCTGGTTTGGTGATTGTGAATCCTACCTGAGACTGTCTGAGCTGAACTTTTTTGTTGATCTCGCAGAAAACCTGTTTACGTTATTGGAGCAGAGAGATGTACATGGAAGTTTGAAGACTTCCATAGATCTCTTCATCAACGTGGTGTAACTAGGCCATTCATGGGTAAAGAGGATGTAAGTAACTGATTTAATCCTTTACATTTCTTGGGAGATGTTGCCTTGGATGGTAACTTTCAATGATAAAGCACTAGTCTATCTTATCAAATTTCGATGTTGAAATATAGGTCACTATTCACTCTGTTACTTTTCTTTTTGAATTATTAGATATCAGAGAGTTGGAGCTACCCACCTCTTAATGATACTGCAGAAGCAGCTAAGCGTGTACAAGAAGCCATTGCAGAACGTGGATGGAGGTTGCGGCCTTGAATGGAAGAATCTTTTGAACGATTTATCAGAATCACAAATCAGTAATTCAGTTGGAGGGTCTTCTGAGTACCTACTCTCCTTGGTGGTGTGACAGCTTCAGATAGACTGAACAGAGAATATAGTGAAAGTGAATGCTACAAAATGACATATTCCCGATAAATTGTTCTGATATATTTTCATACATCCAACACTATTTTGTTGGGTGTCGGAGGAGGTCGTCTGTAGAATAAAAAAGTTTTTGCAATAGTTTCATGTTGTAACTCCTAAGGTAGCAGACGCATCAGCATCAGCAGCTCCTTCGGCTTTGTAAATTATGAAGAGTCGCAGAATTTGTATACGAACAATACTTCTTTACGCATGGCACAGAGACATGAATACCAGAAAAACCCTTGACAACTGATTTAGATGATCAAATGGTTATAAGAGAGTTATTTCTGCCAACGTATGGGTTGTGTGGCTTGTCTTTTGTTGAAAAAAGTCTTCATGCTCGTATATTGGACTTAAACGGTTGCTTCGGCTTTGGTGTACCAACACAGTTATAATAACATTATGTTCCAACCCACTTTTGATAGGAGTTTTCCTCAGTCTTATAGGAGCGAGGTGTTTGTTTGTTCAAGTGTGAAGGTTTACAGTTGATTGCTTTTAATAAACACTAGGGAAGTCTTGTACTAATCTAATCTTCAAGTCCAAAGGTCGCCATCTAACTGCCCCCCCCCAATTTGTCATCCGCTAAAATAATTTACTTTGATAGTGTTGTTCTTAGTTTATCTGGCCAACAAGGAAACAGCAGAAGCACAGTAAACTGAGTAAGAGAAGCTAACAAAACTGAACAATGATGTCTAATGTTTTGTGCTGTTCTTTTCTAGTATATAATAAATATCATGAAATGGATAATATCACTATTAGAGAACAAAATGATCCTATAGTAGAACCTCGCAAAAGAAAGAAGGAAAATGGCAGAATACAAAACACAGTTAATGAGTGCATACTATAATATGTTTTGCTGTAAACTGCTTTCCTCGTAACAGATTATACAATAGAAATTACAAACATCTATGCTACAGGATAGAGACTTGACAAAAAAGTGAGCAAGAATAGAAAGATCATGCAGAATTGTCTATAACTATAAAAGCATGTCCAGTTTATCATTTGTGTTTGAAGAAGAAAATTCTGAAAAGCGACACACAACACAGACACACATTATAACTCCACGGGTATTCTTCACTATAAATAATAGCATTGCTCTGCATCACAGATTAATAAGACGTAATGGAGACTGGAGTCGATCTAAACGAAGCTTCAAACAGAAACTCCCAAGCTGGAAAGTAGCATGCCGGCCATTGCTTACATGAATGAGTGATGGCGATAATCTCCAGATTAATGGGGAGCAATGGAGATCAAATAGTGGACTCAAAAGTATGTTTCTCTGGGTTTGGTGTACCAACACAGTTATAACCAACATTCGGTTCCAACCCATCTTTTTTCTTCAGCCTTATAGGAGCCAAGTGTTTTTTTTTTTTTTTTTGACAATTCGAGTTTTTCTGTTTGTTAGGCCAGAATAAAGATCATTAAGAGTCTTTTTAGGTACTGAGGTATTACTGGGGTTTACAGTTGATTGTTTATTAATAAACACAAGGGAATTCGTATACTAAATCTAATTTTCAAAAAGCTTATGGTAAATCCAAGGTCACCATCTGACGGCTCCATAGTGTGTCAGCCACCCAATTTATTACTTTGACGGTGCTGTTATTTGTTTATCTGTCTAACTAACAAGGAAAAATCACAAGCACGGAGATAATATAAGGGAAGGAAAGATAACCAACAAGAATGAGCAATGATGTCTAGTATTTTGTGTTGTTCTTTCCGTAATATATCATGAGATGGAAAATTTCTACTATTAACAAAATCAAAAAGATCATAATGCAAAGAAGGGTTCTGTTGCAGCCGCAATAAGAACCCTACAAATGAAAGAAAGAAAATGATAGAAATGGAGTTAATGTGTGCTGTATAATCATGTTTCCAACAATTTTAAAATTCCCTACTCTGAATGGTACAGATCATCTCAGTTCACCTTCGCCACTAAGTGATACTAGTAATATATCGAACCAGAAAATTCAGCAACGAAATGGTAAGAGAACTAAAGAAAACAGATAGACAAGTGCCTGAACCATATTGGAAGTTTGACTACAGATGACAAGTTCAGGACTTACCAGGTTATTCGAAAATGACCAAACACGATAAGGAAACTGAGTGAAACTGACACTATAGCCTGATGAAGAGTTTTTATGCAAATTTCGAAAAAGAAAATTAGAACAAATGATGTTGGTGTCAATCAGAAAACCATAGTGGAAGTTGACTACAGATGAACTTGGCAATGAAAATTCCAGAAGCCCTTTAGATTTGGAAAAAAATCAAATTTGGGTGTAACTGATTTCTCATTGATCGCCTTGATTCTTTATCACCACATGACTATGCAAAGTAAAGACTATAAGTTTTATTCTGCTTTCAAATATAACGATCTGTCTCCCCTCTGCTACTCTTTTAAGCTCATACACTAGCTAATACCCTACATTGTAACTACATGAGTCATGCCAGAAATCAAATGCAGCACAATTTAGAATCTGTTAACCTATAATTCTGACCGCTTGTGATACTGCAATTACGATGATACTGGAACAAACTAATACAAGCTACTATTTAACTCCCTCTGACAATCTTTTAGAAGAAATACTGATAAGCAGATTTTGAGAATTATACTGACCTTTGTAGACCTCCGACAGTTGTGGAACTTTTTGAGCATACTCTTTGACAAACTTCATTGAGAAAGACTTCTCAGAGATTACCAAAAGTGAAGTTAAGGAAAATTGATTCTTAACCAGTCCTTTGGAAGTTAAAATTTTGTAAACCGAACACCTAGGTATAATTCTCTTCTCCAAGCTATAACAAAAAATATAGGGGTTTTGGGCAATATAAGATGAACTGTAACCCATTTGATTCACAAGGTAATCCATTACCGAGGTTATCTTTTTCTCAGAAGTCATCATACACAAAGGATGATACCTAAATGCATGATGAATTTGTTCTTCAGACAAACCGAATCTCCTGTAAACAGCCACCCTTGACTCCCTATTCGATTTACTCAACCCATTGATTACATGAATAGCTAAAAGATACGTAGTTTTATAGGGATCGAATCCCATATCCTTAATCTCTTCTACACTCTCCTTGAATTTAGTACTGTTCATCGTAAGTGCTCTTGGTCGGGAGATAAGAAACTTAGAAATATTGGATTGAGGGACACCTTCATTTCTCAAAAGCTCAATGTTGAGCATCATGTTTTTTATACATCGCTTGTCGAAAAGAATCCATGAGTGGCGTCTGAGGATAAGAACTACATTCTCATCACAGTGAACAATGTTCCTCAGGATATCAAATACTGGGATTATTTGGGTTGTTAAGCTCAATCTAAGAATCCGCGGTTCACTAGAGATGACCTTGGCGAGGTCAATTCCAGAAAGCCCTTTAGAGTTGAAATAATCAAATTGGGTTTTAAGGGATATCTCTGGTTCAGATGAGAGTATGGATGGTGCTCTGGTGATGAGTTTTGAAATGTAGGGCTTAGTGAATCCATAGCTTTCAAGTAGGCTAAGAACTGAGTCTAGTTTTGATGTTGTTTCGAAATGAACTTTCTTGGAAGCAGCAATAGCTTCATTTTCTGATAATCCAACTGAATTTATTAGGTATGATGCTACAATAGTAGAAAAATTAGAAGATGGGTTGTGAAATTGGGAGGTGTTAACAACAATTACAGAGGAAGAGAAGGATATAGAACTACCCTTGGTAAGAAAAGGAGATGGATTTACAGTAAGAAGAAAAGATGAAACTTTGATTCTTGAAGAATACCCATTAGAGTACCTGATCTGAGCTACTGTATTTCGAAGAGAGCGAAACCACATTGTCGATTGAACGAGTAGAAAATGTCGATTGAAAAAGTAGAAAATTAGGGTTTCGCAATAACCCTGTGGTTTTAGATGTGGTTTTAGAGCAACATTGGAGGCTACTGAGGCCTATTTCTATGCACATGCCAAAAAAAATGGTGTTTGGCATGTCAGGTGGCGTGGCAAATCATTTGCATCACTATGGAAAAATCAATATGTGACTTGACTTTTTATCGAGCGATATGATTTATAACGCCAGCGATAATGTCTATATCGCCAGCGCTATTGACTCTAGCGCCAACGGCTAGTTCTTTATCGCTATAAATATGTAACTTTCAAACTCAAAACTTACCCCAAATATTTTACACAAAAAATTTCTTTTTTTCTCGATCTTTTTTTTTTCTCAATCTAAGTTATTTGTTCTATTTTCTCCAAACGGCACAATTAACCCAACTTGATTCGGCAACACAACTTGATTTCTGTAGAGTAGTGCTTGAAGGTGCCGTTAAGAAGATATGTGATAGTTACAAAGAAATAGGTAAGAAGCAAAGAAGTCTTCAAGTTTTGGATATTAACCAAGTCAAAATCGCAACAAAGAAAAAGCAAAGAAAAGTTCAAGTTCAAGGCAATGAAAATTTGAAAGCAAAGAAGAAGATAAACAAAGGATTCCGTTCATGAGCGCATTGATTGGAAGTTATGTGAAATGAACAAGATAAACAAGATGAAGAACATTGTCTCAAATTTTTATTTTTAAAGTCTAATTGTATTTATTTTGAAGTTTTTATGTCTTGTAAAAATTACTATTAATGATTAATTTGAAGTTTTAATTTGAAAATTTGAGCATTGTTAAACAAATATTAAAACTTTTAAGACTTAGACAAATAAACGGACAATTAAGAAATTACAACATATATATTGGACAATATTGGGGCAAGCAACTTAAAATCTCGAAACAGCTTCCAAATTCGAAGTCTTGTTCGTAGATGCGACGATATTCCGCACGACACCTTTGTTTAAGTTCCAAATAGGTTTCACCACTCCTTAGATTTGGACCTTCTTGCTGAAGTAAAACAACATACCTAGTAACATCACGACTGATTATAGTGAAGCGATTACTCAACCCTGCAACATCACGATTGTTGAGGTTCATTGTTTGTTCTTCAAATCTCCTCAAAACCCTATCCCAAAAAAATTGGAGACGAGATTCTAATCCGAATAAAGTCTCAATACAATGAACATAATTTCTGCAAATACTTTCATCTTCCGCAATTGTAAATTTTGGTACTCTCCTCCTAATTTGAACTCGCACATTGGCACGATTAACAAGTCTTTGATTTTCCGCAGCATGTTGGTCTGCTATGAACTCAGCCATGTTCGCATTATCATCCATGCTCTTTGAGGAATTAGAATATCAGAAAAGAATTGGAGATTGATAAGTTTTGGTATAAGTTTAAATGAATTTGAAATTGGGAATTTATAGCGGGGAAAAATTGTAGCCGTTGGATGAGAAACTGCTTAGCGATGATCAGACCAGCGAGTGTTGGATTGACCATCGAGCGATGGACACTCAATCGTGTATGCCTACATGCTAGGACTGGCATATGGACATATGAGTTTGGCATACCCATAGTGGGTGCATATATGCCAAATATCAGGATTTGACATGTGCATAGGAATAGGCCTTAGGCCTATTCGTATGGGTATGGCAAAAAAATGTTGTTTGGCATACCAGGTGGCATGGCAAATGAGTTGCGGCACTATGGGAAAACCACTGAGCGACAGAGTTTCTAGCGGTCGATGTTTTCAATATCGCCAGCGATAAAGACTTTATCGCCAATGATATTATGAATATCGTTCGATGTTAAATCTAGCGCCAACGACTAGTTCTTTATCGCTATAAATAGGTAATTTTTAAACTCCGAAGTTACCCCAAAAATTTTTTTACACAAATTTTTTCTTTAATTCTCTCTTTCTTAATCTAAATTTCTCTATTTCTTTCTTTCTTTATCAATCTAATTTATTTTTTTGAATTTTCCCAAATGGCACAATTTCAAACCCAATTTGATTCGGCAACACAACTTGATTTTTCTAAAGTAGTGCTTGAAGGTGTCGTTAAGAAGATATGTGATAGTTATAAAGAAATAGGTAAGAAGCAAAGAAGTCTTCAAGTTTTGGATGTTAACCAAGTCAAAACCGCAACTACATCAGAGCAAAGGCAAAGAAAAGCTCAAGGAAAGGAAAATCATAACAAAACAAATTTGAAGCCAAAGAAGAAGATAAACAAAGGAAATTCCGTTCATGAGCGTATTGATTGGGAGTTTTGTGAAATGAAGAAGATTAACAAGATGAAGAACATTGTCCCAAATTTTTATTTTTTAAGTCTTTCCAATTATTGTCTAGTTTTATGTCTTGTAAAATGACTATTAATGATTATTTGGAAGTTTAATGAATTTGAAAATTTGATGAGTATTGTTGAAAATTAATATTAATTCTATTTTTGATCCAAGCTTATAATTTATAATTTAAACAAATATTAAAACTTAATAATTAGACAATTAAGAAATTAAAACATAAGAACTTAAGTAGACAGTTGAGAAATTACAACATAAATGTTGGACAATATTTGGGGAAATATCTTAAATCTCGAAACAACTTTCAAAATGATTTTTTTCCCACAGATGCGATGATATTCCGCACAACACCTTTTGTTGAAATCCCATCATGGTTTCACCACTTCTCAAGTTTGGACCTTCTTGCTGAAGTAAAGTAACATACTTGGTAACTTCCTGCTTAATTATAGTGAAGCGCTGAATCAACTGTGAAACATCACGATTGTAGAGGTTCATTGTTTGTTCTTGAAATTTCCAAAAAATCCTTTGCCACAATGCTTGGGGATGAAATGCATCCTTAGTAAAATAAATATAATTCCTGCAAATACATTCATCTTTCGCAGTAGTACATTTTAGTTTTCGCCTTGACGTCTCCTAATTTGACTTCTCCTAATTTCACTTTCCACATTGGCACGATTAAAACTCTTTGATTTTCGGCAGCACGTTGGTTTTCTACGAACTCAGCCATGTTTATATTATCAGCCATGCTCTCTGAGGAATTGGAAGAGTGATGAAAAGAACTGGATATAGAGAAAATCAAGAGAGAATTAAAAATTCTGATGTGAGTTAAAATGAGTTTGAAATTAGGTATTTATAGAGGAAAAAAATAGTAGCCGTTGGATGAAGATCTGATAACCGTTGATTAATCTTATCCACATTCTACCCTCTCTCCTTGAGCTATGCTCCGTCATAGTAACGTATGTAATAATCCTCGAATTCAATTCAGTGTTCATCTTTGCAAACTCAAGCTCAAATCAAACACCTTTACCTATCTGTATCTAACAATCATTGGAATCCTAGAATCTTTCTTTACTATCATCACCTGCTTGCACATTTACGCTACTCATTCAACTGCCATTGAAATCACACAAACAACAAAAACAGACAACAAAGTCCATAAACAGCAAACCAAACCAGGCACAATTCAAGCATTAAGGAAAATCCAAATTTTTACAAGAACATAACCAGAGTAATTACATTACAGGGAAGAAGAAATAAGCAAAACGTTAAACCTAACACATCCGAAAATCCTTCAGTTCCATTACAACCTTTTTATACAACAAAAAATCAAGGTTGTAACTTTGTAATCCTAACTTCTAAGCAAAGTCATACTATTTTTTATACTGCAACTCTTCAAACATCTAACCATTCTATGCATTTGTTGCCATCAGAATCCCAAAATCACCCCATGCTTCACAAAAGAAGAACTTCTTATACCCAAAAAGTAAAACACCACAAAAGATCTTACCACCAAATGTTAGATGTTGAAACCCCTTTCTCTAGGCACTTATTCAGCGACTTTAAATACCATCAATTTTCTCATAAATTTTCACGAAGATGCTCAAGAGATTCTCAGCACTCTAGTTCTGAGGAAAATGATGGTATTTCAGAGATAATTACTCAGAATCATCCTCACTATCGCTGGTATAGTTCAACTCGTCAAAAACATAGTAAGGACCCTTACCGTCATCACTGTCTGAAGTTGTATAAGGCCCCTGGAGATCTTCATCCTCATCTTCATCATTATCAGTGCAAGGCTCCAACACACCAGAAAACACAGGCTCTCCATCTTTGTCTAAGAGTCGTGCTGTGACGAGGTCATCCTCGTGGCAGCTACCGTAAGAGTGCACCTCTTAGCCCTTGGATATTGTATCATCTACATGCACACATCTCAAGGCAATTTTTTAGAAATAAAAATATTTTTATGATTTTTCTTATCTTATAAATCCCTACATTCTGTGTTATTTAGTCTAAAGTCCTTTGTAAGCCGTTTTACTTTTACTTCCGGTAAACCTAGAAAAATAATCACGGGATCATGAGTAATCATGATCGTGATCACTTAAAGGGAATTAATCTTGGGAAGATAACGTATAATAACATTAATAGTTGTAAAATCGCATTATCCAAAAATGTTTAACGTTTAGTAGTATCCTTAGTTTTGGTTCCCATAATTTTTCCACCGGCAATAATGGTCGTGGGTTTTTGGGAAAGAGAAAATAAATAAATAATAATCTTCTCTTTTGAAACCCTAGTTGCCGCAAGGGAGAGTTTGATGAAGAATTTTTTGATCTAATGGGATAAAGCTTGGTACCGTTTGGAGGATCAGCTTCTTGCCGCAAATCAGGTAGGTTTTTCTCTCTTTTATAAGGTTTGTAGATTAACCTAATAGAGTTTAAGAATTTTCTTAGATATGGATTTTTAGTACTGTAACAAACCTAACAAACCTATGATGCTATAGTAAACCTTAAGTTCACGTCTCTTTTGAACTGTTTTAGAACCTTTTTCTTACTGCTTTGAGATGGTATTTTATTTTTGTCGATTACATTGACACCAGTTCCTGAATCCTACCATCCGGAGGTCTATGCACGATATTTTTACACTTGTATATAGATGCTTTCTTACGATTAGTCGCTAACAGACGTTGATCTATAGGAGACTGCCTCTGGGGTACTTTTTAAAACTATATTTTATGTCTCATATCAGGCGTAAGAGAAAGAGTCCATGATCCCTATTTTGATATTTTATGTACGTTAGTTGAAAATTCGGCAGGCACATTGCTTTGCATTTGGATTTATGGCTGGGTAACTTAGGAGACAATATAGATAATTAATTACTGTAAGCATGGGGTGTTGGCTTATTAAGAGATAACTTTAATGATCGCTGAGTTTCTGTATTGTTGAATCTTTGGACTAATATAACTTGTAGTCCAGAGAAAGCCAGTAAGGGTTTCAGTATAGGGGGAATACCAGTACAACAGAAGCTACTTATGTGTATACTTAGGTTTTCCCTCCCTCTTTGCCTTGTTTAAATTTCCTTTTGTTTTATCAAGTCTGGAGAGTTAAGGATCAGTGGAATTTGTTTTACTAGGGGAGTAATTTGTAAGACTAGACAAGGGTCGTGTACATCCTGACAATATGGTTGCTAGGAGTGCTCGTAATGTGGCCATTAGATGCTAATTAAGCATGTTGGATGTGTTGATGCAGTGATATTATGTGAGGGTAATTAGTGTTATTTGTATTTTGATGTCGTGGTTGGCTCGACTCCCACGAGTAAAGATGTGCGATGACCGTGGGGTCGCATGATATTCCATGGCGCTATTGGAATGGAGGGTTCGATGCGAACACTTATTTTTCTAACGCACGGTTGATTAATAAGTGGACCAAAACGGCAAATGTAAGTGTTAGTGTGTTACAGTTAGGCTATAGTACTTACTAGGGTATGATCCGTGCCGTTGATCCAAAATCTAGACTTTAAACCAAAAAATAGTTACCCAAATTGGCATTGTGATACAAATTTTCCGTCTTGTATTCTAAATTTGCTTAATGAACTAAATTGTATACGGTTATTTTTATCAATAAGTAAAAAGTATCATCAAAACTTCTCTATTGTTTAGCCTTCTTTAAGAGTATCAAAAATTCAAAATCGTTCCAAAGAAATAACATGTACTATAATTATCAAATCTAGACCCCATTGTTTACTAAACGCTCCGGCTACGATGTGGCCCCTATTTATTTTACTAAAGTATGTGGCCCCTATTTATTTTTTGACACTATTTAACTAAAAAATTTGTCCCTCCAAATTCCTGTAACTGTTCTACTTTTTAAGAAAAAGTAGGAAGTTATAAAAATAAAAAAGATAAACAGTTAGGTAGTAAAACTGTTTTTCAAGTTTTTTCCTACTTTATAAGACGTGCCATCATTTAAAGACGGGCCACATACTTGTAGTATGTGGCCCGACCACATCATAATCGCACCGTTTGCTAAATATGACCGGTCTGAATATGATAATAAATATACACCGGCCTTTTCTCCAAGTTAATTCATCCGGTTTCTGAATTTTAATATGCGTTTTTAGTTTCTTCACCAAACGTTTATCTCGGCCAATGTCACGTATTTATAACGCGATTTTTGTTTGCTGGGTACATATATTTTTTTTTAATTTGTAAAGTTCTAAGTGAAATGTTTACCGCCCTCTCGTAGTATAATTTTTCAAAGATATTTTCAACTATGTGCCTTCACGTAGTACTTTCGCCCATGCCCTATAAGTTATTTTTGCCCTTGTTTTAACTTTTAACCAAATATTCCACATCCATGCCATCGCAGATTTGTTCGATAAGATCCCACTTCAGTTGTATTTGTAATAATAATATAATAAAGAAAAGCTCTAGAACTTGTTACCAAACCTTGTCATTCTTAGATTAAAATCTAAAAAAATAAACATCAAACTTTTTTTTCTTCTTTTTAACAAAAATAAATAAATTCAAAATCAAACATTTACCATTAGAACATTTTTTAGTAGTACAAATATAAACCCGTAATGAGAGTCTAAAGAACCATCCTAGTTCTCTTCACTAATACCTATAATTGGATAATTCTTAAAGCAACTTAACTCAACTCAAGCAACAATAAAATCAACAAAAATGTCTCAAAGTAGAGCCTTTTATCCTCATCATCATCTACAGCGGCAAACTCTGCTTACTCTCCATCCCATCATCGAGGCTACCATATTATTGCAACCATTTCATCTGCATTATCCTCATCACCTAGGAAAAAATTCTTATGATTATTTATGTCTCTTTGATATGATGACCATATACAACCAATTTGCTGGAATCCAATGAACCATACCACACGTACTAATAAATCAAAACCCCAAAAAACATCTAGAAAATAGAGCTTTCTAAGAAGTCCCCTACATGATCAAACGGAAAAGAATAAAATCCTACGAAACAGGCCTCAACTCGTCCATAAAGCGATGCTTAAAACATTAAGTAACAACAGTATGCTATCATCCACTCCATACATCAAACAAAACCTGCATTTGTCTCTAGATTTGTTTACAAATCAGTACCCTGATAACTCGACGCCGATAAGATTCCTTAATCATTTCTTGTATAAATTTATTAAATCTCCTATATAATCTCGAACTATTTTCTCCATCATTTCAAAATCCAATAATACTATATCTTACATTCATCTGCCGCAGCAACCATGAAGACCTGAAAATAAAACCATAACTCAATCAATTAAGAAAATGTAATACATTGTGCAAGTGAGTTACTCAAGGATGTATCCACATGGAACGACATGAACTTTATTTATACTCTTGGTTATTTTGGCATTCGGATTATGAAAAAAGATCTCTAAACCATATGAACACTTTTCCACCCGGATTTCACATTATTGACGTAGCTGAGGACTATCTGCAGGACAAAACGAATAATCAACTCCCATTTTTCTCCCGTGTTACATTTATGCATAAAAATCACAAAATGCCTTATGAAATTTGTTCTAAAAGTTGTCATTTGACACCTCTTCACACTACTACACCCCCATTTCCTTTAAGTAATCCTAGTCGCTGAATTGGACACGAAGTTTAGGAACTCTTGGTTGCTAGCTTACAATTCAAATGTTTAAGCTATTTCAAATGGGAAACTATAACATGGCAACATTGGGTACAACTATAGCTAGTGGATGTGGCACTGATTAACACAAATGATAAGCTAAACACAACAAATGAGAGTGTAGTTTGGCCAAAAGAAAGGGTCTTTAATGGCTATATCAATATGGGATAATAGGGATAATTAAAATTAGTTTGATAATCTATCATGACTACCAAACTAAACAATAGGAAAAATTAATATGTGTAAGTTTGGCATTGAGCTCAAAAATACTCCTTACCGTTTTTATTCCTACATTTTCTAGTTTAAAATCACATAAACAGTTGTCCCCTAAACTACTTAAGATAATTATGAATAGATAATATGTATTCTCATGCCTTTTTGATGAAGACAATTCTTAGCCACCTTTAGAAGGACTGGTGTTCCTCTTATTAGAATTACTATCATTAACCTTGTATAATACTTCCTCAATAATCTTAAAATCTAGGACTTGCGTTTCAGGCTGAAAAACTTGCTATTACGATTGGGAGAATAAGCAAAATGACAAATAATTCTTATCCATCTTTGATCAAATGCATATGAAAGTAAGAAAATCCAAACCCCAGAAAATCCGTTACTAATTCCAAACATAACCTCTAACAAATCCATCAACCTAAATTTTGAACCAACAAAACCGAGAAAAATGATTAAAACATATTATAATCCTGAAGAAGTAGACGGAATCTAAGAAGAAAGAAAGCTAATTATAAGAGAATGCATCCACCAAAGTGACTGAAAAATCCCACAACAATAGACTGAGTTATCGATTCGTTTCTTTGTTTATCGATGTAATAATACAAAAATATCTTAATTTGGATATGAAAAATGAACTTTGACATGTATTTACCTGCTGCATAAACAAATCCGTTTGTTGAGTATTGCATACTATTTTGTGCCAAATGCAGTTATTTTTTCCAGGATGGTCGCTTGATTAAAAAAAAAAAACCAAACACAAACACAAAATTAAATCGAAATAGGCACAAATCTTACCTTTAAGACAACCAGAAGTACATACTCAATGCTAAGAAAACCCAATCTGCAATAAAACATGATTCAATTAGATCAACCAAAACCCACATATGTAAATGAATATCGACTTATTTCAACAAAAATTGCTAATCAAATAAGAAACTACCAAAGCCCTAAAATTTCTTACTCGAAACAAAATGAAATAATAGTATTGGGTTTTCACTTTCCTTTAACAGAAACAAATTTTTTGATAAAGATCAGGGTTGTAAAGACCGATTGTTCAACTGAAGCCATTTTTATCCACAATAATAATCGATGGTCTACCTAAATTTTAATGCGGACCTCCATGAACTACATGGCAGTAGTTTAGCCCTAGAAACTGCTAATTCATTGAAACATTTCCTATAATGGAGCAAAGAATTAAATGACCATAATTTCCTAGAATGGAGCAAAAAATTAATAACGTCTATTGGACAGTTGTGGAAATGATCAAATAAATGGTGGAATCGTGACCGTCATTTACGTCCCCAAAATGTAAATCCGTGGATTGTTGAATCGTGACCCTCCTTTATGTCCCTAGAATGTAAGTCTTTAAGTGATTAAATCTTAACCGTAATTTATGTATCCAAACTATGGATGACCGTCGATGTGGGAAAATATTATTGTCTCTTATAATATAAAAATTGGTATTCATTGTGAACGGTACTAACAAAGAGAGTGGGTTGAACATATCTAGTTTTCGGGTTAGTTCTCATGGGTGTCACGATATTTCTTTTTGGTTCACTGAATGCAAGTCATTTTTTGTAATTTTGAACATTTTAAGGTTTGGCACAACATTTTATTTTATTTTACTCAGATATTTACTTAAAGTTATTTTTTTTTGATTAATTGTGATCTTAACCTATTGGATTATTCTACCGAGGTCATAAATGTGTGAAAGTCTACTTTTAGTTGGGGTCTGACCCAACTTACTATTTTTCAGGAGACCGTGATCGTGGAGTAACCTATCCCGTAGAATGCATTTTTGATTCCGAAAAGCTACTTCTTCATAGTTTCTGAAGTGTTTATCTAAAGTTTTTATTGATTTCTTTAAGACCAGACTTATTTCTTTTAAATAAATTCTTCGCATATTTTATTTTTTTGAAGACCGACCTGCGAGTCGAGTAATTTACAATTTTCCTTATCAATTTCATTTAAATAAATTCAGTTATTTATGAATTAATGTCGATGTGCTCCGTACAATAGCCGTATCTCCATTTATTGGTATGATGATTTGAGTGTGTAAAATGATCCATGAATATACCACATTTGGGATTTTAGGACGGTCGACCTGAAATTCGAAGTGGGGTCGTTATAATAATACATGATATTTCTTTTACTCTTTAGATATATGAAACCCCATTGCTTTTATGTTAGTGAACTAATTGATCAGTAATGTAATATCATCAACTGATTACCGAGTAGTTTGCATAGGTTTCGAGCATCTGCAATAACTATTAACCCAATATTTTTTTTAATATTTAGATCATGCATGCAGGCAAAGAATATAGTAATGAATTGTTTTATAAAACTTCAAAACGAATCCAACATTTGGATACAAGGACAATAAATTATTCAAGTGGATGGAAGAACATGAGCATCACCGTTTCAAACCAAGTCATCACAATCAATGTTAATCAAATCTTCTTCCGTATGTGGAATAAAAACGACCCTTTAGAGACACACAAGAAATAGAAACATAAATTGTTCACGAGGTGAGTAATCAACAACTTCTTTGAGGAACTTTCAGATTAAATGCGGGATTTATAATAAATAAAGAAAAAAAATGCTTTTTAAACTTTTTTCTCGGGATATGTGCATATAGATGATATAATATCCAAGGGTTAAGAGGTGCACCCGTACGGTAACTACCACGAGGGTGACCTCATCACAACACGACTCCTTTGTCCAATTCAGGAATTTCCTCTCCATCAGAATCAACATTTAACGGTTCTGACATGGTCCGAGAAACCTTACGGGGATTGTATGCCTTTTCTGCAAGATAATGCTTATACATCCCCTCCTCATACTCATGCCTTTCCCTCTTCTTTTTCTCTAGTTTTCTTGTCGTCTTCTCCATTTTCCTGGAATCATCACTATTTTCCTCCATTTCTTCTTCCTCAAAATCTTTCTTCTCTTCATCTTCACTATCACTCTCAGTCATACTTCGAGTTTTTCCAAATGAAACCTTCCATTCTTGTCTCCTCGGTAACCTCTCATATGTCGGCGTGCATCAACAACATCAAGTTTTCTCAATCATAGTTGGAATTCCTCATCATTTTCAATTCTCTGTCTCTCATACTCTTCCCTCTCTTCTTGTTCTGTCTTCTTAGTCTTCTCCAGATGCAGATGATCAATCAATCTCTCCATCTCTACATTGGTTAAAGCCTCAACTGCTCTCTTTGCATGTCACATTTCATCGGAATCAGGTGGTAAGCCTGGATTTCCTCTGCCGGTGGAACTGGACGCAACATTGGCCATTATCTCCTCTCTTAATCTCTTTCCCTCTTTGTTCTTTTCTTTGCTTAATTTGGTATAACACTCGGCTTATTACCCTGTTTCTCTTAAACAAGGGTGGTAGATTAGCCATAAATGACCTTTTATGGTTTTTGGTCAAGTATCTTGTCGCTTGGCTATTCACACCACTTCAATGTCATGCGCAACCCTTCAGATACCGTCATTACCCTATTAAACCCTATTTTAAAAGTCTAAATTTAGACGTTTCATTTGCCTTCAATTCTGTTGGAATTACCTTTAAAAGGATTGTAATTAGGCCACCTAATTTTGAAAAGTTTATTTGGGTTTTAATTAAAACTATTGGTTTTATGCAGGTTCAGAGCAAACAACACTTGTTGGGAGGCATTGTTCTTAATTGGGCCTACATCAGTTGGATTATTTCAGTCCTGTCCCGGGCAAGCATGTTCCATCAAGTTATAAAAAAACCCTTTTTTTTCTTTCAATACCAGTAAATCCAAGCACAACCCTAATAAATCACAATTTCACCATCAACAGATTTTATTTTCACAACCCACAACTATATTTATGATAGTTGGAAGAATGTGCAAAGCTACTCAGGGTTATTACCTATGTGAAGATAAAGCTCTTAAATACTCACCAACCTTCATATCCATCATGCTTACGTTTGAACTTGACGTACAAAGAATAACGTTAAGTAATCTGGTAAAGTATACCTCTTGATTGTTTCTTAGTCACAAGTAACACGTGACATTCAAGCCCACGTCTCTTTCCACTGCTCAAATGAAGGGTACAAAATTATCTTGTATCACTGATACGAGATCTTTGTTTAAGTGCAAAAAAGGGGAAACTTTTATTAAACCATACCATTCTCCACCTCCCCATGTTTCAGACCTTATTCAACCATCTCAGAGTTCCCATTTTAAGGATCAGAATGCCTATGATAACTTAATTTGGATGCATCTCCAATGTTGCATGATATGACCTTTTCATCATCCTTGCACTAATACAAGAATCTTTTTCCTTCATATTCGTATTTTAATCCCTAGCCAATCTTTCTTATATGATAAATCTAGTATCCTCACCATCTCTATTATATTTTTATATGGAATCCTCTTCACCTCAGACCTCTACTTCTTCTGAAAGTCTTGAAATTCAAAACCTCACTAAACAAATGGCAGTAAAACTTACTTTGCCCTCTTCTCAAGCTGAACCAGTCTTCATATATAAAACTGTCATACTTGCTGAAGATGATAATAGTTGGAAATGATGTATGGTTGGATATGTTTGTTGTGAAACTCTGATCCCTACCTCTTCTATTCGTTATTATATCTGCAACCAGTGGCCTTTAGCTCAAATTCCTTCTGTTACTACCTTCAATTGTTTGAAAAACAAAGTTCTTATCAGATTCTTAGCTGAAAGTGATTTCATCAGGATTAATTCTCAGAGACATTGGTATGTTTGTGGGAATTTAATGGTTCTCAAAGTTGTTCCACCAAATGGATGGCCTGCAAATCATCAAATCTCCTTTGTTGAAGAATTGTTCCGGCTCATTCTATGTAACATTCCAAAGGAATGTACTGAATTTGATGATCTCAAGAAACTTACTCTTAAGATGGGTGAATTGATTGAAGCTCAACCACCTTATGGTAATCATCCTTTAAAGAAGAATGTCAAAGTTTGCGTTAGAGTGTGTGTTCGGAAGCTCTACCAACTGGAATCCCTCTCTTCACTGCAGGAAGAGAGCAACCTTTCTTAATTGAATGCAGATATTATTAAGTCCCTAAGTACTTATGCTTCTTGTCGAGTGCTAGACCATAAAGAAGCTAAATGTCCAGCTTTGAAGGACAAACAGAAGCTCATTCAAGAATCAGCTACTTCAAGTTCCAGATACATTCTCCCAGCTGTTTCGAAATTAATGATGCCAAAAAAATCGGAGATTCAAGATTCTTTTCCAACTACCAATTTGGTTATCCAAGATACCATTATGTCTCCAGCTGAAGTTGTCCAAGAAACTCAAACTGAGGTTATTAATACTCATGCCAACACCAAATGAAAAGCTAAATACTTAGCTCAAGGAACAAAAAATGTGGTCCAAAAAGGTTTAGCTAATAATCTCCAGATGAGTCCCTTTGTTAATCGATCTACTGCGCTGAAAATCTTTGAGGTTGGGACAATTCAACAAACATCTTCTCATTTGAATAATGGTCTTCCAATTATTTTCAAACAAGTCACTACAGAAAATGTCACAGTTGAAACATCTAGTACTCCCTATGAATCGTTGAATCGGGGACCGACTCGAACCACCAACTCATCTAGAAGATTCAAAACTGTTGCAGTTCAAACAAATCAACCAATCATAACTAGAGAAGAAACAATTTCTGCAGCGGCTGAGCACGCCGCCCTGTCTAATCTCAAGAGGAAGATTAATCCAAGAGCTGATCCGAGAACGCGTACCAGAGCTAGTAACCATACTCTAGCTAGCATTGTGGTTATCCCAAATCAAACGGATACGTCTGAACCTAATTACTCAAAGTTTTGTCCCCCTATTACCAAGTTAGGAGATCTACCTTCCATTGATCTCTCCAACTGTTCTCTCAAACCCATTCTATGGTTGACCCCTATAGTTGTTATAATATTCCTACTGATGCTACCCCAAGCAATGACAATGTTCGCAATAATTCCTTTCATGAGGCTACTTCTCTGAATCTCGGTTCTACCCATGAGACTAATCAAATTGTTGGTTCTAATAATTCTTCTCTTGATGGTGGTTCTGCTTCTACCACTCAGGTAAACTCTAATCCTTCTCCCCATATTATTGATACCATTAATGTTGCAACCAATTCCATCTCTTTCCCTGTTAATAATGTGAATGTGCTTGGCTGGAATATTAGAGGATTGGTTAAAAAGACGAATAATAAAGAGCTTTGCCTTCTTTGTAGAAATCTTAATCCTGATATCATCTTCTTACTGTAACTAAAATGAATAAGGATTTGGCAGTCATAAGACTGAAAAGCTTTGGTTATCCCTGTACCTTCAATGTACCAAGCATTGGTAAAAGCGGTGGTCTTGTTCTTGCTTGGAAAAAGAAAATTCATTTCAATATTTTATCTTCTAGTTTAAGGGGCATCTATGTTACTTCCACTGACATTATCCATTCTAAGATTTGTCACTTACACTTCATATATGGTGAACCAAATAGTAGTCTTAGACAAGCTTTCTGGGAAAGTCAATGCCAGTTACCTCCTTTACCTATAGATGAACCTGTTTTCTTCATAGGCGATTTTAATGCTCTCCTAGGAACTGAGGATAAAAGTGGTGGTCTAGAAGTGGATGACTCTGATTTTGTTAACCTTAGAAATTTTTGTGATACGTTTGATTTGCATGATCCTTGGTTCTCTAGACCTAGGTTCACTTGGTCTAATATGCAGCAAGGTCCTTATCTTATTCTTGAACGTCTTGATAGATGTCTTATTAATTCTACTGCTGAAATCTTGTTCCCTAAGTTGTGTGTCAATAATTTTCCTAGAGATTCTTCTAATCATTGTCCCATGCATATTGGCTTTAACTATGAAGATATCTGTATGCCTAGGCCTTTCCACTTTATGGTTATATGGATAGAAGATCCCACATGTAGAGACATTATAGCCAATTCTTGGTCTATTAATGTAGTCGGATCTCCTTCCTACAAGCTTAAAGATAAAATTTTAAACACTAAGAAAGGTCTTAAGGATTGGAACAAATCCTCTTTTGATAATATTCAAAATAACATTTCTACCAAAGGAGTTAGTTGACACTAAGACCTACTCTCCTACAGATTGTAGGGCTACTTCTAGATTTAAAGATAGATTGGAATAACTTTACAATCTGGAAGAGCTTTACTGGAAAGATAAATCCAGAGAAGTTTGACTCTTGAAAGGTGATAGAAATTCACCATATTTTCATAGAGTCACTTTATTCAGGAGAAAGAGAAATGCTATTAGTTGGATTAAGAATGTTGTTGGTATTATTTTAACTTATAGACATATTATTGGCAATTCTTTTGTTGATTATTTCAAGAATCTATATTCCTCTCACCCACAACAATTTCAAGATGGATTCTTCTTGACCTCCCTATAAAATTTTCAGAAAATGATAATTCCATCTTAAATTCTCCTCTTTTTGAAGAGGAAATAAAGAATGTTGTTTTTCAAATGGGAGGAAAAAAGGCCCCTGGCCCTGATGGTTTTATTGGTCTTTTTTATCAAAAACATTGGGACATTATGGGAGAAGCTGTTGTTGATATGACCCAAAATTGTTTTAGAACTGGAAATGTTGCCAAAGCTTTCAACCATACCAACATAGCTCTCATCCCCAAAGTCCCTCTAGATAAGTTGGTCTCTCAATATAGACCCATAGGACTTTGTAACTTCATTTACAAGATCCTTTCAAAAACTCTAGCTAACAGATTAAAGCCCTTCATGAATCATATCATTTCCCAAAACCAAAGTACCTTTGTTCCTAAAAGAAGCATCTATGATAACATACTTCTAGATAATGAGGCCATCTATGTTGTCAATCACCATAAGAAAGATATTGGAATTGCTGCCATTAAACTTGATATTCTAAGGCCTATGATAATTTAGAATGGTCCTTTCTGGAGAAAGTTCTGATAAAAATGGGTCTCTCTAATCATTGGGTTAAACTCATACATCAGTGTATCTCCACTGTTTCTTATTTTGTTCTTCTTAATGGTAGTCCCGCTGGCCTAATCAAGCCAGAAAGAGGGCTTAGGCAAGGAGACCCTCTGTCCCCTACCTTTACATTATTTTCTCTGAGGATTTTTCCTCTTATATTGATGTTCTTACTAGAAAAGGTTTGGTTAAAGGTATAAAGGTGTGCAAAAATTCTCCTTCCATGACACACCTTGTATTTGCTGATGATTCCTTACTCTTTTCTAAAGATACTATTGAAGACTTCCAGATTATCAAAGAGTACCTTCAAAAGTACTGCTTGGACTCTGGCCAAGAAATCAATTTTGATAAGTCTGGTATTCTGTTTACTAAGAAAATTCCTGAACATCTTAAACAACAACTCTCTAACATCCTGGATATTAGTAATAGGGACCTTGGAGAAAAATATTTGGGTACTCCTACTGCTTTTAAAGCTTGAAAAATCCAAACCCACATGGGTATTCTCCAGGATATTGATTCTAGGATCTTTATCTGGCTTCATAAGCTTCTCTCCCAAGCTGCCAGAACCACCTTAATTAAGCACATTGGTCAGGACATCCCTCTTTATCAAATGGGTGCTTTCCTTATTCCCAAACACCTTTGTAGAAACATGGATTCTCATTTTTGCAAGTTTTGGTGGGGGGAAACCCTTGATCCAAAAGATAGAAAACTGCATCTTTTGGGTTGGGACATCCTTTGCTCTCCTAAATCTGAAGGATGCCTTGGATCCAGGAAGGCTGAACTCACTAATCTTGCCATGCTTGCTAGGAATGCCTGGAGGATCATTGAAAATCCTGACTGCCCGTTAGCTTCCACTCTTAAAGCTATATACTTTCCTAGAACTGATTTTTTAAATGTTAAGTGTCCTGCTAATTGTTCTTGTACCTGGAAGTGTCTGCATGCTATAAAAGAACTTATTAAGCCCTTTATTTCTTGGATTGTTGGAGATGGTCAATTTATTGATCCTTGGTGTGATAAATGGATTCCTTCTCTAGGCTCTGTTGTTCCTAATCCTTTGGTTCCTCCAGATCCAACTATAAATGTTTCTTAATTTATTAATCCCATTACTAGATCTTGGGATGTTGATAGATTAAACACCCACTTTGATGATGCTTCTGCTAAGAAGATTGTCACTATTCCCTTAAGCCAGTTTTGCACTCCTGATAGGAGGGCTTGGTATCTTTCAAAGAATGGTAGATTTACCTCTAAATCTGCCTACTTGGGACTCATAGGGCTCAGGCTTTCCCTTTGTAGTGCTCTTTGGAAGCATATTTTGAAAATTAATGTGCCCTATAGAATTCAAGTTTTCACTTGTAAAGCTGCTAAAAATGCCTTACATGCCAGAACTGTTCTTCATACTAGAATGCCTATGAACCCTGTTGATTGTGCTAGATGTACAGATCCTTCTGAATCTATGATGCATGCTCTTGTCTTGTGTCCTTTTGCTAGTCATGTTTGGTTTCTTTCTTCCTTCTGTATCAACACTCAGGCCTTTAGTAGTAAAACTTTAATTGACTGGATATTATTTTGGTTAGTAACTCTTATCTTTGTTTGTTGCTACTCTTTGGTCTTTGTGGTAAAGTAGGAATAACCTTGTTTTTAAAAATAGCGAAGAAACCTATACTACAGTCCTGATGAGAGCCAGAGCTATGCTTCTAACCAGGAAAACTAGTGCCTTTGTTTCCCCTTTGGCCCTTTGGGTTCTGTTAGTATAAGTTACATATGGATGCCCCCACCTACTAGATGGATTAAATGTAATACTGATGGTGCTTATGATGTAATCTCTGGAAAAAATGGCGCATGTTTTATCATGAGGGACTTCTTCAAAACTGCCTCCTTTTGTGCTTCTATAGTTTTTCAAATGGAATCTGCCGAGGAAACTGAAGCTAAAGCTATTTGGGAAGCCCTAAAGAAATTTTTGGAGAAAAAGATTATCCACCTTATTATAGAAAGTGATGCCCAGAGTCTAATCAACCAATTTTTAGCTGGCTTGTTTGATGGGAACTCTAGAACGGATGCTATCTTTAAGGATATCCAGTTTTTTTCTTCTAGTCTTGTAGCTTGTTTGTTCAATTTACAACCCAGTACTTGTAATTCTGTGGCTCACGAACTTTCCATTTGGGTTAAAACAAACAATTCTACCAAGTACTGGTATGTTCCTCCAATCTGGCTTATGCCTTTTGTTGAGGGGGATCATTAGCTTTTTTGAAGGAAGTTGCTTATTAAAAAAAATTGATTAGACCAGCGAGCGACAGATTGACCAGCATTGGCGCTTTAATGACCATCGAGCATTGGATTGACCATCGAGCGATGTACACTCTATCGCTCGCTGGAAAGTCTGTCGTGTATGCCTATATGTTATTCCTGACATATAGGCATATAAGTTTGGCAGTTTAATTGGCATACCCATAGTGGGTGCATATATGCCAAACATATGAGTTTGGCACGTGCATAGGAATAGGCCTAAAGGAAGAGAAGGTGCGAGGATCAGCAATCAAACTGGGCTGTAAGGCTCACCCAGTGGTGTAGCCAAGAATTACTCTCTGGTAGGCTCTGTAGTAAATTTTTTTGCATAAGAGCAACTCCAATGGGAACATTAAATAGGCAGGTTTTTTTTTTATTATACACGTACAATTAGACTATCAAACCATTAAAACGGATGATCAAACACTCAAACAAAAGGCTTAGTTCATAGCGTCTCAGATTAAGTCGATCGACTCAATCTGAGACGATTGGTGGATACTGAGACGAGCCACGGTCCCAACAGATTTGAGTATCGTCCCATCTTGAGTCGGACGTCTCCAACTGAGCCGACAACGGCTAGTTACATCCAACAACTATGAATCCCCCCTATAAATTAAGTTGATTTCAACTCCAAAATCACACCTTCCTTATACACCAAAAAATTTTCTGAGCAATGGCTCAACCATATATTAATTCAACTGAATTTACGATGGATGAAGATTTGTCGCTTTGTCGAAACTACGTAGCTCTATATCCGGATAGGGGAGCAGAACGACGTCAAAATGGTGTAATGAGTATTAGTTATATCCATAGAATCTTTGATAACTTATGCAATGGTACCAGTAACTCCAACAATCGCAATGCGACTGGGTTGTTTTTTTTTCGAATTGAAGATATAAAAAGTGAAGTTAGAGAATTCATAGCTTTGGTTCGGCTTGCTGGTCGTTATAGACTTAGGGGTGATACAAATGATGATGTTGTATTGCAAGATCGAAAGGAATAACGAAGATGGAAAAGAAGAATTTTTACTTATGAAGCTCATAACACAATCTTAAAGGATTTTTTGATATCTCGTTCAGGGTATTGATAAGCTAGAGATAAAGTTATAATTTCATTTCTAGATAAATTAGTATTGATTACATTTAACAGTTACATTAACTAATATAATTTTAGTTTACGAATATTAAAAATTAAGAATTAATTTTTTTAGTTATCCGGCTCCACTGCAGTTCCTGTAATACGTCCTCTATATAGCCAAAAAGACCCCTTTTACTATGATTTCTTGTCCGCTAGGGATGATCCGCTGAACAAGACTCATGTAAGAGGAGTGATGCAGTATAACGGTAACTTTTGGCATGCGCTCCATGAATGATGGTATCGTAGTAAGAGTAAGACGTCCCTGAAGTCTTATGATCCTTTTGCTCCGGGGAGATGTAAAAAGGAAGATTTTACTCCCGCCAATTTCAATGTTACCTATGAAACATTACTCTATCCATTTGTTGAATATTTCTATTCTTTCTTTCGGCCACACCGTTTGCCTGCGGTGTAATGTAAGCATAAAATTGATGAGAAATTCCAAGTTGATTACAATATTCATATACTTTTGTATCCTTGAATTTTGTACCACGACCGTTTCTTATTTTCTTAAGTTTGTGACCTTGTTCATTTTGAATTCTACTCACAATAATCTTGAACTCTTCAAGAGTGTCATTTTCATGCTTTAGGAAAGCAACCCATGTGAACCGTGTGTAATCATCTACCATTACTAAAGCATATTTGTTTCCTCCAACAGTTGATTGTTGGATGCGAACCAAATAGATCCATATGAATAAGATCGAGAGGAGCACGAGTAGCTGTATCTCGAGAAATTTTGTGTGTAATTTTTCCTTGCTTACCCTTTTGACAAGAACCACATACACCTTCTACTTTAGTATTTATTCTGGGAATGCCCATGACAAGTACACGATTAATAAGCGTACCCAGCATTCGGTACGTAGTTGATATGACCAAATCGTCCATGCCACAAATGAGTTGACTCTACCTTGGTCAGGTTACAGTATATATTAGACTGTATATCAAGAAGATAACAATTATTCATACTTCTCTTCATCGCAAAACTATTTTTCCGTACTTATCTTCAATTTCACAACCTCCCATATTAAAAATAACCTTATGACCTTTATCACAAATTTGACTTACTTAAAGAAGATTAGCTTTCATACCTTTGACATAAACAACATCATGAATTTCAAGAATACCTGAAAGTTTGATAATTCCCTTTTTGATGATAAGACAGCCGTTTCAATCTCCAAAAGTTACAGATCCTCCTTTACAAGAGAGATCACCTGTCATATGTCTACTACAACCACTATCTATAAACCATTAGAAAGGAGAAGTGGTTTTGAGTGCAAAAGCTCTCAGACATTTTTTAACGGGTTCCACAGATTTTTTAACTTGGTCTTTTGATTATAGATCAGGAGGTTTTGTTAAGTTTCTAAACAATCGTTTAGCACGGTAATCAGTTTTTTTGCACAACAAATCTTCTAATTCAAGACTTTCCACCCTTTTAGAAGATTTCTTTTGTATTGTTTCTTCTTGTTTGGTTTTGACTGTCTAGATGTCAAAGTTGAACATTGATGAAACTTCTTTTTATGAAGTTCTAAGGTATCCTTGGCCAGTCCTCTATCAATCAAGATATCACTGATGTCTTCGACATATGACTGGTTCTGTTCAACATTTTCTTTTAACATCTTGGATAGTACCGAGCAATACTCTTCTATATCATCTAAATTATGTTGAAGAGTACTCAAAATCTTTGATACATTGTTTGAATTAGCTATGAATTCAAATCTTATAGGTTGGATCGCACCAAACACAAATTGTTAGATATTTTCGTGTTTTCTTGCTCTGATACCAATTGAAAAGACGAGGGTACCCAAACACATTAAAATCTTTTTATTTCAACCTATAAGTCCTCTACCGAATGTGATCGTCTACAGAAAAAGTCGAGACAATACGACAATTCGGTTCACACTTCGTGTGATCATCTATGGATACGCGATTGAGATAATACGACAACAAGATAATTTGTGTGATTGAATATGGATACAAGATCGAGAAAATACAACAACAAATTTTGTTACTTGATAATAGGTTCGGTAATAACCAAACTTTATAATATCACTATCAAGTATTGTGGAGTTAGCGTACAAGTGTAATTTACTTTTACTTAATAATAAAAAACAATTATAATTGCGGAATATAATAGTAAATGACACAAAAAGATTTTGTTAACGAGGAAACCGCAAATGCAGAAAAACCCCGGGACCTAGTCCAGTTTTGAATACTCTCAGAATTAAGCCGCTATACAAAATCTAATACCAACTTCGTATAGTTGAGACCAAGCAGACTACCCCTAGCCACTTAGTTACCTCAGTTTCCCTACGCCTTCGACTTCTAGAGTCATGCACGTGAATAGCAAGTCCTTTGGATCGTATTCCACACAGCAAAAGAATAATCTATTTGGTAACCACTCTAATCAATCTTGCTACAAGATATAGATGAGTCGTTGACAAAGGCTCTTCCGTTTAATCTAATAAACTCCTTTGTCTGGTTAGATCAATCTATCCAATAACTACCTAAGTAGTCAAGTTTATATTCACACTCAATCAATATAGATCTCAAAGAGAAATATAGAGAATGCCAATCCCACACAACTAATCAATCATATAAATTGATTCTAGTTGGATCCCAGCCGATCAAGGTTTGTGCACACAATTCACAAGATACGAAAACTAATAAAAAATATTTTTTGTCTTCAAATCTTCTTTTATCCTCAAAACCTGCACAACACCACTTGAATCTCTTGTGATCAATCACGCACAGAATAGAGTCTATTAGCAATGGATTATCATAAGATGTTTTTAGATCTAACAACAGTTCTAAATATCCCGCCGATACTTTGATCTAGTTTGAGTGAACCTTATATCAGAAGAGAAGGTTCTCAAGCATAAACAAACTAGGTGCAATCAATGTTTCAACAACTGTTATTCAATCAAATCAAATCGAAAACTAATAACACTACAATTCTCTAGTTTCCCACAAACGTACTCGTAAAGCTTCTTGATTCCACAGAAGTTTTTAAACGAGCGGTTGTAAGAAATTTCACCTAATTATGATACTTTCCTCTCCTATTAGAAGGCTCCACCAGAAACAACAAGAAATGAAGTTTTCCTGGATCTTAGGATAGTTTGCTAGAAATGCAAACTTAGGTATTTATAGACCAAGGATATTTGGACACAATGAATTTCCAAAACCGTAAACATTTTCAAGATATGCAATGAATGGAAAAATTCGGTTTTCCTAATTCCAATAAATGCTTGTCCAATATTTTTGAAATATCTCAATATAAAATCTGCAATTAGTAAATGCACATTACTAATTATTATTTTCTAGAGCTATGCATTAACTGCTGGTAATTAATGCATATAAAATCAAAAATCTTAATTAAAAGATTCTTAATTTATATCGGCACATGATCACCTTGAGTACCAAGGAATATCTTTGAACAAGTTCTCGCCAAAAATGAAATGTGTGGTTGGATTTGGATTTGATTGAAATATATGGCTTAAAATATAAAAGGCCTGAAAACATAAAATAGTATTTGACAGAAACTAAGTTCCCAAGATGGCGGATACTAGGTTTTCGCGAGCTAACTTATGTCTTACCAGTACTAAAGATGTACAGTTCTCATCATCCATCACTTAGGGAAACTCCAATGTGAATTATATACAAGCAGACTTGTCAGTTCCCCACCTACAATGGGACTGGCAAACGAGTAAAATGGATGGACAAACCCTCAAATAAAAGGGTTTTTCCACCGCATATCAGGTTGAGTGGAACGAATCAACCTGGGACGACTGGATCAATAAGGACCGACCATCTCACATTGAGCCGATGCTCGGTTCATACAGAGACGATGATCGTCCCATGCTGACTCGGCCAGTGCACACTGAGCCTTGAACGGCTAGTCCATACAACGGCTATCAATCCCCTCACTATAAATTGAATTGATTCCAACTCCAACATCGCACCTTCTCCACCTATTACACTTACAGATTCTTCATAATTCCACTTTAATCTTCATCTTTCAATCCGAAAACCTTTCAATCTCAAAAAATAGCTATCAGAGTTTGTGGTACTAAGTTTTCTATTGAAGAAGATTTAGCAATTTGCACAACTTATATTTTACAAACAAGAATTAATATCCACAATGTTATGAATTTTATGCAAACGACTTTCTGGCAATAAGTTTTTGCAATGTTTGCTGCAGAAACGGGGAACCTGAAAAACCGTGATGCTCTTGGATTGTCTCATCGTTTTCAATCAATTAGTCATGATGTCAACCAATTTCTTGGTATGGTAATGCAAATTATCCGAAAATAGATTTAACAGTTAAACTGAAGCTGAATTGATCGAAAAAGGTGCAGCGATGTGGTAACAAACTAACGAGAGACTTTTCAGTTTTTAGCTTGTTTCAACATCCTTTATTCACATGTTCGACCCCTTCTGCACTATAGATGCTCCACTGAAAAGACGAGGGTACCCAAATACACCACAATGTTTTATTTATGCACCTATAAGTCCTCTTACCGAAAGTGATCGTTTATGGACAAAGTCGAGACAATGCAACAAATCGGTATTCACACTTTGTATGATTGTCTATCGATACGAGATCGAGATAATACGACTACCAAAATGTGATACTTGATAATAGGTTCAGACTTAACCAAACTCTGTAGGATCACTATCAAGTATAACGGAGTTAACGTTTGTGTATTTTATTTTTAATTATAATAAACAATTAAAATTGTGGAAATAGAAAAGTAAAAGACACAACAAGATTTTGTTAACGAGGAAACTGCAAATGCAGAAAAATCCCGGGACCTAGTCTATAATTGAATACTCTCATAATTAAGCTGATATACAAAATCTAAACCAACTTCGTATAGTTGAGACCAAAAAACTACACTAGTTCACTTAGTTTCCCCAGTATCCCTGCGCTTCCAACTTCGATGAGTGCACGCACTGGAACAATTTCTTTGGATCGTATTCCAAACAGTAAAGGAACAAAAAATCTGTTTGGTAACAACTCTTTCGATTCTTTCAAGATAAAGATATCTCAAGTCATACACAAAGGCTCTTTTGTTTAATCTAATATACTCCTTTGCCTAGTTAGATCAATCTATCTAATAACTACAAAAGTAGTCAAGTTTAAATTTGCACTCAATCCAAATAAATCTCAAAGAGATATATTGAGAATGCCGATCTCACGCAACTAATCAATCGAATAAATATGATTCTAATTGGACCCCAGCCGATCAAGGTTTGTGCACACCAAAGATATGAGAACTAGATCTTCTTCGTCTTCAAATCTTCTTTGATCTTGAATAAACACCTGCACAACACCACTTGAATCTCTTGTGATCAATCACACACAGAACGGAGTCTGTTAACAATGGATTATCACAAGATGTCTTTAGATCTACAAACAATTTTAAGATCCCGTCGATACTTCGATCTAGTTTGAGTGAATCTTATATCAGAAAAGAAGATTCTCAAGAATAAACAAACTAGGTGCAATCAAAGTTTAAACAACCGGTAGTCAATCAAATCAATCGAAAATTAATAACACTGCAATTATCTAGTTTCCTACCAAAGGTACTCGTAGAGATTCTTAATCCCACATAAGTCTTTAAATGGCGGTCGTAAGAGATTTCACCTAATTAGGACACTTTCCTCTCCGATTAGACGGCTCCACCAGAAACAACAAGAATGAAGTTTGCCTGGCTCTTAGGATAGTTTGCTAGAAATACAAACTTAGGTATTTATAGACCAAGGATATCTGGACACCAAGGAATTTCCAAAACCAAAAATATTCTCAAGATATGCAATGAATAACAAAATTCGATTTTCCTAATTCCAATCAATGCTTGTCCAAAATTTCCGAAATCTCTCAATAGAAAATCTCCAATTAATAAATGCACATTACTAATTTTTATTCTATAGGGATATGCATTTAATTGCTGGTAATTAAAGCATATAAAACCAAAAACCTTAATTAAAAAATTCTCGATTTATTTCGGCACAGGATCTCCTTGAGTACTAAGGAATATCTTTGAACAATAAATGATAAGAGTTATTGTACGTGTTCAAAGTATGTTGACATCTCTTCACTGTAAATCCTTATTCATATTTACATGGATTTACATTCTTGGAATCAGTTATACCACACTTCCAAACAAGTTTAGAATTGGTTCACCTGTATTCCAAGATTACTATGTGTTTGATCAAAACACATATATGGGTTCAATCAGTTCTACCAATCACTAGGATCGGTTATAACTCAATATGGAAACACTTGTGATCGGTCACACAAGTTACCAAGACCGATTACATCAGTTACCAGGATCGGTTACATAAATTACCAGGACTGGTTACCATTGTCTCATGGTATTGCTTGTGATCGGTCTCACCAGTTACCAGGATCGGTTACACCAATTACCAGGACCTATTACACCAACTACAAGGATCGATTACATAATACTCTGTGATCGGTCACACCAATTACTAGGATCAGTCACACCAATTACAAATATCGATCATACCATCTCATGGTGATTAGTTAGGATCGGTTATATTAATTAATAAAAACTAGTCATACCAAATCATGTCAGGCACTTGTGATTATTTGTACCAAGATACATAACAAAGTTACGATCGGTTTTACCATCTCACACATATTGGTAATCCAAAGATTTGCAATGAATAGCCTTACCAATAAGCCTAACGATTTCCCTTTCGATTCATAAAACAAGTTCACGAATGTACTTCCTTTAAACAAATGTAAAACATTGTTTCCTAGGATGAAATCTTCACCATAACCCATTCACATAATCATGACATATATACAAGATTATGTCGATGTCATATCTACGAATTTCAAAAGATTATACTTTGTAGTCTAATTCCCTAATACTCTGATCATACAAATATGACCATGTCACATCACTAGAGTACTATACAATATGTACAATATATACAACTTCACAGTTATGTTTTCAATATAGCACGACTTGAAAGATACATTAGGAATGAAACAGTTCAAGTCAATATTACTAACCCCAAGAGGAAGGATGATGTTGTCGTTGTAGTCCTCTTCTTCTTCACATTCTTCAGATCTTCGGAGTAATACTTGTATGTCTCAACATTCCTAGACTTTCTAGTCTAACCTAAATGAAGTTGACTCTAGTTTACAATCAAACGACTTTAGATGAGTTTTGACACACTAAAATATGACAACCAAACTTGACATACCAACGCTTGGTGAGTTCGACCGAGCTATGCTCTAACATCCACCAGCCGTTCCATGAATGAGGATGTTGATTTAATAGTAATTGAGTCTAATGTGATGTTTAATGTAATCTTAATGTGGGTCTAATGTACCATTTAATGGAATCTAATGTTCTTTGATATAAACATAAGAGTTGTGCAAATACAAAATCCATTTCCGTTAATTAAGCTAGAGACAACATAACGATGTTGGAATCAGTTCATACACTTAATCAATGCACTCCAACTTAAAACACGAAGGACATTCTCAGAACTATTTTCCATATGTGCCTTATTCTGTAGAAGTGTGCAAACGCATAAAAAACTTGCAACCGGGGCTTGAGCATTCACTAATATTTTGTTTTTGTAAACTTTACTTCTCTTCAGTGGTCGGGTTGTGGCTTCTTCAACCTGACTTTAAGCTTCAAGTTTTTCATGATGTTCCTTCTCCGTAGTGGTCGTACTGTAACTTCTTCAACATGGATTGAAGTTTCAAGTTTTCCACGATTCTGCTACCTTCTCATCGTCTTGTTCCGTCATTATATCAGCTAACATTCGTAGTTCTTCACGACAATTAGGATCTTGACATTGCAAATACTTGAGCTTTTCTGGTTGTGATTTAATGACCATTATGTTAGCTGAACAACCAACTTGTGGACACTTTGAATACCAAGGGAATTGCATCAACTATGGTCATTCATGAAACCGTCATGTACCTTCTGCTTCTTAAAACTGTCTTGGGTTCCCTGAGTAATTGAGTCGTCTGCCTAAGTAATTACTAGACGGTTGCCATTGGGTATTAATGGTCTAGTAAATCAAGGACAAATGTCTTCTTGGGATTAGTTGTTAGCTTAGGATTCTCTTTTCTTTCATTCGCTCATTTAAGATGTAAGAAGACCTGATTTTCTTCTTCAGGTATGTTTTAGAGTTGTATTAAAGAAGGCTGCTCCGGCACAGTTACAATTACAACAAGTTTCCGTTTCGTTTTCCGTTAATTATTCTTAATCCGTACTTAGAAAAATACAATTGGTATTCAGAGCCGTTTTTCCTGCTCTCAAAATGGTTGTTTAATCCTGCAAAGAATTACAGGAGACTAACAACAGACAGCAAGCACAGTGATTCCTTACATCTGAAGGTTAACAACCTAGCTCTACAACTCAGTACTACATCTACCAAAGAAGATATACAGTTATTGAAAGGGGAAATACAAGATGGGTTAAAATCTCAGCTAGAATATTTTTTTTTCAAATCGAGATCTACAGAGAAATACTGATGCATCTCAAGGCTCTAATGGTGGGTTTTCTTTTCAGGTGGGTGGCTCGAACTTCTCCAACCAGTCTGGAAATAGAGATTTCCATCCACGATTTCATATGCCTAAGCTTGACTTTCCTCGATTCGATGGTGATAACCCCAAAAGTTGGATTCAGAAGTGTGAATATTATTTTCAGATGAACAATATCCAAGACGTTCATAAAACCAGAATGGAAGCTATTCATCTGGACGGTAAAGAAATTAAATGGTATGACAATTTTTGTCTAACTCAGACACATATTACTTGGAAATCCTTCTGTACTACTATTTGCCTTCGATTTGAAAATCCTGCTCATGATAATATTGTTGGCTTATTCAATAAATTAGCTCAACTAACACTTGTTGATGAATACTTTGAAGAATTTGAATATTTGAAGACACTCTTGTTGGGGGTTCATAAAGATTTTCCTGAGTCCTATTTTATTTCAAGTTTTATTAATAGGTTAAAAGAAGAGCTCAGAGGGTCAGTATCCATGTTTAACCCAACAACTTTACTCCAAGCTTTCTCACTTGCTAGAATGCAGGAGAGGACCCTTGCAATCCAACAAAAATCCACTAAATCCACTCCAAGACCTTTGACAAATTCATTTTCTACTGCAAGGCATTTCCAGCCACCCACCACTACACCAAAACCTGTACCAGTACCATCTCCACTTTCTCAACATATTACACCACTAAAATCCAGTACTTCACTGCCTCAAAAAAGACTAACCCCTGAGCAGGTTCAAGCTAGAAAAGCCCAAGGGCTATGTTTCAATTGTGATGACTACTACAGGAAGGGTCATGTTTGTAAAAAAAAATATATGTGTGTACTTGTAGGATAAGAAACTGATGAAATCTCTGAAGAGGGTATGGAAAATGAACCTGAAACTGCCCCAGATTCCCATATTGAAAGTGATATGGAGATTTCACTCCATGCTCTGACTAGAAACACCTCAGGAGATACAATTAGAATTCCTGGGTTTGTCAAGAAAAAGGCAATTTCCATCCTCATTGACACAAGAAGTACTCATAGTTTTATTGATTCTGCTTTAGCAAAGTCTTTACAATGCTCCACTGAACAAACTGACAGTTTATTAGTTACAGTGGATAATGGGGATAAAATTGTCAGCTCTGGTATGTGTCCTTAACTGGAATGGACTATACAGGGTCACAAGTTTCATGGTAATTTGAGACTAATTCCACTAGGAGGGTGTGATATAGTGATGGGTGCAGATTTGTTGAAGTATCTGGGGGATGTACTTTTTAACTTATCCAAATTATGTATTACATTCAAGCACAAAGGAAAGAAGATCACATTAACTGGTGCTCAACAAAAATCTTCCTTGAGCATGATGAGTGGAGGAGCAGTGAAGAGATTTTTCAAGAAACACTCACATGGTGTGGTGGGTCAACTTTTCTACATTTCAGCCGATACTGTTCCATCTACACCACCACCTCCAATTTCTGAGGTTCTCCAACAATTTCCAGATGTGTTCTCTACTCCAACTTCTCTACCTCCACATAGAGACTTGGATCACAAGATTTCCCTCCAGCCCAACTCATCACCTGTCAACCTCAGACCTTATAGATGTCCTTACATACAGAAAGAAGTTGTTGAAAATTTGGTCCAAGAAATGCTACATTCTGGAATCATCCAACCAAGCAACAACCCTTTTGCTTCTCCAATTCTACTTGTCAAGAAGAAAGACAACTCTTGGAGGTTCTGTGTTGATTACAGAAAACTCAACAGCCTCACTATCAAATATAAGTTTCCAATTCTAGTTATAGATGAATTGTTGGAAGAATTGCATGGATCTAAGTTCTTCTCAAAGATTGATTTGAAATCAGGATACCACCAGATTAGGATTTTTCCATCTGACATCCATAAAACTGCTTTCAGAACCCATCATGGACACTTTGAATTCAAGGTAACGCCATTTGGCCTCACCAATGCACCTGCTACATTTCAGGCTCTCATGAATAATGTTTTTCAGGAACATCTTAGAAAATTCATTCTAGTATTTTTTGATGACATATTAGTCTATAGCCCTTCTATGGAATCCCATATTACTCACTTGCAAACCACCTTAGATATTCTGAGAACACATAAACTTTTTGCCAATTTCTCTAAGTGATGTTTTGGCCAATCTGAATTGGAATACTTAGGCCACATTGTCACTTCTGTTGGAGTCATGGCTGACCCTGAGAAAATTTCTGCAATGGTGGACTAACCAATCGCTTCCAACATAAAGGTACTAAGGGGTTTCTTAGGTCTCACAGGATACTACAGAAAATTTTTGAAGAATTATGGCATAATCAGTAAGCCTTTGACTGAGTTAAAGAAATATGCTTTCTCTTGGTCCCCTGCAGCTACCGAGGCATTCAACACACTCAAGAAAGCCATGACAACTACCCATATCCTACCTTTACCTGATTTTAATAAGCCCTTTGTTATGGAAACTGATGCTTCTGATTTGGGTATTGGAGCTGTACTTATGCAAGATGATAAAGCAATTGCTTTCTACAGCAAACCACTAGGACCAAAAGCTGCTGCTTTGTCCACCTATGTGAAAGAATTACTATCTATTATCCAAGCTGTCACTAGGTGGAAGCAATACTTACAGCGCAATCACTTTATCATTAAAACTAATCATCAAAGCATACATTACTTCTTGGAGCAGAAAATTTCAATTGTTTTACAATAGAAATGGACGATGAAGCTTCTGGGTTTTGATTATGAGATTCAGTAAAAAAAAAGGAGTTGAAAACAAAGTGGCAGATGCACTCTCAAGAAGACCTTACTCCACTGGGAATGTCATGCTATAACAACATCTCAACCTGCTTGGTCACAGGACATCACTGTCAGCTATGCTGATGATGCTAAGCTTCACACTATTATCACTCAGCTTACTCTTCACCCTACCTCTGCCCCACACTTCACCTTCCTGAATGGCATCCTAATATATAAAAACAGGTTATATGCGGGTCACTCTAACAACACCAGGCCAAAGATTATGGATTCTATTCACTCTTCAGCTGTTGGTGGCCATTATGGAATGCAGGCCACCGATGTCAGAGCAAAGACATACTTATTTTGGCCTGCAATGAAACAAGACATTTTCTCCTTTGTCTCTAGTTGTGATATTTTTCAAAGAAACAAGGGTGAACATACTTATCCTGCTGGCTTACTCCAACCATTACAGATTCCGGATCATGCTTGGCAGCACATTTCCATGGATCTCATTGAGGGATTGCCTATGAGTGAGAGAAAATCTGTCATCTTGGTGGTAGTGGACAGAATCACAAAATACAACCATTTCATTGGGTTACACAGCCCTTACACAGCCTCTTCCGTTGCAAAGGAATTCATTACCCATGTGTTCAAGCTCCATGGTTTACCTGCCTCCATTGTATCTGACAGATACAAAATTTTCACTAGTCATTTTTGGCAGGATTTATTCAAAGCACTTGGCACTCAACTGCACCTCAGCACTGCTTATCATCCTCAGACAGATGGTCAGACTGAGAGGGTCAATTCTTGCTTGGAGAACTACTTGAGATGCATGTGTGGCCACTAACGAAAGAAGTGGCATTTTTAGCTTCCATTAGCTGAGTGGTGGTACAACACCAACTATCATACCAGCTTGAAAATGAGTCCATTTCATGCCTTGTATGGCTATGTACCTCCTCACCTAGATTTTCCCTCCACTTCCATTACTTCTGTTGGAGCTGTAGAAGAGTATATGAAATCCAGAGATGCAGTTCTGGACATTTTGAAGCATTCTCTACACCAATCCCAGGAGAGGATGAAATTTTTTACAGATCTCAAAAGGACTGAAAGACAATTTGATGTGGAGGATAATGTCTACCTCAAACTTGAGCCTTATAGGCAATCTTCTGTCTCCTTGAGAATAAACCTCAAACTTGCTGCTAAGTACTATGGACCTTACAGTGTCTTGCAGAAGATTGGGTTAGCATCTTATAAACCGCAACTGCCTGCTGAAGCCAGAATACACCCAGTCTTTCATGTTTCCCAGCTGAAGAAACAGACAGGTGTAAGTCACACTCATTCCCCTACTCTGCCTACCTTAGAAACTGAGGGCCAAATCTTGGTCATACCTGCAGCTGTGTTGGACTCAAGAACTATCACCAGGAATGGGAGTGATGTACCTCAACTACTTCTTCAATGGACAAATGCTTCAACCGAGGATGCTACTTGGGAGGATACCAGCTACATCAACCATCATTTTCGCAGCTTCAATCCTTGAGGACAAGGATTTGGTGATGATGGGGGTATTTGTCATGTACCTTCTACTTCTTAAAACTGTCTTGGGGTGCCCTGAGTAATTGAGTCGTCTGCCTAAGTAATTACTAGCCGGTTGCCATTGGGTATTAATGGTCTAGTAAATCAAGTACAAATGTCTTCTTGGGATTAGTTGTTAGCTTAGGATTCTCTTTTCTTTCATTCACTCATTTAAGATGTAAGAAGACCTGATTTTCTTCTTCAGGTATGTTTTCGAGTTGTATTAAAGAAGGCTGCTCCGGCAGAGTTACAATTACAGCAAGTTTCCGTTCCGTTTTCCGTTACTTATTCTTAGAACAGTACAGAAATATAATGGACAAACCTATTTTGCGTCCATACATAATATTTGTTTTCCATTGCTTTTAGAAAATATGGTGTTGTTGGTTGAGAAGGTTTTCTGTTGAGAATGTTTTTGGTTGTGTTTGGAAAATATTGGTTATAATGTATTATTCATATAAGAAAAATATGACCGTTATAATAAAGTCGTTATCTCGTCTCATATTGAGCCTATCGGCCTTGGTTGAGCCGGCAACGACTAGTCTCATCCAACGACTCTTATTCCATTCCCTATGAATTAATTCAAACAATTTCAAGTCTAAAACCACACCTTCTCTATTTTATCTTTCATTCTCAAACTTTTGTACCGAAAATTCTTAAAAAAATGTATGCTAGAATTCGTGGTCCTAAATTTAATAAAGAAGAGGATTTAACTATATGCAAATCCCACGTTTTTCATAAGGTACAAAATGTTATGCGCGATCAAGACATGTCAGAACATCTTTTTAGCACAACATTTTAACAATGTTCGTTTCAGAAACGAGGAACCCCGGAAACTGAGATGTCGGTGGTTTGTATGATCGTTTTCAATCAATTAATCGCGAGGTCACGCGATTCCTTGACCGAGCAAGGGAAATTGATCAAGAAAAATTAACGGTGTAACTGAAGTTGAAGTGATCTAAATAGCTCTGGATGAATGACAAAAACTCATTGCAAACCTTTTCTTACGAAGCTATTGTTTCAACATCCTTAGATTTGGTCCATCTCAATAACATCTTTAGTGCACCCGAAGGGCTCTCATTATCTTTACTATGTGTTAGAGCATTGCTCGGTCGAACCCACCAAGCGTTGGTATGTCAAGTTTGGTTGTCATATTTTAATGAACCAAAACTCATTTAAAGAGTCGCTTGATTATTTACTAGAGTCAACTTCGTATAGGTTAGATAGAAAGTTATCAGGATATGAGACTTACAAGTATTAAGTGAAGACTTGAAGAAGTAAAGAGATACAACAACGACATCATCCTTCACTTGAGGTTAGTAATATTTGACTTGAACTGTTTCATTTCTAACGTATCTTTCAAGTCGTGCATATTGAAAACATAATTGCGAAGCTGTGAATGATTATACTCTAGTTAGACATATTATTAAGGTATATCTTTTGAACTTCGTACATAAGACATCGACATAATCGTATGAATGCTATTTTGATTATGTGTATGGGAATGGGTGAAGATTTCGTCCTAGGAAACAATGTTTTATATTCGTTTAAAGGAAGTACAATTCATAAACTTGTTTTATGAATCGAAAGGGAAATCGCTAGGCTTATTGGTATTATTATTCATTGCAAATCTTTGGATTACCAAAATGTATGTTTAGTATAACTGCTCATAACTTGTTTATGTATCTTGGTAAAACTATTCATAAATGTCTGACTTTTGTATTGGTATGACTTTAACAGTGAAACCGATCTTAAGTAATCACCTGGGATGGTATGATCGATATTTGTAATTAGTATGACCATTCCTAGTCATAGGGTGACCGATCCTAGAACTTGGTTGGGACTAATCACAAGATGTGTGATCGATCCTTATAGTAGGTTAACAAGTTTTAGTAATTGGTGTGATCGATCCTATAACTTGTGCAACCGATCACAAGTAAGTACCATAAATAAGTGGTAATTGATCCTGGTACTTAGTTAACAATGTTCTAGAAACCAATGTGACCGATCCTAGTAGCCACTTGGAGGTAGAACCGAAATTTGTTTTGGTAGAACCGTTAAACCCATGAATGGTGATTGAATGTTTTTGATCAATCACATAGTTCTTGGAAATCAGATGAACCAATTCTAAACTTGTTTGGAAGTGTGACAAATCGGTTCCAAGATTGTAAATATGAAAAACGATTTACAAAGTAAAGATGTCGACATACTTTGAACATGTGCAGTAACTCTTATCTTTTATTGTTCAAAGATATTCCTTAATAACTAAAGGAGAATCCCAGATCAAAATAAATTGAGAATCTTTTAATTAAGGTTTTTAGTTTTATATGCTTTTAATTTCCAGCAACTAAAATACATATCTTTAGAAAATAAAATTGGTAACGTACATTTACTAATTGGAGATTTTCTACTGAGATTTCGATCATTATTTGGACAGAGCATTTCCAGGAATTAGGAAAACCGAATTTGGAAATATATTGCATATCTTGAGAATATTTCCGGTTTTGGAAATTCCTTGGTGTCCAAACTTCCTTGATCTATAAATATTGAAGTTTACATTTCGAGCAAACTAATCCGCAGAGCCAGCAAAACTACCTAGTTGTGTTGTTACTGGTGGATCCATCTATTCAGAGAGGAAAGTACCCTAATTAGGCGAAATCTCTTACAACCGCTCGTTTTAAAGACTTCTTTGGGATTGGGAAGCTCTACGAGAACCGTTGGTAGGAAACTAGATAATTGTAGTTTATTATTAGTTTTTGATTGATTTGATTGACTAACGGTTGTTGAGCTTTGATTGCACCTAGTTTGTTTATGCTTGAGAATCTTCTCTTCTGATATAAGATTCACTCAAACTAGATCGAAGTTTCGACGAGGATCTTTAGACTGTTTATAGATCTAAAGACGTGATAATTCATTGTTAACAGACTCCGTTTTGCGTGTGATTCATCACAAGATATTCAAGTTGATTGTGTGCAGGTGTTTATTGAAGATCTAAGAAGATTTGAAGACAAAGAAGATTGCTTGTTTGAGTTCACAATCTTTGGTGTGCACAAAACTTGATCGGCTGGGGATCCAACTATGATCAGTTTATCTTTGTGAAAGATTGGATTGATTTGTTGAGTAGATCGGCATCAATATATTGTCTTTATGACTAAGAAGTGTTGATTGCAAAATCTAGACAATTACTTTGGTAGTTGTTAAATAGATAGATCTAAGAACCTGACAAAGGAGTGTATTGGGATAAACGGAAGAGCCTTTTTTCAAACTCATATCACGTTGTTTGAAAAGAGTTGTTATAGAACAAATTTGTTGTTCCTTTACTGTTTGAAATACGAACCAAAGGAATTGTTCCAAGTGCGTGACGTATTACTAGTTGGAGGCGCAGGGATACAAACAGAACTATGTGAACTATAGGTTTAGTTGCTTGGTCTCAACTATACGAAGTTGGTTTAGATTTCGTATATCGGCTTAATCCTGAGAGTATTTTATTCTGGACAAGGTCCCGGGGTTTTTCTGCATTTGCGGTTTCCTTGTTAACAAAATCTTGATGTATCTTTTACTTTTCTATTTCCGCAATTATAATTTTTTTTATTATAATTATAAGTAAAATACACAAACGTGAATTCCTAATTACTTGATAGCAATCCTATTGTGTGTTGGTTAAGTCCGAATATATTATCAAGTAATCATACTTCGTTGTTGTATTGTATCGATCTTGAATCTATAGTCAATCACACAAGTTATCTTGTTGTCGTATTGTCTCGATCTCGTGTCCATAGACGATCACACAAAGTGTGAACCGATTAGTTGCATTGTCTCGGGTTAGTCCATAGACAATCACTTTCGGAGAAAGGACTTATAGGCAGAAAAGTTTTAGATTGAGGTATATTTGGGCACCCTCGTATTTTCAATTGGTATCAGAGCAGGCAAACACGAAAAGATCTAACAATCTGTGTTTGGTGCGATCCAACCTATAAGAAATGAACTCGAGTTCTCATGAATCGACTTCAATTAACATACCGCCAAGATTTGACCGAACAAACTATCTATGGTGGAAATCTGCTATGAGATATTTTCTTCAATCACGAGACTTTAATACATTGTTATTAGTCGTCGATGGTAATAATCGCCAAAAAGTAGAAAATTCGGAAACTGAGTTTAAACGCTTAGTAAATTTTTCAAATGAAGAAAAGGCTTTTGCTAAGCAGAATTTAGATGGTTTGAATGCTATTATACATGCTGTAAGTCGTGATCTACAACATCATGTATCAACATGTCAAACTTCGAAAGAAGTTTTAGATAATCTTCAGATCGTATTTGAAGGAAACACATCAGAGAAATAAGCTAGACTTCAAACTCTTACGTCCGATTGGTAAAACCTTCGAATGGATGACAACGACACTTTTGAAGAGTTTTATATCAAACTCCCTGAGATGGTAAATGCTTCTTTCTCTCTTGGAAAGACTATTTCTGAAAGATATAATGTGCAAAATTCTCAGATCGTTGCCATCTAGATACGATTCTAAGAAGCATGCAATCATAGAAGCAAATGATCTTTCAACACTCTCACGAAGCATACTCGTTGGAAAGTTAGAGATCTTTGATCATGAATCACAGTTTATTTAAACTAAAGGAACCGCTTTTAAAGCTGCAAAAATTCCGAAAGCTCTAATTGAGAGAAATAGACAGATGGGTGATCCATATGAACAGATTGCAGAAAATTCTGATGATGAAATCGAACAATCATTATCATTGAATACCAGACAGTTTCGAGATCTCTTAAAGAAAAGAAGTAAATAGATTCATAAAGGATACCCATCAATCTTCGCGTCCACATGATCGAGTTCCTGGAAAAAAAGGATCAAGAAGAAGATGATGAATATCAGCCTCAATGCTTTAAGTGTAAAGGGCTTGGTCATATTGCTAAAGACTGTCCCAATCTTAAAAAATACACTGGAAGCAAGGCTCTGGATGTAACTCTAGATGAGACCTCTGATTCATATGATTCTGAAGAATAGGAAATAGCTAATATTGCATTAGTATTCAATCTTATTCCTTCCTCCTCCATTAGTGATTTACCCATTTTAAAAATGGACATGTCTTCCGATGTTATTAAATCATCTAATGGTAAAGGAAAAAATAAGACAAGGTGCAAAAAATGTCTCAAAAACAGAATTACTAAAAGTTGCATAGGCAACCCAAGTCAATATCAAGATACTTCGCTAGTTCGAGGTAACAAAAAGAGAATTTCTCATATGATACTAGATCAAGAACACTCTGGTTGTTCAAAATTTCATAATGAGAGAAAATCTCATACTAATACCACCTGATTGGTATCAGCATTCTTTCCTCACCTCGTGTGCCAAATTTAGTGAGGAAGAAGAAAAATCAAGGCACTTATGTGTAGATTATGGGAATAAAATCTAGTAGTTGAAAATATTTGAGATATTCGTATTTATAGGAATATTATATTTTCGGAAGTATGCAAATTTTAAAAAGATCCTTCTCATTCTTTGGTCATTCCTTGTCCGAACTATGAGTTTGGATCCAATGTCTTCTCTTGATAAGATGTTAGATCACAAAGATCACTTTAAGAATAAGTCTGCACCTTCTCTTGATATAAAGAAATCAAAGAGCAAAATCAAAAAGAGAGATTGGATTAGCAAGAAGGAAATAGAGAATATGCTGAAGAAAAATCAGTGTATTGAAGCATTGACACACTTTTGTGTTCAGTCAAAGACAAAATTACATGTTCTTGCAAAAATCCTTCACGAAAATTTCTCAACTGCAAGAAATTCTGGTCAAACAACAAGGTTATCTACTTGAAGAATTTCACAAGTTGAACTAAAAGTAATAATCTACCTTCCTCTAGCATTGAGATGAAGGATTAATCCAGGAAAATAGACATCAGTTTTTTATTTCTTTCAATAATTGTATAAGGTATATAATGAATAAACGTATCTATTATTTATGAATAAAATTATTAGTTTATAATTTTTCTTGTGATAGTTTTTCGATTACATAGCCTGTGCTTGAATTCTTTATATTATTGCTATGTATGTTTATGGGATGATTGATTTCGGTTTTCATAACCTTGATATTCGATCTCATATGGTGTGAACCCTTATGGTTGGGTGACTTTTTGGTTTAGCAGGATTAAGTTCTATCCCATGTTGGTAGGCTTTATCAAAGGATCATAAGGAGTTACGATTGAAACTAATATGTGAAAATGTCACAATATGTTGAATCGTTTTGGTTTAGTATAAAAGCATATGAGTTTCGGGGTTCAACTTTTGCACTGCATTAGTTAAAACCATCTTTCAACCTTTCTTTGGTAAAGGTCGGTCCTTGTTGTTGTTCTTTTGTTTTGGCGAGAGGATGACAACACAACGGGGGAGAGTTCTAATGTGAACTTGCGCTTAATGACATATCTTTCTGGGGTGAAGAGGATGCGGAACTTGAGGTAACAAATTTGTTAGTTAATATTTTTCCTGTTTAAGAAAAGCCTGATTTTATTGCATATATTTATTGCTTTTGCTTAACAAAATTTCGGTACAATTGATATTTATTCCATTATTTGTGTATGGATGTGTGTGTGATTCAATTGTTTTAGGTTAAGAAAAACTATTGCTACCTTGCTTTATTTTTTGGTATCAATTGTTTAGGCTTACAAAATTATGGTGCAGTTGCGGTACTTTAATGTCTATGTTTGTTTCAATTGCTTCCGGTTGAGGTAAATAATTATGCAAGTTGATTTATTTGGTTTATATGAATTGTTTATGGCTTAAGAAAAAGGTTTTTGGGATGAATTGTTTAGTCCAATTTGATTCCGGATAAGAGAAACTAATTTATTTATGATCTTAGTTAGACTTATCAAAGTGGAGGTTTCGGTTATTCAAGTCTAATCGAATGCCTTAACAAGAAATGTTGGTTAACTAACCTAGTACTTGTCTTGTTTAAAAGTGAAAGGTCTAAGTTATTATTTGAATAATTAGAACCCGATGAGAAAAATAGAGTTAATTCTGATCTTTATTTTGGTCTTATCGAACACGCGATTGTATTTGTACAATCGGTTTAGCAAAAGAACTAAGGTGCTTAGTCAATTTTTGATTTGCTAAACTATTAGGGAAAATTGCTTTAGGAAATTGTTTCCTTGGTAACTTATCAAAACAAAATTACTTTGTAGTTTCGGTTTTGATATTGGTTATCTAAAATGGTATGTGGAACCCTCGTGATTAACTCTTATAGGTTGCAAGCCTTTTGAGATTTATAAGATCCTTTCGGTTTGTCTTTTATTTGCTCGTACATTTATCATTTTGTGACAAAAAGGGGGAGAAATATATGGAGTAAACAAGTGTTTTGGTATCACTAAGGAAAGGACAATTGTGCTCGAAAAAGTAAAGCATAGACTAAGGGGGAGTAACATATCATATTAATACTTCTAGTTATATGGACTACAAAGGGAACAACAAAGACGTGTGGATTGAAAATCTACATATCTTACCTTTAGGGGGAGTATTAGCTTTGTTATTATAATGTCAACAACGACATTTATGGATTGAATGTATACAGGTTATTGTACTGTTGAAACTTGGAATCAAGCGTATGTGTAATGAATTCTTGTAATTTGTTTATCCATATGATGTAAGAGTTTTGTCACTAAAATTTACAAAGGAGGAGATTGTTAGAGCATTGTTCGGTTGAACCCACCAAGCGTTGGTATGTCAAGTTTGGTTGTCATATTTTAGTGAACCAAAACTCATTTAAAGAGTTGCTTGATTATTTACTAGAGCCAACTTCGTATAGGTTAGCTAGAAAGTTACTAGGATATGAGACTTACAAGTATTACGTGAAGACTTGAAGAATGTGAAGAAGTAAAGAGCTACAACGATGACATCATCCTTCCACTTGAGCTTAGTAATATTTTACTTGAACTGTTTCATTCCCAACGTATATTTCAAGTCGTGCATATTGAAAACATAACTGCGAAGCTGTGAATGATTATACTCTAGTAAGACATAGCATTAAGGAATTACAATACGAAGTATAATGTTTATCTTTTGAACTTCGTATATAAGACATCGACATAATCGTATGAATGTTATTGTGATTATGTGTATGGGTATGGGTGAAGATTTCGTTCTAGGAAACAATGTTTTACATTCGTTTAAAGGAAGTACAATTCATAAACTTGTTTTATGAATCGCAAGGGAAATCGCTAGGCTTATTGGTATTGTTATTCATTGAAAATATTTGGATTACCAATATGTGTGTTTAGTATAACCGCTCATAACTTGTTTATGTATCTTGGTAAAACTATTTACAAATGCCTGATTTTTGTACTGGTATGACTTTTATTAGTAAAACCGATCTTAAGTAATCACCTGGGATGGTATGATCGATATTTTTAATTAGTGTGACCATTCCTGGTCATTGGGTGACCGATCCTAGAACTTGGTTGGGACTAATCACAAGATGTGTAATCGATACTTATAGTAGGTTAACAAGTTTTAGTAATTGGCGTGACCGATCCTATAACTTGTGCAACCGATCACAAGTGGTAACCGATCCTGGTACTTAGTTAACAATGTTTTGGAAACTAATGTGACCGATCCTAGTAGCCACTTGGAGGTAGAACCGAAACTTGTTTTAGTAGAACCGTTAAACCCATGAATGGTGATTGAATGTTTTTGATCAATCACGTAGTTCTTGGAAATCAGATGAACCAATTCTAAACTTGTTTGGAAGTGTGGCAAATCAGTTCCAAGATTGTAAATATGAAAAAAGATTTACAAAGTAAAGATGTCGACATACTTTGAACATGTGCAGTAACTGTTATCTTTTATTGTTCAAAGATATTCCTTAATAACTAAAGGAGAATCCCGGATCGAAATAAATTGAGAATCTTTTAATTAAGGTTTTTAATTTTATATTCTTTTAATTTCCAGCAATTGAAATGCATATCTTTAGAAAATAAAATTGGTAGTGTGCATTACTAATTGGAGATTTTCTACTAAGATTTCGGTCAATATTTGGACAGAGCATTTTCAGGAATTTTGAAAACCGAATTTGGAAATATATTGCATATCTTGAGAGTATTTTTGGTTTTGGAAATTCCTTGGTGTCCAAACTTCCTTGGTCTATAAATATTGAAGTTTACATTTCGAGCAAACTAATCCTCTGAGCTAGCAAAACTACCTAGTTGTGTTGTTACTGGTGGAGCCGTCTACTCGGAGAGGAAAGTACCCTAATTAGGCGAAATCTCTTACGACCACTCGTTTTAAAGACTTCTTTGGGATTGGGAAGCTCTACGATTATCGTTGGTGGGAAACTAGATAATTGTAGTTTATTATTAGTTTTTGATTTATTTGATTGACTAACGGTTGTTGAGCTTTGATTGCACCTAGTTTGTTTATGCTTGAGAATCTTCTCTTCTGATATAAGATTCACTCAAACTAGATCGAAGTTTCGACAGAGATCTTTAGACTGTTTGTAGATCTAAAGACGTGATAATCCATTATTAACATACTCCGTTTTGTGTGCGATTAATCAAAAGAGATTCAAGTTGATTGTGTGCAGGTGTTTACTGAAGATCTAAGAAGATTTGAAGACAAAGAAGATTGTTTGTTTGAGTTCATAATCTTTGGTATGCACAAAACTTGATCGGCTTGGGATCCAACTATAATCAGTTTATCTTTGTGATAGATTGGATTAATTAGTTGAGTAGATCGACATCAATATATTGTCTTTGTGACTAAGAAGTATTGATTGCAAAATCTAGACAATTACTTTGGTAGTTGATAAATAGATAGATCTAAGAACCTGACAAAGGAGTGTATTGGGATAAACGGAAGAGCCTTTTGTCAAACTCATATCACGTTGTTTGAAAAGAGTTGTTACGGAACAAATTTGTTGTTCCTTTACTGTTTGAAATACGAACTAAAGGAATTGTTCCAAGTGCGTGACTTATTACAAGTTGGAGGCGCAGGGATACATACGGAACTAGGTGAACTATAAATTTAGTTGCTTGGTCTCAGCTATACGAAGTTGGTTTATATTTTGTATAGCGGCTTAATCTTGAGAGTATTCAGTTCTAGACAAGGTCCCGGGGTTTTTCTGCATTTGCGGTTTCCTCGTTAACAAAATCTTATTGTGTCTTTTACTTTTCTATTTCCGCAATTATAATTGTTTTTTATTATAATTAGAAGTAAAATACACAAACGTTAATTCCTAATTACTTGATAGCAATCCTATTGTGTTTGGTTAACTCCGAACCTATTATCAAGTAATCATACTTCGTTGTTGTATTGTCTCGATCTTGAATCCATAGTCAATCACACAAGTTATCTTGTTGTCGTATTGTCTCGATCTCGTATCCATAGACAATCACACGAAGTGTGAACCGGTTAGTTGTATTGTCTTGACTTAGTCCATAGACAATCACTTTCGGAGAAAGGACTTATTGGTGGAAAAGTTTTAGATTGAGGTATATTTGGGTACCTTCGTCTTTTCACTATTAAAGAATATGTTACTCTTGTTCGATGTTGGATACATATTGTATCGAGAAATATGACCCGTCACTATTTCTGGGAAAGAGTGTTGCAAAGGCTTGTAGCGTTGCGAAATTAATATTTAAGAAACAACACGAGCCTAGAACTAAGATTTGCATTCTTCGGTAAGCATGACTAACGTTATACAAAAAATTTATAGATGGTTCACTATGATAATTCTGGACTGTCCAACGAAGAACTGGTAAGTATCTTAATACCTTTGTCCTCATTGAGCAACTGCATCATAGTTTAATTAAAATCATATTAACTAACTTGTTGTTTATCTGTGTTTCAGAAAACCATGGATCAAGCCCATTTCATTGAACAAAACGGAAGAGAGTTTAAGCATTTTTAAATCAAGTTACCATATATGTATGTCTAAATGTAACAAGTAGCGCTTGATATAAAATGGTAGTATAATTTAAGGTCTAAAAATTTTCATCAATTAATATTATTTCCACTTCTTTGGCCTCCTTTATTTTTTCATTTGATATAACTTCCATTTAACGCGCTCGTGAACTGTTTCTCCTTTGTTTTTGAAACTTCGATTGTTAACTTTCAAGACTAAAGCTTTTCTTTGCCTTTTAACACCACATTTTCCTGGATTAACTTCTAAAACCTGCAAAACTCTTTCCTTTTTACCATTTTCAATTTTTTTTTAAAATTACCACATATCTTATGTACAACTGTCTCAAGTGACTTCACAGAAAAATGAAATTGCCTTATGGATATTTCAATAGAAAGATCTTATAGTGGAAAAAATTCAAGAGAAAATTAAATTTTGGTGTGAGTTGAATGTTTTAATGGATTAAATATTTATAGGGGAAAAATAGTCGTTGGGAATCCGACCGTTGCCTAATCAATTAGGGATGACCGGACCACATTGGGCCAAGCCTTGGCTCAACTAACTGATCCGGCCTATTTTCGCTTCGAAAAACCTCTCCCCCGTGAAAAATTAAGTTTGTCCATCCACCTGGCCTGGAAAACTAGAAACTTTGATGGTGCCCATTGAAGTTCTTTTTTTTTTTTGATCAGACAATAGCGGGAATTGAAGTTGCTCTTAACTAACATCTACAATTTAGCAATTTTTGCTGTCATAGTGGTTGTACATTGCTGGATTGTAGAGAAATTTGACAAACTATGGTCACTGACTCACCATAGTGCTTTCTTTTCGTGAACTCTCCTTAGAGAGCAAGGGTTACACCAACTCAGATTAGATGCGGCATGGTAAAAAAAATTTCCTAAGCAACCTGCCGTGGATTATGTATTCCATATTCATAGATACGATTTAGATAGTGGGAATTATATAAATTCCCCTCCTTCTCATGGACTTCAAAAATACCCTTGTCCACTATATTAATACCCCTAATCTAAAAACAAGTAAATTCAATTACAAGATACTTCCTTTAATACCCCTAATCTATTATATACTTCTTCTTCTTCATTATCTCCGCCACTACATCTTAACAGTCACCTCCGCCACCACCTCCACCGATCTCGTCATCATTTCCGGCAGCACCTCTTATGCTTCCAGCAAATCCATCACAAGCAGCAGCATCACCACCTGAATTAAATCGATTTTCACCTGATTCAGATCCAGAAATCAAGCTTGATAATCATTATTAACTGTTAATATTCCTCTTCTTTTGATGTTTTTTATAGATTCAATGGGTTTAGCTTTTCAATTGCAAGTACTTCTTCTCAATCGATAGAGTAACAAGCTCGAATTTAAGATCCATCAGCAACCCTAGTTTCGAATAATAGAGGTGAAGGTCGTGGCGGTGGTGAAGGAGGATATCAAATCTATGTTTTAATAGAAGAAGATGATGGTGGTGATGGTGGTGGTGGAGGAAGATACCATATCTACAATGATGGTGGTGGCGGCAGCGATGAAGGAGGTATGTATTTCAATCTATCAATTGATTATCTTCTTTTCTCTAGTTTGAGTTTATGTTGGTGGTGGTGGTATGTAGATGTAAACAGGTTAGAGCGATGAAATTGATGATGAAGATTGTGTTGGTTCTGGTTCGAATGATAAATTAAAATCAGTCATGAAGATAGTGGTGGTTCTGGTTGTTGTGGTGTTGGTGGAGATTCCGTGTGCTGCTGGTGGTGGTGGTGGTGATGGTGGTGAGGTTGGAACGATAAGTTGGTGTATACTACTTCATCAACTGTTGAAGTTAATGACTGAATCTATTTTGAATTGTCACAACACTGGTTGTGTATCAACTAATGTGTTGATGCTTTTTTCAGCGGATCAACTACCATTGTTGATCCCATTTATGGGTTCAACTCCTGTTGTTGACAACATTTTTTATGAGATCAATTACTGACTTCTATTGTTTAATGTTTGATGAATTGATTATTATTAGGGTTATACTCAAATTTTCTGATTGCAGTTACAAAGCAAAGAAATTGATGCTACTGTTGGTATTGCAGGTGAGCTGAATTTGATGTTATGGTGTTGAGATTCAGCTGTGAACTGATGGATGTGATATTACCATGGTTCTGAATCTGCTCTGAGTTTGACTGAAGGAGTTGGTGGTTTTGGAAGAATGAGGTATTATTTGTTGATGTCTGAAACAGAAGGAGTGGTGTTGGTTGATTTCAGATGAGTTGAGCATGGAGGTTTTTGGAATTCAAGTAGAGTGAGAAAGACTGTTGCATGTAAGGAATTGGTGATGGTAGTCTGAATATGCTGAGAAGATGTTGGATATGCTGACGCAGTTGTAGCTGGTAGCTGATTGCAATTGTCTATGAATTGCTGCTACAGAACATATTGTTGGGGTCAAGAAGCTACAAAACATATTGAAGGATGTTACCGTGAAATTGAAATGGTTAGGGTAGTTATTGTTGCTAAGTTTTATAATGCAACTGGTACTAGTGGTCTGGCATTGCAGGAAATGGAGTTGAAGTTGTAAATTGGTGGTGCTGAGATAATGAAATTGAGTTAGCAGCAGGAGTTTGAATAAAGATTGATGTTGTTGGTGTTTTTGCAGTTGAGCATGGAATGTATGAATGGGTTGGAGAAAAGATGTATGGGATATCCCAAAAGTGCGTGCCTCCATATCTCTATGATTTGTTGATTCCAAGTTTTAGTTTCAAACCATAACTACATGTATGATTTAACAATTTCATTTGATTGAATAGTGTGAGTTAAATTGCAAAAACTTTGAGGTAGTTATTTTTTGACGAACTTGTGGTGTAATGGTAACACACCTGACTCCACGTCAGAGAATGCGTGTTCGATTCACGTCAGGTTCATAATTTTAATACATCAATTTTTGGGATCAACTATAGTTGTTGACACCATATTTTGGGATCAACTTTAGTTGTTGACCCCATTCACTGGGATCACTTCCATTGTTGACACAAAAAAGTTGGAGTATTTTTTCACTTATCGTGTCAACAAAGGAAATTGATCAACTTTTGTTGTTGACACCAGATTCTGGAGTCAACTTTGGTTGTTGATCCCATTCAGTGGGATCAACTTCCATTGTTGACCCAAAAAAATTGGGAGTATTTTTCTGTTATTTTTTAACAAAGAAAGTTGATCAACTTTGGTTGTTGATACCAGATTTTTGGGATCAACTTTGGTTGTTGACTCCATTCATTGGGATCAAATTCCTTTGTTGATACACAAAAACTTGAATATGTACTAGTAAAGTTATTTTTGATAATTTTGGATCAACTTTAGTTGTTGACACCAAAATTTGGCGGTGGTGGCGGCGGCGGTGGCGGAGTGGTGGTGGCGATGGAGTGGCGGAGTGGTGGCGGTGGCGGCGGAGTGGTGGCGGTGACGACGGTGGCGGAGTGGTGGAGTGGTGGCGGCGGCGGAATGGTGGCGGTGGCGGAGTGGTGGTGGCGGTGCTGCTGGTGGTGGAATGGTGGTAGTGAAATGGTGGCGGTGGAATAATGGCGGTGAAGTTGATAGAGAAGAAAAAATTGTATTTTTGAAATGAAAAAATATAATATATAAGTGAGGGTATTAGTGTAATCTATTTTTATATGGATAAGATTTTTAAATGATAGAGGTATATGTATTGTTGTGTAAGGGTATATTTATTGGGTGTCAAGATTAGGGGTATTTAATTAATATATCCATTTAGATATTCCAAAAAAGTGGTGTTATTCAGGCAAAACAGAACACACATTTATATTTTTTTTTCTCTGGAGGAAGACAAGTATATCATTGCTCATTGCTCTTGTACAGATTAGATTGCACTGTTGACTAGTTTACGAATCATTCTAGCCAAAGGCAAAGGACACTTGGTAACAATGTCAATCCTAGTACTATTTGAAGCATAACTAAACAAAGACAAACTCAACATCCCAAGCTCCATAATGTTTAATCTAGAAGATAAAAAACCTTGCCAATAATAAGGATCCAAATCAAAGAAAGCATGAAAAAACTTTCTGGTTCCTTTCAAGTCGAGTTTTAAAAGAGTTTCCATTCCAAAACGGTAATACTCTCTACTGCATCTTTTATCCATAGGCCATAAACCATTCCAAACTCTTTGATGCATTTGAGACCCCCTAATCATTCTTGTTGATCCTAGACATTCAGCAATCACGTCTGCCAGTAGTGTTGATCGAGCTAAAGTTTGAGCCACCATGTAACCAGTCGATGGGTGTACTAAACCAGATGTTGCACCATGGCACAGTATACTTTGAGGTATGATAGGAAGAGGTCCTCCCATGGGAATCAAACATTTTTCGTCTTCTATCACTCTCTTTACTTTGATCCCTAAATGTCTTAGCCTGGCAACCATTCTGTTCTTCACTTCAGTGTAAGATAAAGCTGGTCTACTTACTAATGAAGTCTCCTCAAGAAAGATCAAATTTGAACTGAACGGCATTGCGTATAAGAACGTCGGGTGCTTATTGTTATTACCTCGTAAAACTGGCTCATTTCCTAAATGATCATCTCTCCAATCCATTAAAACCATTTTGTCTAGATCAAATGGATGTTCATCAACTTCAGACAAGATTCCATGAGCAATTTGATATCCATAGTTTCTTGATTCATTGAATTGCACGAAAGGACTACGAAATCCACTTGCATCAACAACCAAGCTCCCTTTCAGTTCCACCCCATCCTCGCATATTACCATGGACTCGAATTCCTGGTGCTCAATATTCCACACTTTGGATTCGAAGAACTTGACACCGTTTAATACCGATTTTTCTAGCAACTTTGTTTTCAGATCCTTACGATTAACGCGTCCATAAGGACGATCCAGGTACTTAGTTCTCTGATCACCAAGAAAGATAGTAGTCATCGGCCATGTCTTGTCCAAACAGTCTTCAAGACCTAAACTCTGAAACTCATCAACCCAAACTCCATAGTTATTAGGCCACATGGAAAGAGGTGAAGAATCGATGCAACAAACTCGAATTCCATACCCAGAGACTCTTTCAGCTAAACGAAGACCAGCCGGACCTGCACCGATGATGATTACGTCGTATTTTACGCGCTCGGATTTGTCATGAAAAGGTAAGTCGAAAGTTGAGAACTCCGGCTTTGATTCAGGCTTTAAATCTAGGAATGATTTTAGCGTTGATGTGATCCGAGTTCTGGGTTTGGTTTGTTTTCTTGAATTTGTCTCAGTCAGAGGATAGAGGTTTGGAGGTGCTTTGATGATGGGTGCTTTGAAAGGAGAAAACATTGGACACCTGAGAAAAGTTGCCATCAGAGAAATCTAAAAATAGGATTCAGTGGAGATGTGAAGATTTTGAGAAATTAGAATTCTTCCTGCCAAGTTTTTTCTATCGATGTTCTAACGAGATGAACTTTGGTATACAGACAAAAAGGCATCCCAAGGACTGTCAAAGCAAATTATGCTCTATTTCTCTCACTCTCTCACAGATGCAACTAACTACATAAAATATACTTAGAAAACTATGAGCTCATTCATCCATACATGATGCACCTCCTAAATCCCTCTAAATGAAATTCAGGTGGCATACCTCAAGGGGATAAAAAGTAGCCAACATTCATCATGTCAACGTGTAGTGGAAAACGAGTGGACATTGCACTATTACCAGTGAGAAATTGAACCATAACTTTTCTTTCTTCAAAACTTTAATCATCTTGATGAATTCTTGATGCATCCTAATGCCATCGGCAAAGATGAGTTAAAAAAGATAAACTACCATCATCAGTTTTGACGAAATGGGCTTCAAACAGGAAGAAAAGGTTTATGGGTATTGAACATACCCTTGGACTGCTGTTAATGTAAAAGTTCCACAGTTTGATTTTGGAATGAGATGAATCGGCAAGCTTGCTGGTCACACTGAACTAAGTTATATAAATAAAAGAAACGTGTATCAGGATCATGTAGATCAACAAAAGAATTAGACAATCTGAATATTAAAAGCTGCAAGCTTATAGAAGGGAGCGAAGCATATGCACGAGCTTTAGACATAAATCAACATGGAAAGCACAAGCTGAACTTTGACAATTTATCATGAAAACTATACAGAAGTCCAACAATATTTTACAGGAAATGAAGATAAATTTGCAAGTAGTAACCAACCAGCAAAAATATGCAGTGGACCTGTGATAAAGAACTTGAGCAAATAGAACTTCAGTTCTGTGATTTTCATGAGGCTCTTGGGATGCAATCACACTTGAGAAATCTGAATCTTGAGATAATAGAGGCAAGCAACAATTCTGAATTTTAGATACTGCAAACCCTTGCAGACGATCAATACCAGGTTTTAGTTCAAGAACGACATGAAGGAAGAGTGATGCCTCCACAACAAGCAGCGATAATCAAGTACAGCACAAAAATAATCACACCTGTTAACATGGCCCTGCAAAGTGAAAAAAAGAGAGTCAACTATGCAATTCATAGACTTAGGTGCCATGATAATGATAAAGGTGACAAGTTCCAATGATATTTCCGTGTGGAAGTAATCCTTTTCACCCTATTAACATCAGAAAAAAAGACGAGAGGGAGTTACTCACAACAGCTTCACATTTTTCATCCAAAGAGCTCGGCGAAGACGCCTAGACTGTTTCCTAAAATGAAAGGTACTATCTTGCATTGTGGCAGTTTTATCAACCAGAAGTTCTACTCTATCACCTCTGTCAAGTATTTTATCAATATTGTCGACCATGATGGTACGTACCTGAAAACCAAACCGTAACATGATCAGCATAAAAAAAAAGAGCCAGTAAGATGAATTTATACCACATACCAAGCAAAGTAAAGAGGAATAAGGGCCCAAAGAGTGTTTCAATAATGAAAATAACTCGAACATAACTTTTCAAGTAAATCAACAATCGGAAAATGGTGATTATTTTCCATGTTTTATTTGAGCAAGCTAGAAAGGAAGAAATGAAGTAACTATCCACTCTTGTAGAGTGCAACCAGGAACTAGGAACCAATACAACGATAAAGTAAGGGGTATAGACCTCTCAATTTACTATTACAACAACAAACATCAAAGTATTTTATTTATTTCTGAAAAGTAAAAATTAAGAAAAGATTCTATCACAAAAAGGATACTTGCCTCTTCAACTTCGCCTCTTACATGGTCAAGAGCATCTGCACTGGGATTACTAGAGAAAAATTCCATCTCCTGATGTAGGACTCTTGAAAAGTCATCGTTCATTGCATAAGCAGGCGCAGTGTGAGCTACTCTGCCGTAGTTTTTCATAAATCGCATATGAATGTCCTCCAAGTATGAGAAAGGAATTCTCCCTAAGCCAAATAGATAAACATATCATCAGATCGACAGAAATTTGTTCAATGACATACAAAACGTAGATACGTATCTCAGACGGCATCATGTGCTACAACTAGATATGCACTATACCAAGTAAAGCTTCAAGGAATAACTGACATACCATAGGGATTAAATTGTAGTACTACAGGAACCTTGAGTAGACTCAGTATAGTCATCATTAACATACCATGTGTATAACGTTCAAACAACATAACAGGTCTTATACTGGCAGATCAAATACCATAAACATATCATATGCGTATAACGTTTAAACAACATAACAGGTCTCATACTGGCATATCAAATACCATGATTCGGGCATACTTAATGAGAAGGTTAATTATATGAATATGATGAAAGGAATAGATTTAAAGATAAAGAAGTAGAAATTATCAAGGTTTCAAACATGAAAATAGCAGATTCCATCATGTCAGTTGTGTAATATCAGCGGATAAGGAAAATAATCATGCTACATGAAGCATTAATGTCCCTAAGGCTTTACACCAAAAACAATTCATCCACAGTTACACCAAATTACATACTGCATAGAACATGTCTCAAGACATCAATCAAGTTACACATTATGCTTTTATATGATACTAGAAAGAAGAGCATAATCATAATTATTGGTGAAAAACTCTTATCAACAAGCAAAATTGCAAAAATGTGAGCTCTAGACACGACTGTGCAACCTCAACGTCTTGCACTTCAATCAACACTCCAAAAAAAAGACACCTCAAACTTTTTTGTTTTTATATAGAATAGAATGAACTAATCAAGTACTGAAAAAACTCTAATTTCTCCCAAATTGGGCTCTTACAATCACCAACCAGAACCCTAAATTAAAATCTCAAAACCAACCCAATATTATCAATGACTTAACAGGTTGAGGAAATCATCTCAATCGAAATATAATGATTACACAATTTAACATCAAGAACACAGGAAATTAATTTAGGAAAAACTACTTACTTCCGAAGGTGTCATTGGCCATGCAAAGGAAAGTAATCCCATCGATTTTCAAAATATGAAAAATATACCGATCTTGTGAAAAACAAAGCCTAGTTTCAGCTTCAGATGGTAATTTCTCTAAGATCCTTCTACAAACAGCACCTGTATTCCCAGATACAGCACTAAATTCTGCTAATACTACACTTCCTCTCGCTACTACAGCATATACTATCGCCATCCCTTTCAATCAATTCTCAAAAATTAAAATTAGGTTTTCTGTTTCATCAAATCAAACAAACAACCTAAATTCTCCCCAAAAACTCAAAACTGAGGAGAGAGAGAGAGAGAAATTAGTTGAGGAGAAGAGCCGTTCTCTCTTCTCTCAACAAGAAGTCCAAAGTGGTCCCACACATACACTTATTCCACGTGCACCTGCACATGATCCCTTGGAATCCTCGTTGTTGTTATTCAACTCACTGAGTTGACTCAGTAACTCAACTCGACAACTGTCCGCCTCTAACAACATCCGGGTGCCCTAGTGATTGTGGTGTTCTTTTATATAACCTTCGATTTAGCGCCATAGCTCACACAAAAAAGAAAAGAACAATCACTAGAGTTGCTGCAATCCTTCAAGAGTAAAGATGTGGGGAAACGCAGAAGGAGAAGCTCCTGAAGTTACTGTGGAAACATCCATGGGTTCTTTTACAATTGAGGTCTGTTTTCTCTCTCAATTTCAGCTCTATTTTCTCTCTGTAGGTCTAGGTTTTTGATAAATATTGATGGGTTTTGTTTTGGGTTTTTCTTTTTTTCTGTGTTATAAAGCTTTACTATAAGCATGCACCAAGAACTTGCAGAAACTTCTTGGAGCTATCTAGAAGGGGTTACTATGACAACGTTAAACTTCATCGAATTATTAAGGTACTACTCACTTGTTGTCGATATTTTTTGCTTATTCTTTTTTTCAGTAGATGATTTTTTGTTTGGCTGATTTTGTGTGTTTGTGTGTATGAATTAGGATTTTATTGTACAAGGAGGAGATCCTACTGGGACTGGCAGAGGAGGAGAATCAATATATGGGTATTCATCTTCTTTCTTCTTCTTTCAATTTCTAGGGTTTCTGTTGCTTTTTGTGATTTGGGTATGGTTAGGTTACTCAAACTTAGTTTTTAGATGTTTGTTGCGTATGATGAAATTAGGGCATGGAATTTTTTTGTAGTGAAGAGAGACCAAGGAAGTGAGGGTTTTTTGAGGTTAACTAGTAGCTGCTTCCACGGTAGGTGCAGATGTAAGTTTTAACCTAATTCCTAGTGTCAAGGCAGTGGAAGAAATTGGAACGAACTGTAGTTACTTTTTGCTTGCGAGACACTGATAGGAATTACTTTTGGTCACCACAAAAGGACCTCCTATGTTGGCTGCTAAGATAGCGAGAAAGTTGTGCTCCCTGGCGAATTCGAAAACTTCGAATTTGAGTGTAATTTGATACTATCAATCTCTAGCATGAACTACCTGTTAGTGCAAAGTATGTGGGTTCTTTTGATTTGAAGGTGTGCTTATATAGCCTATTTTCTCTTTATTAGTCTTTGACTCAATTTTTATAATTTTATGCAGTTCAAAGTTTGAAGATGAGATAACAACACAGTTGAAGCATACTGGAGCTGGTATTCTATCCATGGCAAATGCTGGTCCGAATACGAATGGAAGTCAGTTCTTCATTACCCTGGCACCCACTCCATCACTGGATGGTAATTAACCTTTTTCTTCTCTTCCATTTAAATTGCTTCTTAATTGGAATTATCATCAGATTGCTGTAATTGCTTTCAAATAGTACGATTTGTGTCACGCTGAATTGACATTGGCGGTAGGTCTTACTCCATCTCCTACCAAGCTTCAAATGGCCATACGTATTTCTATCATGTCATCCCATTTCCTAAAGTATATATCTCACAATTGATTAGATTTGTAGGGTTCCCAGATCTTCTCACTTTAACCGAGTGAAACCTCTGTAGGAGTTATATTGCTACTGCTTCAAACTTAAAAGTTAAATTTCCTTACTATTTCTCACTTTTCCAGGTAAACATACAATTTTCGGGAGAATTTGTAAAGGGATGGAAATCGTCAAAAGACTTGGCAGTGTTCAAACTAATAATAATGACAGGTATGCTTCTGTGGGCTATGCCTTTTCTTTTGAGTTCTTTTGACTATAATAATATGAAATGCATCTTCCTGAGCATGGACCATCATGGGAGCTCTTAGGTTAGAAGTGATTGTGTACAATTAGTGATTGTCTAGATTTTCCTGGAATCCAAATGTAATAACTTCATTCCGAAGACTCTTTATGTTGGATAAAATCTGTTGCATGAGTGGACCAGCCATCTGTATCTGTACTGTAAAATGCTTTAGATACCTGTATTTCTCCTGGCATGTATATCCATTTTTGATTGGGCAATTGGGTAGGGGGGTGAGCAATTCCCGTTCCCTTATTTTAAGAGGTGAAATCTTATTCAAAAGAAAAAGAACTCTACACTAATTACATAGGAGTACTAACCTTTATCTTTTGTAGTAAGATCAAGATACTTCTTGCTTTTGCAATTCTAGTAACAAAATACTTTTAGCCTAGGACTGATCTTTAAGTCAAACAGCTTATTTTTCTCTGTCGTTTCCTTCACTTTTTATTGATTGATGTTGACATTGAAGTGCCATCTGATTTCCAGACCCATTCATGATGTCAAGATACTGAGGACCTCAGTTAAAGATTGATGCTCTAAAGGTGTGAATTGCTGACTTGCTGGATGGAAGCTCACAACATCTTTGGCAACATGGAGTTTTTTCCCAGACCCTTCTGTTGTTTCTCTAAATAGTTGCAGTGGCTTTCGAACACCATTTTTCTTAGTTAGAAGTGGCTATTATATACTTTCTTGTAAAACTGCACACCTGTATTGACCTTTGAGTTTATATTCTCCAACATACCATAATGCTAGATTTGATTGCTACACTTAGTACACTACCTTTATATCTTGGATTATAATTGCTGATAGATGAGGATGGACACCAATTATTACTTGCAAGTTATTCATAGTTTAAGAATCTTTTGATGCAAAAGGATTGTCACTTGGATGAAACGAGCAATTGAAGTAAGTTCTTGAACTTAGGTTTACATTCACAATCTCACAGAAATTTCCTGTTCATGGAATGATTCAAAGCAAGCTAGTATACTGCCAATCCTTACTAGAAAATTAGAAGAAACAGAAAAAACCTAAGTTGGTTAATATTACCCATTTTACAAGAACTTCATCTAAACTGTAGTAATCTTTACATAGGATAGCCCAATTGTTGATACCCTGATGAAGAATATCCTTGATCAAAAAACGATCTTGGCAGGTCGATTGACATGCCCATTTTCATTGAACTGTCAGATGCTGACCCAACCTTAGATTGATCATTTTGTGGTGGAGGAACAGTGCGGGTCTCGACAGTGGTTATGTCATGGATGCTTGATCTTTTCTTTTCTTTCTTCATTGAGTTCAGGCGAAGATAATACTTCTGAGCATGACTAGCAACTTGAGTAGGTGTTCTTGACATTACAGCATTTCTTGATATACTTCTCCAGTCACCCTTCCCATATCTCTTCAATCCAATTAGAAAAAGCCTGTCACACAAAAATTAGTAGCTTGTCAGTGTTCAGACTAATATCAGTCTGGTCAAGTTGTTCACCTAGTCAGGAATCATTTGCTACAAAGTATCTATTTCTAGATTCCTTTAGAGAGTAAAGAGGAAAGTACTTACTTGTGTTCTTCTTCAGTCCAGGGAATCCCCTTTTTTCTCTCCTCTGTATTATTTTTCGACTTTGATGCAAAAGAAATTTGATTCGACCTTCTCCCACTATCAGAACCCCAAGTCTTTGAAAACGAAACGTTGTTGCCAGCATAATCATCCTCATAACGAGGCAATTCAACTCTTCCTGAATCAATTTCTGTCACATCATGGATCAAAGCTTCATAGTGTTCTCGAATTTCCCATGGTGTTTTCCCTGGAACATGAGCAGCAATTTTTCTCCATCTATCCGGTGTTCCTTCAGGGAAAATTGCAACAGCTTGCTCAAACAACTTATCTAAAGAACGAGGCCATGGTGTTCGAGACGAATAAAATTGCGACGACTGCTGCATCGCTGATGGAAGATAATTAGAACCCATCATCATAAAATCTTCTTGAAACATCTAAGTTGCTGAATCTGTTCAAAAAAATTTCTTGTTTTGGCGGGTAAGGGGAATAAGGAAGAAGAAGATGAAGATGAGAGGTGTTTGGTTGGAAGGTTTTCTTTGAAGTTTTAGCTGAACACGTTTTCTTCTTTTATAGCTAGAAATGAAACCTGTTTAAGTTACACGTGTACAATATATCCGATTTTGACCAAAAGAAATGTCATTATTTAATCAACTTTTTCTTGTTACAAAGACATAAACAAACATAGTGCTGATGAGTCACAGGAACATCTGATAGAGATGTGAAATAGTCGGTTTACTTGTGGTTCTAGCTCTAGCAAATCAACTAGAACAGAGGTGGGTTCCCATGAACTAAATATGATTCTGGTCGGTTTTAAGATATTTTGGTTCTTATTCTTCTTCTTCAAAAGATTGTTACTTTGGTGTCAGAAGGATAACAACTTTAACTATGGTGGGCTCTGATATGATAGAATCTCCAACTACCACTTTACTGGAATTAAAGTTGAGTTTTGTTACGTTGAGATGAATATCATCGCAACAAATTGCTCTGTATTGTGAATTTGCAACTTGTTATTGTCAGTGGAAGTCAATGCTTATCTCACTTGCAACCTATAGTCAATGTAAAAATTTCTCTTGCAACCTAATATGTAGAGTGTGAAAAGCATAGCATTAAGACGCGTCTCAGTATTTGGTCAGTTTCTTAGTATTCCGCCAATTAGTGGCACCAATATGTTTTCACAAGAATCAAATACCTTTTAAGAAGAAAGTAATTCCCGCCATATGTAATATGTTGCATGAGAAATTTCCAAGTTTACATATAAGACAAAATAACTTTTACATATAAGCTCATGGTAGTGTGAAACATAGCTGACACCATAGCGGTTGCATTTCGCTGCATTCCAGAGATATCTCCAACAAGCCTTGCGCCATAGTGTTTGCTCGAAAGAACCGCATATTTGTGACACTTGAGTGACCTCTAGAGGTGACTTACAGTTGTACGGGCAGATTCATGGATCAAGTCCAGACGACTTTTTTAAGTTAATTATTAGCCGGACATGCCAAAACAGGCACTATTCCAGTCGACAAGCAGTGCATCACTGTTATGAGTAACTGGATTATTAAATAAAAGCTTAGTGGTTGAGATAAACTCGTAACCAAACACATGTACTATTCAGAACGACAACAGACGTGTAATAACAGCTGGTGACACGTTGTCGAAACATTCCTCTTGAGTAGTAGGGTTGAGTCAGTGGACGTTATCCAGAACAAGAATGTATAATGAATAACAAGTCAAAAAATACTTTCTAATTTAAATCATACGTGTGTTACACTATACTTTCTTTTAGTGGAGGACCCTAAAAATGGAAGTCGGCTGTGATGCAAGGGAGATTAGCATTCCACTTCATTCCACCAACTTAAAAGAGGGTCTTTCCTCTTCTTCTCGTTTTTTTATAATTTGTCAGGATAAGATTAAGAATTGAGTTTATGAACATCGACAGACATCGTCATCTCAGCTGTGGTCGTGAAGTTAGGTGTGTTAAATTTCGAAGCCGATAACGAAAATTTTAATCAAATAAAAATTAAATGAGTCAATAAATAAAATAAATCAATGGTACTGCCCAGGCTCGAACTGGGGACCTTCAGTGTGTAAGACTGACGTGATAACCGACTACACCACAGCACCTTTTGTTTAGAAATCGTCAATTTCCAATTATATCAGTAAAGCCCTCGAGAAATTATGAGACCGGTATTTTATGGACCGATTACGGATCTCACCAAGGGCTGATGACAAACTGGCAAAACCACACACCAAGGGACCATCGCGATGGAAAACAGCCCAATGATCACGAGTTCACGACGCTTTTAAAGGATGGTTTGGGCAGCATTCCGTTGTATGTTGTGCAACACCCCCTTAAGCATCATCCTTCATGGCTATAGCACGATGATATTACTCTCTCCGTACCATATATATTAGTATAACACGCACGCGTGATGCGCCTGCCAACCTGCCCTTACGTTACAAAAGCTATAAAACATTACAATATTTTTGGGAAAGAATCTGCCTTCGAAAGCAGCACAACGTAGGTGCCTATGCACTAAAAGACCACCAACTAACCTCCATCTAAAGGTACTTTTGTTTCTGTACTCCAAAATCAACAGGGGTGTCTGCTTTGACCAAATCATTATGGACATCATTAGCTATGTCCTTCATTATCCACATTGATTATCCTGAGACTACTTTCAGTAAAGAATCAAAAACTCTGTCCTGCAATCCGATAAACACCAATTAAATAACGTAACATGTCCAATTGTACAAAGTAAACATAAAATTCTTCACGATTCATTTACATAGCCTAAACACCTGAAACTAAATGCAGAAGATGTCTGAGACTTAGCTGAAGAGCATGACCCACTTTATCGAGTCATTTTATCCAACACTTAAGCTGGTTTATCTCCTCCTTGATACTCAATACTTAAATCAGTGAAATGAAAGTGATCGTATAAATTTGGACAACAACCTTTCTTCATAGCCTCTCCAAGAAAGCAAAACCCATGATTCACTATTGCATAATTGACTGATGCTAAGTGGTGAGTTTCTGCAGCCTTTGATAAACTCTAAGCAGTGACATCAAATAGAAGAACAATAATGAAGTTCCAGAATAAGTCACTGCATGAACCATTCTTATGACTTAAGAATGATAATAGTGGAGAATTTGTTGGCATCCCAACATCGCTAACTCACCTTAATAGTATCTCGCAACTGCAACTGCTAAAGCATCAAATCCTGTTCTGTAAGCAAAGATGAACAGCCACCGCCATCAGTAAATTCCCATACCTCTCCGAGCAGCTACATGAATAAAAGCAATTATTTTGTTAACAGTTTATATATGATGTCTAATTGACGTACACGATGAGTTTATTACTTGGGAGCCTTCTATAGAGCTATGGATTTTCAGTTAGAGATGGCCGGAAAGCAAGAACAAAGTGCATTTTTAAGATTGAGCTTTGTTTGTCTCTCTCAAGAATTCGGCGTTGATGTAGATCATGAGCTCTTTCATGTGGGTCCAAGCCATGGCGAAGTTGCCTTTTCCTTTCACTTATCATATCCATTTTCTCCCGCGTGCTCTGCAATTCGAAGACTTCTACAGAGTTCTGGTACAGTGTTGTGCTCTGTAGATATTTCTATCAACTCTTGATTCGAGTTTGCTCTATGATTCTAGGGCTACGACGGGGAACAAAGACTTGTTTTCCTTCCATTACTACAAAGATGTACTGCCTGGATCAAAAATCAAAAAATAAAACTTATGTTGCTCATGTTCTGTGTGGCACAAACATGTATAGGCTGAACCAAAAATCAAAAGAGATACTGAACAATTGTCAAACAAACAAATGAGGTTTACAAACAGAATGAACAAACAACTGAGCTAGGGGGATTCGACATTCACAATTGTCCAGGACTTGTTTGCCTTGTATTACACATCTTCGTTACATCTCCTATAACTATCTGAAATGGACTAACATACGCAACTTCAGTGAACATTCATTTAAACTTCAGTTCAATCTATACAGCTCATTCAACTTGAGTTTCTACCGATTTCAATCAAAGATGTACCAATTTAAGCAAACTAGTTAGCTAACCCATTTACTCCGTTCAAAAATCATAATTTCACAACTACAACAAACCCATTAATTCATTACTCATTCCTAAAGATGAACCCACCTAAATAAAACCCCAAATTTAGAAGTAAAATTCACAGAATCAGAATTTCAATTTCGGTACCCAAAAATCGGTGACTGGAATACCCTAACTAAAAATAATTAGGTTATAGTTAGGAATTTGACTAACCTTTCTGTAGAATGAGAAATGGGCAGCAATTGCAATGGTTCCTGAAATTGAGAAAGCAAAATTCGAAATTCAGGTCAAAATCATAGGTTGAAATCGACGATTGATATATTTTCAAAATTAGAGAACAAAAAAGACTTACTTGGATTCAAAAATTATTTTAAACCTCTGATTTCCGTAGCCTTTGTTCTTCTTTCATGGTGAGAAGGAGGTGTTTCAGAAGAAAAGAGAATAGTCCGAGAAAGAAGACGGACAAAAGAAACTGTTTTTCTATTGTGAACTAATGTTACGATTGTAACCTCTGGTGCACAATTTAGACGGTAGGAATCGGCGAGGGTAGTTACGTAAAAGAGGGTGGCCATGGTCCAAAAAACCCCTCTTTTCTTTATATTAGTAAGATATAGCGAAAATATATAAAATCTAAAAAATAAAAATCTAATTTTTTTTTCTGTTTTACCCTATATTATATTTTCGGTATTTATAAGCATTATTCGTAAAAACTCAATCTTGGAATTTGATATCCGACTATCTAATGAAACGACGAAAATCTAAAACTCCATCTTTAGAACAACTCCATTGAAATGTAAAAATGCGCAAATTTATCCATTTTCGTCCCATAGTGGGATAGATAAATGGTTAAATTAGATGGACAAAGGCTCAAATATGAGAGGTTGCCCATCCTTTCTCAAGTTGATTCGAACGGCCTAGATAAATCCAATTCTCAACTCTGGTTGAGACGACGCTCATCTCATGTTGAGGCGATGATCCTTGTTTGAGACGATAATGGCTAGTTCCATCGAATGACTCGAATCTTATCTTCTATAAATTCAAACATTTTCACTTCCTAATCACACCTTCTCCACCTTTTACACCCATACTTTCTGAGGAGCGGCTCAACTGTATATTAATCATGTAGAGTTTATCGTAGATAAAGATTTATATCTCTATAAAAACTTTGTAGTATGTTACCCGCCTAGAGTGCGGACCACGACAAAATATTTTAGTGAGTCTGAGTTATTGGGGTAACTTCTACACGGATACCACTAACCCAGATAATCGTAATGCAGTTGCACTGTTTTGCCGATATCAAACTATAAGAAAACAAGATGAAGAATTTATTGCTTTAGTTCGGGTCGTCGACCGATATCGACTTAGGAGTGAAACCAATACTGAAGTTATCTTACGAACTCGAGAGGAATGGCGAAGATGGAAAACGATAAATTTTTCCTAGATAACCCGTATGCGATATTAGAAAGTAAACAAACTACTCGAACATGATGTTGATGAAATAGTGAATTGACCATCGGGTTTGGAGTGCACTTTGCATTGAAAAGTGGTGGAGAAATGAACAGTTTTGGGTTTATTGACTCATTGGTGGTGTGTCAGCACATTTTGTTCCCAGTGGTGCAAGTCTTAGTTGGAACAAATGCCAACTCCACGATCATATCTAAGGTTTCAGAAGATTAAATATAACCAATTACTTCATCATTCAATCTAAGATACCCAATTGCATAAATTTAATTTAAATCAACCAATGCGCAATGCAGAGATGAAAATAAATTAGAAACATAAAAAATTCCAACATATTCCAAAGTGATTGAGCGAGTTTTTTCTCAAGTTATGATGTATCGCGATTCCGATGATACTTCTACTAACAAAATAAAGGAATATAACGATTGGATGGACCAAAAGAGATACGAGTATATAAAAAAAAGCTCCAAAGGTTTGGAACAACATAAGTTTTAACCAATTAATGAAGCTAAAATAGACTCATGAATTGATGTTTTGGAACATTTAATTAATTTTTGAATAATATTATAGTTAATCAGTTATGTTTAATCTTATTACTAGCGATTAACCCGTGTCTTTATGACTTTTATTTGGTTATGCCCTTTTAATGTTAATATTTATCAATTGTGGAGTTTACCTTTTTATCATTACAAAAGTTTATGACTTTTATTTGGTTATGCCGTTTTTGATATTAGTATTTATCAATTGTGGAGTTTACCTTTTTATCGTTACAAAAGCGAAGAAAAAATCTATGGATATTTCTACCCTTCATTTCACGAATCTTTTCTCATGTAGTCATAAATGATCCCTTTATAGTATGTTTCACACTTTGACATGCTCCCAGATAATTCCTCTTCCTGGCCGAATTGTATCCTCAAACCACGCATAGATTTATACCATAATTAGCTTTCGCATACTCTTCAAAAAAAAATTATTTGATATGTTTTATAGCTTACAAATATATCTTATCGATCATTTTAAATGGCACTGCCATTCTGCATCTTCTTTATTTTAGTAATCATGCAAAACAAAAACATTGAACTATGTATGTTATAACAAAGTTACATCACCCAAACTCATTCGTCCCGAGAATAGTCGTGTAGTTATTAATAGTATCCATATCCTTGTTAATTTTGTTCCTTTTAATAGTAGTCTAAAACTCAGAATGTACTCAATAGTACATATCGCACTGTATGTTCTTACTATTTCAATAACACAAAAAAAAAAGTTAATTCATTTTCTGGTGTCATTGTAGTACAATGGTAAAGTCGCTGTGTTATGATACCATGACCTGAGTTTGAAACTCGCAAACACCAAATTCTTTACCGATATTAAAAAAAACTAAGTACCAGGAAGACAACAAAGCTTCCCAAGTGGATCTTGCAAAAGTGAGATCCTTTCTTGATGTTTTTGGTGGCAAGCCCCGGCCATACAGAAGATTCAAAAAAGGGGGGAAAAGTCTGACAACAAGGGTGTTGTTCCTCCTTCTTCATCAGTGTGATGAAATTGCGACTTATATTACCAGTTAGACAATTTATATTTTGAGCAGAGAAGTCTTTTCTGAGTAGTATTGCTCTCTGCAAGTTTAAGTAAGTTTACAGAGTTCTATGGATTACACAAGTATATTTATGGTTTAGATTCCCAGTTTATGTTTTGAGTAATGATTTTCATTTAGTACCTTTTCCATGGTTCTTCTGCTAGAATTGTGAATCACTACCTGAGCCTGAAAGTTTGTTTATCTGCATTCCATGATTTTTTTCCTTTGGTTGTGACATCTAAAACTTTTGAAACTTGTATTCGAACTGCAAATGGGGGTTTATGCGGTACCTAATTTATGATTTAGTCCTTTATGTTTCCTCATATGTTGGTTTTCTTATGTTTTCATGATTTTTTGTTTCTAATTCATCAGAATTCAACGACAGTCGTGAATAAAAGAAAAATCTAAAAAAAAAAAATGGCATAAGTTGTAAAAGCAATGGAAGTCGAGTATAATCCATAAACACAAATGAAACTGGTTACATCATATTGTCGGGATAAAACTACATTGTTCAATTTATAGTTCACAGCCCCGCCATCACTTTAGGTGCAAACATCAACTGCTCTAATAATAATTGAGTAATCGTTTCAAATTCATTATTCGGGTTAATATACATGATAAGGATGGCGGCGGATCATGGTATCAACAATGATAGTGTCAGCTGATTAATATTGAAGCCTCTGAATTATCAGCAACAAAGGGAGAATGAACATTGCGTTAATAATCGAAATAAGATTACGAAAAGAAGCATAATCTGACAACAATAGATAATTAGCACCAAAAAAGATTCAGAAGTGTGAAATCTCAAGGTGATAGGACGGAATCCTCTTTGTTCGGGCCATCTTATTTGTTCTTCATTGTCATTATTTCCTATTGAAGTGACATATAAATGATCGAAGAAAGTTTGAACTCGCGAACTTTAGTAGAATTGTGTTGTTGAAAAAGCAATTCTATACTTGATCTCATTGTTATTTCCTTCAATTTAGAACCTAAAGCCCCTTCACTTCGATAATCTCGGCCTGAGTACAACACTTGGAACTCTGAAAAACCTATATTTGTTAAGTTACCCAAAGAAGAACACAAAACATTAGACATCATTGCTTATAGTTTTGTTAGCTTCTCTTATCTATTATGTTTGTTGTGCTTCTGTTATTTTCCTTAGTAGCCAGATAAACTGACAGCACAACCAAAGTAAATTATTTTAGTGAATGACACATTATGGAGTCGTTAGATGGAGACTTTCATAAGCTTTTTGAAGATTAGACTACTAGAAGGATTCCCTCGTGTTTGTTAACAAATAATCAACCGTAAACCTTCAAGAAACCTGACCTATCAAACACTTCAATTTGTTTAACACGTTACACTTTTTTTCTCGTTGATTGGATTTAAATGTAAAGATACGTACTTGGTGTAAAAATATTTTGCTTGAGCCTTAGATGTCTTCTTATATAGCCTTCAATACTTAGCCCCCAAGTCTTCTCGAATAAGGAAATCCTTGAAAAATATAGTTCTTCAAGTGTAAATATAACTGGGTGCTTGAATCCATGAATATTAAGTACTTATCATGTCCAGATTCTCAAATTTATAACTAAAAATAACATGTGTCAATTTTTTCGTATATTTTTTTGTCGAATAATTCTGGATTAAGTTATAAAAAATAAATAGAACAAGAAACTATCTAGATCAGACAATTAAAAATATGTGAGAAAAGTTTGTTTGTTATGACATGGTCCTAATGATAAACATGTTGTCTCTCACTTATTTTATCCTTAGCTTTACCTGGGAAGTGTACTCTCCCAACTATTTGCTTATTCACTGGAAAATTCATCATGCCAATGATAATAACAATCACCTTAAATTCATTATCATAATATTTTTTACTTATCAAGTCCCGCTAAGTACTTTCACGAGTTTTTTTTTTGCTTTATTTGTCTTCGTCTTTGCAACGGGAATAGTGAATTGATCATCGGGTTTGAAGTGTAGTTTGCATTAATAAGTGTGGGGGGAAAATAAATAGTTTTGGGTTTATTGACTCATTGGTGGTGTGTTCGCACATTTTGATCCCAATGGTGCAAGTCTTAGTTGGAACAAATGCCAACTCCACGATCACATCTAAGGTTTCAGAAGATTGAATATAACTAATCACTTCACTGTTCAATCTAAAATACCCCATTGCATAAATTTATTTTAAAGTAACCAACGCGCAATGCAGAGATGAAAACAAATTAGAGTCATAAAAAATTCCAACATATTTCAAAGCAGTTGAGCGAGTTTTTTCTGAAGTTATGATGTATCGTGATTCCAATGATACTTCTACTAACAAAATAAAGGCATATAATGATTGGGAGATACGAGTATATATAAAAGATGAGCTCCAAAAATTTCAAAATTATAAAAAATTTAAAAAAAGGGTTTGGAACGACATAAGTTTTAACCAATTAATGAAGATAAAATAGACCCATGAATCCATGTTTCAGAACATTTAATTAATTGTATAATATTATAGTTAGTCAGTTCTGTTTTATCTTATTACTAGCGTTTAACCCGTGTCTTTATGACTTCTATTTGGTTATGCCTTTTTTGATGTTAATATTTATCAATTGCGGAGTTTACTTTTTTATCACTACAAAAGTGAAGGAAAAACTTATAGATATTTCTACCCTTAATTGCACAAATCTTTTCTCATGTAATCAAGAAAAAACCTATAGATATTTCTACTCCTCATTTCACGAATATTTTCTCATGTAGTCATAGATGATCCCTTTATAGTGTGATTCACACTTTAACATTCTCCCAAATAGTTCCTCTTCTTGGTCGAATTGTATCCTCAAGCTACGCATGGAATTATACTAGAATTAACTTTCACATACTCTTCAAAAAAACGTTATTTGATATATTTTATAGCTTACAAAGATATATTATCGATCATTTGAAATGGCACTGACATTTTGCTTCTTCCTTATTTTAGTATTCGTGCAAAACCAAAACATTGAACTATGTATGTTATAACAAAATTACATTACCCGAACTCATTCTTCCCGAGAATAGTCGTGTAGTTATTAACAATGTTCACATCGTTGTTAATTTTGCTCCTTTTAATAGTAGTCTATAAAAAGAATAAAACTCAGAGTGTACTCAACAGTACATATCGCTATGTATGTTCTTACTATTTCAATAACACAAATAAAAGTTAAAGAATTGGTTATCAAATCCATGGAGTCAGCAGGGGATTCATGGAACAGAGTAATGACATATAATAGATTATTTTCTAGGAATTCAGTGGTGAATGTCACAGTAGAATTAATCTATTGTAGAATCGAGATATGAGATAGTTGAAGCATCATACTCGTTCTGAAAAGGTGCATAGTCAGGGAACAATCGTGCAGCGTTGTTAACGTCCTGAAGGCATTTATCCCTCTCAACAAACAATTATGTAGGAGAGCCGCCTGAATCTATACACGGTCTCTCTACATAGTTAGGGAACAACGAGTATCGTCGACGTCCTGAAGGCGTTAAGCCCTCTCAATGAACAATTATGTAGGAGGACCGCCCAATCTTTCTTCTATATGGAATTCATTTGCTGGTGTCACTGTAATACAATGGTAAAGTCGTTGGGCGATGATACCATGACCTGAGTTCAAAACTCGCCAACACTAAATTCTAATTAATTAAAAAAACTAATTAATTGATTCAGTTATTTAAGCCATTGTATTATAAAACGTTACACCATTTCGGATGGTAACCCATTTTACTCACATAGGATGTGTCTCCATTTTCAAAATGCTCCCAAACATTCTATGACATTGATTTTTTAAATTTCGTTGCATAAAAATAGTGAAACCATGATTTAGCTACTAAGTCAAATGGTTGACAGCTTAACCTAATAATAATATGCTATTTTATCCATCATCATTTAATAAAATTACATTTAACCATTTAATAAGAAATACGTAAGACGATGCGAATGATTTGACTCGGCGTATATACTTTTACCGAATAAAGAATTGATACTGCCCACCACTGTTTACCAATGTTTTCTACCATCACAACATCATCCACCACTACTGTTGTAACTTAAACAACTTCCACCACCACTTCTAATACTCCATAATGCATTTGCCTTAACACCACCATAAACACCACTACAATCCACTTATATAATTGTTAGTCAATCTAAGTATTAGTTAATAACAATATATTTATATCATTATCAATATTTTTTTATTTTTTTATTATTAGTTTTAAAGTGACATTTAAGATGGCAAATTAACAGAATATTTATTATAAAAAATAGTGGACCATTAATGATACTGTAAGTAAATTTGGTCGTTTCTCTCCTCTCGTATATGCTAAGTAAAAAAAAAAATCTAGAATAAGAGTAGACTATCTTAAAACCACTAAGGTTGGCTAGGCATGTAAGATTTCATATTTGAGAATGAATTAAAAACCAGTTAAAGTGATTGACTATTTCTTTCATTACATTTTCTAAGAGACAGTGTGAGTTCTTCCTTCTAATTACTAATTAGGCTCACCAATTCATACAACTGAATTTCTCTAAGAACCTAACAAATAAAGATCTCACCTATACTATGGCTTCCTATTGTTACAGATCCATTTGAAGACAATCATATAGTCAACGGTGGCTAGTGATGGGAAGTTTTGAGTGGGTGGGATAACATCTGCAAATGGAAGAAGATGAGACTTTTATCAGGCCAAAACAGTTCCTGTGTTCTTGGTGATGGAGTACATGGTGGCGGCGACGGCGGTCAATCTTCAAAGTGGTGGTGTGATTTTTCTGAAAATAGGGTATGATAGAGATTGATAGGATATTATGGTTGCCTTCTAATGGGATGAGGGATGGATATGACTTTTGGATAGCCGATTGGGGTTTTCTTTAGGGAGATGTACCGAAACTTTGTTTCATGGAACTAAGCTGTGTAGCTATTTGGGTTATTTGCATTCTCCTGGAGTCTATATTTGGTGTCTTTTTTAAATAATTTCTTCCGGCCTTTGGGTTGTAGCTTTTAAGCTTATTTCTGATAAGCTATTTTTTATAAAAAAATTATAATTGCCGATTAAAAAAAAATCACATATACAATTAACAACGAAGGCTCTGTCTATCCGCTGGCTCTTCAGATCTTTATCCAGGTATATGGATTATCTCCTTCTTATTGTGTCGATGATACTTCCCCCCTTCCATGCATTCCCTGGCAGTCATTTATTTTGATGCAGTCAAGAAGCAAATCTCAGACCAATTTAATATATCTGTAAGAGATTCCATTTTGTGCCAGTGTAACCGTGTCAAGCATGCTCAAGATTATTTATCGGCTCAATCAGTGCCTCGGCCCTAGACAGTTCAGAGTTGTACTCTGCTATAGATTTGGTATCCCTTTGTTTGTTGAGGATGGTTTATGCTCAAGTTGTAACCGATCTATAGACATTTTCGGAGACCATGCGCTTCATTGTGTTAAAGATGTTGGGTGAAAGTTTCGGCACGGTCTTGTTCGTGACGTTGTAGTTGACATTTGTTACAAGGATGGTGTACCTGCGCGTAAGGAAGTATCTCTTGGTATTCAGTCAGATGATGACAAAGACTTGAGGCCTGAATATATTCTTGTTCTCAACTGGGAAATGGTCAGGATGTTTGTATGGATGTCACTCGGGTCTCGCCCTTCACTGGTGATGGTGTTCGCTCATTTGTCCCAGAAAAGCCTATTTCTAATGCAGTTTAAAGAAAACGCACTAAATATTTGGACAAGTGTACTTCTTTGGGCTATGGTTTGGGTGTTTTAGACTTCTCTACTTTAGGGGATCTTGGTGACAACACTTTGTGTTTTTTCAAGCGTCTGAAAAACTGTCTAGTCAGTAATGATGCTAGTAGTGGTTTTGGTAGTTTTATTTTTCATAAAGTAGGCGTTGCTATTCAGATAGGAGTTCGAGCCCAGCTTGTTTCTAGGCTACCATCCAAAAGCTTTGTTTAAATTTCTTTAAGTATTACATGAGTTATTATTTTGAATTTTTACACTTTCGGCGAATGTTTTTGGAAGAGAATATGTTTGGTACGTTGTTATTTGTTTTTGTAATTACACAAAGACATCATAATTTGTTATTTAATTCATTACCAAAATAAAAAATAAAAAATCACTGTATACTTTACAAGTTGAACGCATAATCGATGGATTTTTCCATCTTCTTCGGATGTGATGTTTTATGCAGTACAAAATTTCCCGATGGTGATAAATTCTCCTAAAACATTTGGGTCTTCAAGATAAAGTTTCACTTCCGCAAGGTTACGTAGTTATCCTTCCTTGAATACCATTCCTTTTGATTGGAACCAGATGCAAGGATATACCCCTTACCGTTGAGGACACCATCCCCGGTAAATTTGGCGAGTTCTCGATTGATTGTGGCGCCTTTCTGGAGTTCCTATTTTTCAGATAATCCCTTGAATGAGCGATAACTTAAATTTCCCTTTCCACCTTGGCATTTTTCTTTGCTTACATAAATAGATTCCCATACATACATAGTATACATACATCACATAAATGGATTTTATTCACTCGTTGCACTGTTGACAAGGAAAAAAATTTGTATCAACAACATATAGGAGGTCTTCTTGGTCTTGATTATCATAATTGGGGATAAAATATGAAGTCCCATTGCGGATCTTTTTCCTACAAACCCTCAGATTGAGTGATTCCTGGTTGCGTTATCTTGATGTCAAGACGGGAGTATTCAGTGAGCACTTTTTGTATTAATCTATAGAAACCATCAGGTTCAAACCATTGATCAATGGATTGGTTAATGAATTGAATCTGTAGTTTCTTGCGGATGCCAGATTTTTTCTCAAAACTACTTTTGGGGATGTACAAGTGCAAAATATTCACTGGCAGCAACAGAAGTTGAATCCAGGCAGCAACATCACCAGGTTCAGCTATCACCCTGTCAAGTAAAATTTTTAGAACCCTAGACAACTGCAGTTTACACATTAGGGGGATGTTTTGATGGTTGGAAGTTGATTCTAAAACACTTTGTTAAGCAATTCAAGATTGGGATAAGGAAAAATCTCAGCATTGTCGACTGCAATACTACAGCATTGTCCACAACAATAGTAACACAGATTTGAGGAGGGCAAATAACACCATGAACCAAGAAGTCAACATTTGTACCATTAAAAGGTCCTAGTATGATATCTCCATCCTGTGATATGCATGATCGACTCCATGCATGAAAAACTATACACTCTGTGCATAGCCACATTTGAAGTTGCGAGAGGGTATCTTCCTAAGCTTTGCAAACTTCGTGTTTTGTGGCTAACCACTGACTGCAACGTTCATTTTCTCTCCCATTAAGAAAATATTTATCACTAAGATGGCGAAGCAAGGATGTTCTCTCCAAACCTCTCCCCCAACACCGTTCTTACAACCATCAAACCCTCTGAAAGGGCATTGGAAGTAGGTGTCTAACTGCGATGAAACTCTAGGACTCTGAGTGGATCTCGTGCTTGGCATGGCTAAACCTTAATCACGATAAAAATAGTCGTCCTTTAGAAACAAATTTTTTTAATATGAAAAACAATCAATGCATCCCAAAAGAGAAATGCGGGGATAGGCAGGAAATAACGATAGAAAGAAGAAACCAGAATAAATGGATTGATAAAAAAAAACCTAATTCCTCCAGGCAATCTCCCTTGAATCGTGATACTTAATAATAAATTTTGTACGTGACTCTAAGTCACGCATTTGTTTTGAAGCATGCAATTCATTAAAATACTAAAAGACTGTTACATGAGGGGTATGTAATATCCTAAGATTCATCAAATACAACTTGAATAGTAAGCCAAAAGTCAACAGTAACATGGTTTGGAGCAGGATAGCAGTCTTCGGATCATAGTTACATCGGGGGCAAATATTGGAGTCTAAGGTCGAAAGGCCTTCGGTCAATGCATTCCACAAGAAAAGTTGAATGTTTGGTGGAGTCGGAAGTGTCCACAAAAACTTAGTTGGTGGTAGAGTTGTTCGATGCAATTGATTGAAGTTGCTAGCCAGGCCTTCATATCTTGATGCTGCAGTGATGATAGACACATTTTTGTGTCTAATTTGTCCTCAATGTTTCGTATTGTTAGTACTCGTTTTCGAACTTATTAGGGTGTTTTGTGTGTTTGTAGGTATTTTTTGGAAATAAATATTGTTGGAAAAATTCGGCTCGAAAAATCACTCGGAACACCCCGGAGGACATTTGCTATACGGACCCCCACTTTTGCTAAGGAGCACCCACGGCTATGTGTATCCCATTTGTCTATAGCACCCACTGGTTATTTGGCACCCAAGATGTCGGATAAGGGATAACCTCCTTCTTCGTTTGAATTAAGAAAAATGGCGGGAAAATTTTCACACCACTAACAGATTTTCAGTTCGTGATTTGGAGGGGTTATAGTGTGATTCAACAGCTGATTTCGATTGGGATGAACGTGATATTCCCAAACAATGTTGGTATGGGTGTTCAAATGAGTTTACATGGGCTGGATAATCGTTGGGAAGAAAACAGGGGAGTATGTGTGCAGTTGAGATGATCACAGGATTTGCGCGAGCAGCAGAGGAGTTTGCACGTGTTTGGAAGACCCTAACAACTATTTGGAGTGTGAAGGAGTTAAATATGGCAATTTGGAAGCTTCAGAACGCGTGTAGAGATAAAAAAATCTGAGTTATTTCCTAAACTGGCCGTGAAGAATAATGAAGAATTATATGAAGTTATTACGTGAGATTTTGCTGTTGATGGGTTATAAATGGGTGTTGGGATATCATAGAAGGGGATGGAGAGTTTGGGAGATTACAGAGTGTGAAAGTCGAGTTGTAGAAGAATCACCATTTCTACTGCTGTAAAGAACACCAAGAACATAAGGCGCGCAACAACAGTCGTTTCTCAACAGTAGAAACGACACACATGCGTGGGTCGAGAGCTGCAGAATCAGCGACATTACTGTTCTATCGTTCTTTTCAGTTTGTAACAAATATAACTGTTACAAAATCCGGTTTAATAGTTTTTCTCCATTTCATCTTTGTATACACCCTTTGAGCAATAAAAATGAATTTTGAGTGTGTTTCCAACATGATGATGAGCTAATTCTCCCACAACCAAGGCAATGAGGAAGCTATTCACGCATGAATAATGGGTAACTATTTCATTTTCTCTAATTTTTAATTATAATTCACTCAAGCACTGCTTTTGCAGAGTTTTTAAATGTTTACATAATTTTCTTCATTACTTGTGATTCAATTTGATAGATTATACTTTGTTTAATCAATTGATAGTCTATACTTGGGGAATACAATTAATATTTGAAAATATGTTTGATTATTTGTGAATAAAGAAATAAGAGACTTAAAAGATAATTAGAGTTTTGGATTATTTTCCATAACTTATTCATGTGTGATAGTGGAATCAGTATCTTGGTTATTCCTAATAATCTTGAATTAAGTTTTGTTTGTTTTTAAATTTCATTAAATCTAAAATCTTTTGCTTTCACAAGTCTCAACGAACTTTTTACTACAACTCAATTGAAAATCACATCCATTTTTGGCGCCGCCGACGCGGACTTCTCTTTAGGCTAGAGTTTTTAGATTATTTTTTTTAGGTTTTTATTTGTTTTTCATTTTTATTTTATTTGTTCTTCTTTACGTTTTTGGGTTTTTGTCTTTTCCTTACAGATTTTGGAGCGAAAGAAAAATTTGCCAAAGTTTTTGGTGAATACTTAAAGATTTGGAGTAAAAGCAAAGCGAAAGGAGCGAAAGAAAAGAAGAATAAAAATCAATTAAAAAAAAAGAGAGAGAGAGAGAAATTTTTTAGATTTTTTTTTTAGATTATCTTTTTCTTTTGCACTTTATTTTTAGACTTTGGGCTATGGACTTTGGGACTTTTTTTTTTAACTCTACGGAAGGGTAGTTTAAATATCAATTGTTTGCAGAGAAGGACGGCGATTACGATATCGTCTCGGCCCCTCGGGTTCGTACACGACATAGGATTCGTGGCCCGAGTCGACTTCAGCGGTTCATCCCCGTCTGGTACGGGAGGTAAGTTTGTCGAAACACTCGCGAATCCCCTGTCAGCGAGTTACTGTATTCCTTCGTTTGCATATATGCTGAGGATTTGAAAACGGCTGCTTTAATTTCCTAGTAAAGGGAAAGGACTGGCCATACAAGATAAAGGTTCAGATTTCATCACCGTTCCCTTCTTGCCCGCCATAGGAAAACGAAACCAAATGCGAACCTAAGCCTATAATTTGACTAGAACGAGACCTATAGGGTAACGAGCTTAATAGGAAAGTCATTCGAAAAATATTGGTTACTCTTTTAAGCATGCTTCAAAGTTCATGATGGTTTCTACGAGTTGAATACGCCGCCTTGTAACGCCAGTGAGGCCTTGGGTATCAAAGCTCCACTGAGCTTCCCTCGTCTCGATTCAACTTGCTTAAACTCGGATTGATTCCAGAGGGGTTTGCTTAAATTGTAACGAGTTCCTTTTCGAAGGATTAGAAGCTGGTCTAGAAACAATCTAAGTGGAGCCATCATACTTTTTGTTTGCTAGAAATCAGTAAGTTTGTTGTGGTGGAGTCAGCCTTGTTTGTGTTTGCATAGAACTTCCCTTCCTTTTAGGATTTCTTTCTTTTTCTTTTGTTTTTCTAGTGTATGCCCAAGGTTATTAAAGAGCGAGCTTGGAAAAAGAACACTCTAGGTCGTTTGATTAGTGATAAACCTAGTAGTTCTTCTTGTGAAGGCGGGGAGATCGAAGACTCTTTTTTTGAGAGCCCTGTCTTTGGAAATTTCAGCTTTGAAAACTTGAAAATTAGTGAAGAAAGTACTCCTAGTCCTTTGGTAGTGCCAGAAATGGCAACTTTGAAATCTTTATTAAACCCAACTAGGACCTCTCGTCCGTCTTGTATCAAGTTAGATGAAACTGAGGCAAATTATGAACTCAAACCTGGGACTTTACAGATGCTCCCAATCTTTTTAGGAAAAGAGAATGAGAACCCCTATTTTCATGTTAGGGAATTTGAGGAAGTTTGTAGTACTCTGAAAATTAAAAATCTTAGTGATGATGCTTTGAAACTTAGGCTAGTCCCCTTTTCCTTAAAAGATAAAGCCAAATCTTGGCTGTATAGTTTGGCTTCTGAGTCAATTGAAACCTATGACCAACTTACATCTGCCTTTATAAGAAGTTTTTCCCAAGGCACAAAACATCGTCTATTAGGACACAAATCTGTACATTTGCTCAACAAGAGGGAGAATCTTTATATAGGTATTTAAAAAGGTTCAATGACTTAATATCTCAATGTCCTCATCATGGTTTAGAGATGGTTAGGTTAGTTCAGATCCTCTACGAAGGTTTAGATTATTCAACAACAACCATGGTTGAGTCCTTATGCACAGGTGGGTTTGAGAATAAAACTGTTGATGAGGCGATGACATTTTTGAATGAAATCTCCGATAAGACCCAACAATGGGAGAATAGTAGGGAACCCCAGAAAACAATTCTTCTAAGTAGAGGAAATGTCAATATGGCAGAATGATCTTATGAGTCAGATGCTAAAATAGCAGCCATAGCCAAAAGGTTAGAAGCCTTAGAATTAGGTCATTCTAGTGGTAATAATGGTAGAATATAGCCTTCTTGGGAAGGCCATACTGTTGAGGAGCAAGCCAATGCTCTTTATAACAACAATAGATTCGATAACCGTCAGAAGTTTGACCCATATTCAGAAACCTATAACCCTGGCTGGAGAAACCATCCCAACCTTTCTTGGTCTAAGGGCCAGAATCAAGGTCAGTCTAGTAACTCTCAAGTTCTCCCAGGTTTTGGCTATACTAAGAATCCTTCAGCTCCGTCACAGTTTCAGAACCCTTCGGATAAGAAGATTATGAGTTTAGAATAGTCTCTTGCTTTGTTAACTCGTAACACTGTGCAGTTTCAGCAATCTGTCGCTCAAGGTTTAGAGGAAAATAAGAGAATAGGTCAGGCTATTTCCGAGTTGAAAACCCAGGTTAGTCAGATAAATGAGTCTTTAAGATAAAGAGGTAAGTTTCCTAGTCAAACTCAACCCAACCCTAAAGGAATTAATGAAATAGGTGAAAGACCATCCGAACATGTAAATGCTATTAAAACCCTTAGGAGTAGTAGAGTGATAGACAACAAGGTTTCCATGCCTGATAGTGAACATGTTGTAGTTCACCCTTCTGAACCAGAAACTGAGGAGACTGATAGAGTCTCTAAAGAGACCAATGAGGGTCATATTGAGCCCGACTTTGTTCCTAGAGCCCCATTCCCACAGATGCTAGTTCCAACTAAGAGGGAGTCCAACTTTAATGATATATTGGAGGTTTTTAAGCAGGTAACCATCAACCTTCCATTATTAGATGCGATTAAGCAGATTCCCGCTTATGCCAAGTTTCTTAAGGATATGTGTACGCGAAAGCGAAAACTTAGTGTCCAGAAGAAAGCCTTCCTAGCTAGTCATGTGAGTTCTATTATTCAGAATACTACTACTCCTAAGTATAAAGACCCAGGGTCCCCTACTATTTCTTGTACAATAGGTTAATACCGTGTCGAGAAAGCTTTGCTTGATTTAGGATCCAGTGTGAACTTACTTCCATACCATGTGTACCTTAAGCTAGGACTTGGTGAGATGAAACCTACCCAGATGACACTTCAGTTAGCTGATGGGTCTGTTAAAATTCCTCGTGGTGTGATCGAGGATGTTCTTATAGAGGTCGACAAGTTTATATATCCTGTGGATTTTGTTATCCTAGTTACTTAACCTATCCCTGACCCAGAGAACCAGATACCAGTGATTTTAGGTCGCCCTTTTTTAGCTACATCCAATGCGATCATCAACTGTTGAAACGGTATTATGAATTTGTCTTTTGGTAATATGACTATTGAGCTGAACATTTTTAATATTAGTAAGATACCCTCTGAACTAGATGACTCGAACATAGAAGAGGTGAACACGATAGGAACATTAGTCGAGGAGTCATTACCAAACACTTCGTTAGAAGATCCATTAGAAAAATGTCTAGATCACTTTGGGATTGATTTTGATGACGATAATGTGATTAATGAGGTAAATGCTCTGTTAGATTCAACTCCTTTGTTAGACACTAGTAATGGATGGAAACCTAAGTTCGAACCACTACCAGTTTCTAAGTCTACCCTAGTTCCTTCTTTAGAAGAGCCTCCTAAGTTGGACCTTAAACCATTACCAGATACCTTAAAGTATGTGTTTTTAGGTCCATCTGAAACTTTACCTGTGATTATAGCATCCGACTTGGATAGTGATCAGGAAGTAGGCTAGTAACCGTCCTTCAAAACAACAAGGAATCTTTAGGGTGGACCATAGCAGACATTAAGGGTATAAGTCCCACTGTTTGTATGCATCAGATCTATTTAGATAGTGACACCAAACCTTCTAGGGAGATGCAACGTCGACTGAACCCTAATATGAAATAAGTAGTTCGAACCAAGGTTCTTAAGCTGTTAGATGCAGGCATTATCTACCCCATTTCAGACAGTAAGGGGGTCAGCCCCGTTCAGGTTGTTCCCAAGAAATCCGGTATTACTGTAGTCCAGAATGATAACAATGAGTTAATCCCAACCCGTATGACCAAGGGTTGGCATGTCTATATTGACTATAGAAAATTGAACAAGGTCACTAGGAAGGACCACGTTCCCCTTCCCTTCATCGACCAAATGCTAGAGGGATCAGCTGGACGTAGCCATTATTGCTTTTTAGATGGATATTGCAGTTATAATCAGGTTGTTATTGCCCCAGAAGACCAAGAGAAAACCATTTTTACCTGTCCCTTTGGTACCTTTGCTTATAGACACACGCCTTTCGGGGTTTTTAATTCCCCTGCGACCTTTCAATGTTGTACGTTGAGCATATTTTCTGACATGGTAGAACGGTTCTTAGAGGTCTTTATGGATGATTTTTCAGTGTTTGGTTCGTCTTTCGATGAGTGCTTGCATCATTTGTCATTAGTTTTGACTAGGTGTAAGGAAAAGAATTTAGTGCTTAATTGGGAGAAGTCACTTCATGGTTCCTTCAGGAATTGTTCTAGGGCTTATCGTATATTCGAAGGGTATAGAGGTAGATAGAGCCAAAGTTGACCTTATTAAAACTTTACAGGTCCCAAAAACCGTAAGAGATATTAGGTCATTCTTAGGGCATGCAGGTTTTTATCGTCGATTCATTAAGGATTTTAGCTTGATTTCTAGACCTCTTTGTAATTTGCTTGCAAAAGACGTTAAGTTTGTCTTTGATGATGCTTGTTTAGAGGCTTTTGAGAAGCTTAAGAATTTACTCACTACCGCCCCCATAGTCCAGGCACCCAACTGGAACCTACCCTTTGAGGTCATGTGTGATGCTTCAGATTATGCTATTGGTGTTGTGCTAGGTCAGCGAGAAAATAAGTTACCTCATGTGATTTATTATGCTAGCAAAACTCTGAATGATTCCCAGTTGAACTATACCACTATGGAGAAGGAACTATTAGCCATTATGTTTGCCTTAGACAAGTTTAAACCTTATCTCTTAGGTTCTAGGATCGTAATATATAATGATCATGATTCTTTGAAACATCTTCTGTCTAAGAAGGATACGAAACCTAGATTGATTAGGTGGATCCTTTTGTTGCAAGAGTTTTCTCCAGACATTAGAGACAAAAAGGGTGCTGAAAATGTAGTAGCAGACCACTTGTCTAGGCTAGTTGTTGATTCCCCTGATGATTCCCTTCCTATAAGGGATAGCTTTCCTGATGAACAACTGTTCTTTGTTACCCAATTACCTTGGTATGCAAATATAGTGAACTATCTTGTTACTGGTCGAATGCCCCAACATTGGGGTAAACAAGATCGTTCTAGGTTTTTAGCCGAGGTGAAGCACTTCTTTTGGGATGATCCTTATTTGTTTAAGTATTTTCCAGACCAGATTATTAGGATATGTATACCTAAGAGTGACCAGTCCAGTATTATTTCCTTTTGTCATGATCATGCTTGTGGGGGTCACTTTAGTGCTAAAAAGACTGCTGCTAAGATATTGCAGTGTGGATTCTATTGGCCTTCGTTGTTTAAAGACTCCCATAGTCACTGTGTTACTTGTGAGTGTTGCCAGAAGTTAGGAACCATTTCCCGTAGGAACATGATGCCCTTGAACCCTATTTTAGTTGTTGAGGTCTTTGATGTGTGGGGTGTTGACTTTATGGGTCTGTTTCCTAATTCTTTTGGTAACTTATACATCCTTGTCGATGTAGACTATGTCTCTAAGTGGATTGAGGCGGTTGCGTGTAAGACTAATGACCATAGGGTTGTGATTGAGTTCTTGAAAGATAATATACTTACACGTTTTGGTACACCGCGAGCTATAATTAGTGATGGACGGTCGCACTTTTGTAATGGACCTTTTAGGCTTTTAATGAAGAAATATGGTATTACACATAAGGTAGCTACCCCATATCATCCACAGACTAGTAGTCAGGTAGAGGTTTACAATAGGGATATAAAGCGTATATTAGAGAAAATAGTTAATCCTAATCGGAAAGACTGGTCGTCTAGGCTTACTGATGCCTTATGGGCTTACCGTACCGCGTTTAAGACCCCCATTGGAATGTCACCTTATCGACTTGTGTATGGAAAGGCATGTCACTTACCTGTTGAGTTAGAACATAGAGCATATTGGGATGTTAAACAGCTAAATTTTTCACTAGACAAGGCAGGATCCCATAGGAAACTCCAGCTCAATGAGTTGGAAGAAATTCGTAGAGATGCATACGATAGTACTAAGGAGTATAAGAACAAAATGAAACTTGTGCATGATAAGAATATTTTAAGAAAGCCATTTTCTCCAGGTCAAAAAGTTCTTCTGTATGATACCCGCTTGAATCTTTTCCCTGGGAAGTTACGTTCTCGGTGGACGGGTCCTTTTATTGTTCGCACTGTCTTTCCTCATGGAGTTGTTAAGATTGAGACATCGGATGGTAGTAGTTCTTCGAAGGTTAACGATCAGAGATTGAAACCCTTTTTAGAGCCCTTTCCTACAGGTGATGTTGAGGAGGTCCCTCTGGAGGACCATGTTTACCCTTGATTGACCATCGAGGCGATTGTATGTTGTATATTAGTTTTTGATTTCTCTCTTCACCCAGGTACTATCTTTTCAACTTCTCCTCGTGTTATTTACTTTTGGTACTGCTATTTCACTAGAAACATTGAGGACAATGTTAGATTTAAGTTTGGGGGTGGGGAAGAACTTTTTAGTTGCATTTTTGAAACTTCTAGCGTCACATAGTATCCGGTTAGCTAAGTTTACATATGGTTTGTCACCGAAAAGATGGAAATTGGAATTGCTAGGGATAACATTCTTCTGAGACATTAGAGAAAAAGATATTGAGATCTTTGACATTCAGGAGAGAACTTCTTCCTTTTAGAAGGTAACCGTGATGGACCTAACCATCCATGATGGAAAGGCAAGTAGGTCAGAAGGAAATGCCAGAAAGACAAAGCAACCTCACAATGTAGTCTTAGTTACTGGATTACGACTCTCTCTCTGTAGAAACTTATCATCATCAACAAGCGGAGCGACATAAGAATCTATGAAGAAAGTTGAAGACGTTTAAGGTTTAGAAGCAACAATAGAAAAGAATAATTCAAAAAATCAAAGTTGAAGATTGAGTTACAAGAGCAAAGAAAATCAAAAGATATACGTTGTTGAAGTTCATGATACCAAGACATTACAAGTTGTGAAGATCCAAGTTCTAAAGTCCTTCTCTAATGGCCATGTAAATTGTTGTCTTGTTATTTTTGTTTCCAAAAAAAAAAGTACATTTAAATTTTGTTTAATAAGGCCATAGGGAAGTAGAAATCTATATGGAAGTTTCAAGCAAGAAATCGAAGAAAAGAATTAATTGTCAAGGTTCTACGAAGTTCGAGAGTTTATCATCAAATGTTGAAGACCGAAGAAGACGTTGTTTCTACTGAGCACTATGAGAGAGTCGAGGAGAAATGCATAGTGGTTGGTTTGTTAGTCCGCTTTCCATCTGGCACAAGATCTTTCTAGCACTGGTTCAACTCATCACACGTAATTTGTCCAGCTGTGTAGCAGATGTCCCTCTCATTTTTATCTCTCTCCTAATATTATCCAGCTATAAAGCGGACACATCTTACAATGTTTATCTAGCTGTGTAGGGGATGTCTCTTTATCTAGCAGTCTTGCGGATGTGTCTCCCCTATTCTTTGTTCAGCTTTAGAGCTGGCACCTTTAATTTCTCTGGCATTCTAGTTACTTGGAGATAGGTTGAGAATTTGTATGTCCTCATAGCTCTTTGGATATTTGTGACCAATTAGAAGTCATGGTTTTGTGGGTACACCTCTGGTAAACCCTCCCAAGACTATATCTCGGTCACTAGGGCCACCTAGTGAGTTAGGCTTTTATTTTTATTAGTTTTGCTCGAGGACTAGCAAATAATAGGTTTCGGGGTATTTGATAGACACATTTTTGTGTCTAATTTGTCCTCAATGTTTCATATTGTTAGTACTCGTTTTCGTACTTATTATGGTGTTTTGTGTGTTTGTAGGTGTTTTTTGGAAATAAACATTGTTGGAAAATTCGGCTCGAAAAATCACTTGGAGCACCCCCGGAGGACATTTGCTATACGGACCCCCACTTTTGCTGAGGAGCACCCACGGCTATGTGTAACCCATTTGTCTATAACACCCACTGGTTATTTGGCACCCGAGATATTGGATAAGGGCTAACCTCCTTCTTCGTTTGAATTAAGAAAAATGGCGGGAAAATTTTCACACCACTAACAGATTTTCATTTCGTGATTTGGAGGGGTTATAGTGTGATTCAACAGCTGATTTCGATTGGGATGAACGTGATATTCCCAAACAATGCTGGTATGGGTGTTCAAATGAGTTTACTTGGGCTGGATAATCGTTGGGAAGAAACCAGGGGAGTACATGTGAAGTTGAGATAATCACGAGATTTGCGCGAGCAGCGGAGGAGTTTGCACGTGTTTGGAAGACCCTAACAACTATTTGGAGATTGAAAGAGTTAAATATGGCAATTTGGAAGCTTCAGAACGCGTGTAGAGATCAAAAATCTGAGTTATTTCCTAAACTGGCCGTGAAGAATAATGGAGAACTATATGAAGTTATTACGTGAGATTTTGCTGTTGCTGGGTTATAAATATGTGTTGGGATATCATAGAAGGGGATGGAGAGTTTGGGAGATTACAGAGTTGTGAAAGTCGAGTTGTAGAAGAATCACCATTTCTGCTGCTGTGAAGAACACCAAGAACATAAGGCGCGCAACAGCAGTCGTTTCTCAACAGTGGAAACGACACACAGGCGTGGGTCGAGAGATGCAGAATCAGCGACAGTACTGTTATATCGTTCTTTTCAGTTTGTAACAAATATAACTGTTACAAAACCCGGTTTAATAGTTTTTCTCCATTTCATCTTTGTAAACACCCTTTGAGCAATAAAAATGAATTTTGAGTGTGTTTCCAACATGATGATGAGCTAATTCTCCCACAACCAAGGCAATGAGGAAGCTATTTACGTATGAATAATGGGTAACTATTTCATTTTCTCTAATTTTTAATTATAATTCACTCAATCACTGCTTTTGCAGAGTTTTAAATGTTTACATAATTTTCTTAATTACTTGTGATTCAATTTGATAAATTATACTTTGTTTAATCAATTGATAGTCTATGCTTGGGGAATACAATTAATATTTGAGAATATGTTTGATTATTTGTGAATTAAAAAATAAGAGATTTAAAAGATAATTAGAGTTTTGGATTATTTGCCATAATTTATTCATGTATGATAGTGGAATCAGTGTCTTGGTTATTCCTAATAATCTTGGATTAAGTTTTGTTTGTTTTTAAATTTCATTAAATCTAAAATCTTTTGCTTTCACAAGTCTCAACGAACTTTTTACTATAACTCAATTGAAAATCACATCAAGTGATCTTCCTGATTGATTTCAAAATGCTTCTTTGTTTCTCGGCTTGGTCCATCACTTGAATTTGAGTCTCTAGCTTTGATTGAATCTCGTAGTGTATCCCATTCTCTGACCTTGAAGGATTAGTTCTAAAAGTGCTACTACTGCTATTACAAATGCTACTAAAAACTAACATAAAGGTACAATAGGAACTACAAATACAAATGTTACTAAAGACTGAAATAAAGATACAATAGGAATTACAGACTTCACTAGTTTAAACTACGAAAATGAAAACTAGAAAAGGAATAGAAATTCACTTCATAGGTAAAAAGCAGTAAACTGAAGAGCTTGAGAATTAACGGTGTCGAGTTCAATGGCCCATCTGTATCTCAATTAATATATTTCTTGTTGTTGTGATAAGGGTTAACTTAAACATGTGAAATTCTTGTGATTTTAGAACCCATGGGTTTCAACCTGAGGAGACGAAGTTTTTGTTGCTAGCTGTGGTAACTCTATCACCCTGGTCAAGACAGAAGAGGATGCTGAAGATCTAGTATAGGACCAAGGTGTGAAGGTAATGATTATGGTTTGGTTTTGGCTGCACCACTGAAGCACCACGGCTGGTAGTTAGAAAATTATGAAAAAATGGTGAAATATGAAACTGTAGAAATACTGTCGGACCAGCTGAATTTGGGTACAAGAGAACTTGGCTGGGTACCACAAATTTGATGCAGACAATTGAATGTGCAAAAGAATGCAAATCTACTAAGCTATTTACTTTGATTGCTCATGTCAAAGCACAATACACGAATCTTAATAATACAAGAATCTTAAGATTAAAGGACTTAACCACAAAAGTGAAAACTCCTAAGAGGACCTAACACTAGATCACAAGAAAAAGATGAATCCTAGCAATTGAAACTGCAGATGGAAAGTAAAGACGAATTCTAACAATCAAACCAAACAAAAATTGCAGATGGAAAATAAAGACAAATCCTAACAATCAAACAAAACAAAAACTACAGATGGAAATAAAGATGAATACTAGCAATCAAACCAAACAAAAACTTCTGATAGATCAACAAAAAACATTGCAAATACTGCAATACTTACCAGGGACACACAAGGCACTGGAAAGAGGCATTACAAAAAACAGGAACATGACACCACCAACAAAACAAAACAAAACAAAACTGAAAGCAAGCTAACTGGTGGTTATAAAAAAGCCTTCAAAACAGAACAAGCTCTTTACTAATAAAAAACATGTTGTTCTTCCTAGGCTAAGAAGAATCAAAAGATTCATATGTAGAAACAAGCAAGGAAACAAACTTCAACGAAAGCAACTCAATGGAAGGTTGATTGCAAAGGGGTTTTACAGATCAAGGTTTAAAGGACTTGGACAACCTAATTTTTTGATTTATGAAAGCGAGAGATATCATTCAAACAAGAATTCCTGGAGTAAAGAGATAGCAAGCTAGATTCAAAAGATTTCTGTATAGAGCATGAAAATTACCTGAAGATCAGACTGGGGTGTTTATTGCGGTTGTAAATTAGGTCAAAATATGATAGTCGAAGGAAACCAAAGCTGACATGGATCTAATGATTACCAACAAAAACAAACAAAATGATGAAAAACCAAAGTAAAGGTTGGGTCTCACAAAAGAAGAAGAAGCAGCAATCATTAATTGAATACGTCGGGCCGGTGAATCGAGATTAGCCGATTAGATCAGCGTGAACCATGACTGTTGATTTATGGTTTATAGATGGAGGTGAAGATTAATCTTAGGTCTAAGGTTGATTATATAAATATTTGAGACAAGTACTGTCCATAACTGATTAGATATGAGAAGTTAGGGGTGGCGGGACTGTTTGAGCTCTCTGCCGGAAATCGCCTTTTTTAGCGCTCTAGAGAGAGAGTCACACATTTTATTCGTCATACTTAATAACGTTTTCTATTTTTTCATTTATAAATATCACATTTTATTCGTCATATACAGATAACGGTTCGAATAACCGATGAAATCTGTGACAAATCATGTCTTATAATAGACCTTAATCGTTATTTATAGCCTCCTGGACTAGTGCAAGCGGAAAATCTTAATTCTATTGTAGAACTTAGCAAATCTTTGTGTACAACACCGCTTCTAGCAACACCGCTTCTACATTGTCGATATATAACGTTAAGAATTAACACGAATTCTCACCTCTATTTTAATTGATTTCATCTTATATTTTATGGAATTAAGATCCCTTTCATAAGCATTTCGGTTCTGAGAGACAAAGATTTCATGAATACATCTAAGGAATGCTTGCTCAACACAATTTCATCATTACATACATAAACGCAAACACGTGTAAGATCATGTTGTTGAACAAAATTATTGTTAACCATACTAGTTTCTCACCCGTGCGATGCACATGTCTATTTCTTGCTTATCGAATATTGGATGTTCTTGTTACGAAAACATTATAAAAATCAGTGACATATCATTAAGCATGATATGCATGATATTCTTGCTACGAAATCAACAAACTATCTAAGTTGGTGTGCAGAAAATCAAAACGAACCAAAAAAAGATAAAACAAATACATGTTCCAAGGGAGGCACTACACCACAGGTTTAGAGTGAAAGAGGAAATGAAAAGTTCTGTATATAATCTACTTCCTCGATGAATTTGCTTATGCTACTAAATTCAGGCCATGCATGTGCAATACTTTTGCACAGGTGCAACTAGCTTACCTTGACATAATTGTGAGCCACTTAAGTAGTGTAATCCAATACTTCGTATATACTGGATTCAAATAGGTGATTATATATAGAGCGCATACATATATATGCATGTGTATGTTAGAATTATAGGATGAATCTCTCCTTGTTAGTGGCATTCTGGAGTGACCTATAGGTGCGGAAACAACGGTTGACTAATCCTAGCTCTAACCCCTAAAATCATTAAAAAATCCAAAAACCTTTATATTTAACTTATATTTCGTAGTTAAACCATTTTGTATTTTATTTTAGTCAAAATTCATATATTTATGTTTTTTTAGCACTGCTCATTCTTAGTTTCTGACTGATCTGTCACTGAAAATGAGCAAGACCTCTCCTATTTGAAAATTCCTATGCAATAAAATCATATACGACTAAATTCAAACAAAAATTAATTGTTTCCGATAAGGGGATCTTTTTGTAGTGTAGATCGAGAATAGTAGCATGAGCTCTCCGAGTATGAGGCCCTCTGCCCGTGCAGTCCCTTTGGTAGTGATCCATGAGTTAAGCGAACTGCTACATGCTTAAATGAAGGTTTATATCTTCCCCAAGAAGTGTGTACCTAACCTAATTAATATGGGCAGTATTGTACAACTTGTACTCATACTTTGAGTTAGGATTTTATTTTTATTTTTAAAAGAAGAGTACCAAATCACATCATTGCATGGAAATATCCAACAAAATATCCAACAAAATATCCAAAAAATATCCAACAAATCCGTGTAATATTGGCTCTTTCAAAAAGTGGGGAAAACAATTCTAGATGAAAGAGCCAATATCACACCATTGCATGAGAATCCAATTTATAGTGTCTTGCTATATTTCTTTATCGAAATAAAAGCATCGACATGGATTATTATGAAATTTTTGTTCTTCATAGTCTTGCAATAAATTCATTCTTATTAAATGGAAACAACTCATCAATATAATAAACACAAAACCAAGCATAAAATCATCCGAAACTCGAAATTCAATACATTTAATATCAGACTCAGTAGATAATTCCACTTATCAAAATGTATTTGGTAAATATTTTAGAAATACGCACATGAGCATATCATTTAAAACTACTAATCAAGAGTGTAGTTGTAAAACATCACTACCTTGGACTTATCCCTGTAGGATTAAAATCAAGAGCAACACATAGATAAAGAACATCACATAGATAAAGATGGCAAAAAAAAAAAAGATAAAAAGTATGATAAAATTTGTCAACTCATCCATTTATCGCCATCCAAGAAGGTGGGCTAAAAGATATACTTGACATAAGTTGATAAGATTTCTCATACTCCTCTTTTTTGTCGGTGTTCATCAACCACTTCGGATTTCTCCTCAGCACTGCAAAAGCACAAGCTATTAGACGATAAAAGTTCTGAACAAAGTTAGCAACCTTTATAAATGTTACCGTAACTTGAACTTTTCATTTGTTGTAGAAGAGATGATAATACGCCACCTATATTATATGAATGGCTGCTAATTTATTGCTTATGCTTAGAATATTCAAGACACAGACAATGGATTTTCTTATCGATTTTCTTATCGACTAAAATAAGCTTAAGCATGCATGACAATGATATATCAAGCTAATAAAATGGTTTTTGTATATTAAACTAATGAATGGTGTAAGCCAGAGATGTCAACATGTAACCCGTGGGACAACAATCAACTGATGCATACTTATAAGATGTGGATATGCAAGTTTAAATTAAACCGAGTAAAAGATGAAAATGATTGTGCTTTCATTCACACCACGCACCATATCTATTTTTCCAGTAATACACGAACATAAATGAGATAATAAAAATTAAATGGACCTGTTTTTGGTTCAAGATAATTTTACCTATGTTATTTAGATGAGTAGTTTTCTCAAACAAAACTAAAACAACCTCCTCACATAAGGGGTCAATTTTTGGTCTCATAATCAGAAGTTACTTGAAAGAGTTGTTTTGTTGTTGTCTAAACTGTTCTATGCTTAGAATTTTTGTAATGGGAGTCAACAAAATGCAAAATCGTACCCGAATACTCCAACTCTTCCAAAACTATCACCAAGCCAACTTACACTTTCTAAAGATTTTCCTTGAAGATTATGATAAAATATTGACATACGACTGGCTTCAAAAACATTCCTAGACCAAGCCATTATTGTCCTATTGAAGAATCATGTAAACTGACGTTGAACCATAAGCAGTAGATTTCATACATACAGTGATAGCCAGAGCAAAAGATACAAAACCAACGTGTAGGAAAAACCATGGACATGCCTAAAAGAAAGCAGAAAAAATGATTAGAACTGCAAATAAATAAATATGCTTAGATATTAGGGTTGTGTAGAGGTCCAGGAGAAAAGGAAGATTACTTGTTGTTTCTCGGGATATAGAGAACTGACATATGATACCAATAGTTGTTCTAACTCGTTTTGATCCATCATATCTGCACAACAAAATATTATTCTCAAGATTTTGAACCAAGAGAAAGAAATCACCTGACATGTCTTCAAAGAGGGAAACAACATCAACCAAATGCACTTTCTATGATATCTTCAAAACTAACAACCATGGATCAAGCCCCAAAAAAAACTGATATTATCTTATCACATGAAAAAATCCTAAGACTCTTTCCTCGGCATGAAAATTTAGAATCAACAAAAAATATTATCGATGGAAAGTAGCAGCGTGGGCTTTATGCACGTCTTCTAAGTGATCTACAAAATCACACAGCCACGGATAAAAAAAAAGATTAATGTAAGCATGCAAAAACAAAACGTGCACTAAAAAAATCATGTTGGAAGAGAAAACCGACGACACCAATGAGACTTTTAGTTTTGATTGCATGTTTTATATATAGAGATGCAGAATCGAGATAAATGAGTAGTTTTGTAATCGAATAGGAAATTATACCGAGTAATTTTGAAGTAATGTTGTATTTGCCAAAAATAAAAAACTCAGGAAGATTACTATGTTTATTTATACCCATAAATTTTTTCGAGAAAATATTTAGAAATTCGTTATTTGGAAAAATATCAAGATATTTTATAAAATGAACTTACCCTAATCAAATCGTATATAGAGAAGTTTGGAACCATTGAATGTTAGTAGAAATTTTGTATTTTATTTGTGGCGGGTCCCAAAAAGTTGTGAGAGAACACCGAGGTTGCGGTATAAATCCCTCCAATTGGTAAATTGTATTCCATACTTTGTATAAAAGATCCCTCCCATTGGTGATTTGCATATCCTATACTTTTGTATAAAAGTACAAGATTGAATATATCTTATATGGTGAATTGCAATGATGTGAACCCACCAATATAGATTGACGACTCTAAGAGCTTCTCCAATAGAATGTGTGTGAGTAAAAAAGTCTTCATCCACGTAGGATACATTTTTATTTTCCCTAAAATATGTCTCCAACCCTAACCTCTTTAACTAATACATAGATGACATGGCATGTTTTTATATAGACATCCTCTTCCTCAAGAGGTTGAGGAAGAGGATGTCTATCCATCCTAATCAGAATTAAAATTATACCAAATCTAGTATTCATTGTTTCCATAATTTGTTTTCTTCTTCCCATTGTATCTTCCTTCTCTTTTTTTTTTCTCTCCATTGATAGAGCGAAATCTGTAACTTTGACACGTAACTATTTAATTTCTGGACAAAGGAAAAATGAAAAGCAAAGTGATACGGTTGTTGATCAAGCTTTGAAAATTGTTCATATTATACATTAGCAGGTAACAAAATCAAGTCCTAAGGGGAAAAAATAATCAAATTGATGAATAACACCAATTTTTTGATTATTTTATCATATATTGGTGAGTGATGGCCTTTTTCATATCCGCAAGTCAAGCTAGTATCTCTGAATGTTTCCACGAACATAGTTAACACAAATATCAAAGAATGATATGATCCCCATACAATCGTAGATTCATGTTGTAGCACACATTTGGTTACATAATATACATCCATGGGAAAAACAAATCGTTCTTGGTGATCACTGCCACAGAATTGGAGTTCGGAAAATAATCCGTGGTGCTGGTGTGATCACTGTCACAAAATAGGAGTTCAGAAAAGATAGTGACTTTGTGGGTGTATAAACAGACGTGCACAGGATAATGGAGATTATTAAATTTTCTGATAATACCAAATCATATAAAATCTTAAACAAGAAGACACCCAGTTAGGGAAAGAAGTTAATAGATAGATGGGTTGGAGAAAGGATTTTTATTCCCCTTGTATTTAGGAAAATCAATTGGAGAAGCTCTAAAGCTCCAATTCCAATATATGAGGATAGATAGTTTAGGCGATAATAGAAGAAACAAAAATAACAAGAATATAGGTCTCCGATCGTCTGCTACTAAATTTATTTGTTCCTCTATTCCATCCGATCACTGATAACCACGTGTCTCCTATTATAACTACCACAGTTAACCTGATTATTTGACCAATTTTACCTGATTTTGTGAGAGAAAAATTAGGAAATAAATATTCTTTCCTTAATTATCTCTTCAGCCATAGAATATAGAATACTCGTTCCTTACCAATCAACATACTTCCTAGTCCTACCCACAGTCTTGCTGTCTGATGTTGATTTTTTTCACACATCCAAAAAAAGAAAGAAAAGAAAATGAAGCAATTGTTTAGTAAACTTGGTAGTTATGATAGGAGACACGCCTCTGTCAGGGATTGGGTGGAATAAAGGAATATAAGAATTTCATAATAGAGGATCCGAATCCGGAGTATAGGTAAAAGAAAATAGTTTTGGTAGCCACCTCATTCGGTTCTACAGTAGACCGAATGAAAATGAGGTTGTACAGTACTTAACAATGGGGAGGACCTCAAGATATGTTGCACTCCGTTTGTTCAAGGATCTTTCAAACTTACCGGAAAAAGTCTTTAAGTTCTAAACTTTAAAATGGACCGACGCCCGTGGAAATTACTTCAAATGTTTATTCCTAAGTGGAAGATAGGAATCATCATTCCAGATAACGAATTCAACACATTTCACGACCCGTAGTAGAGCATGGATGTATACTATAGCAAGACTTATATATCAGTCGGGACAATCCGATTACAATCCAATAGTTCATTATCATCGACAAAATGTTATGATGCGAATGTCATAAATGAGACAACGAAGTAGGATAACTAAGATACTGAACTTCGTAAACAACTGAGTGAACTTTCCTCGTGAACATTTGCATCGTAATGTGAATGCATGTAATAATTGGGAAACAAATCACAAATGATACACCCTTAAAAAAGACAAAGTAAAAGTTGGATTAAGATGTTTAACTTTCCTCATCTCTAGATATGAAACGAAATATTATATGAGATGAAATGCATAATATTCATCTACACAGGGTGGTCTCATTGGTCTTGAAACTGGATAACTGCTTTCCTGCAAAGCTTTGATATATACTATATGTAGACCAAGAACCCCTCTTACATACATTTGAAACACTTCAATTATAGTTAGAGTAGGTACGCAGTAACCGGACTACCAATCATATATTTTTACGCAGTGAATACTAACCAAGATTCGACAAAGATTTTAAAATTCGCAAGCCCATAAACAAAAAAAAATTGCTTCCTAATTAAAGCTATCATTTTGTCCTTGGCTATATGCTCAGTAGAGCTAGTCACGATATATAGCAAGGACTGCGAGCAATTTTTGTAATGTATTTGTTTTTCTCGTCTTGCTTTAACTGTTCATCATGTTATACATAGGGAAAACAAAATCATGTTAATATGACGCATAAAGAGATATTCCAGTTATAGTTAGAAAAATAAAAACTCTCCATCGCCAATATTACCATGCAGAATTCCCTTGACCCGACTTGTGAATCTGTTGGGACATACCAAAAAATCACAAACACCAAACGAACCAAACGATCACACTGAACATAGAAAAACTTGCTTAAACTCTTACTTGTTGGTAACGATGGTTCATCCATATGGAAGGGAAAATATCTTGAGACCTGGAAAACAAAAGAGAAACCATTAGTTAGGCATGTAATAAAGTATAACCATAAGCAAAAGAAAACCATAAGCAAAAAAAGAAACAAAAATGATTTTATAACCATAATTATGTATTGCGCTCCAGCTCCTACAAATCACAGAAGAATCTTACAGATACCCGAAAAAAAAAATTACACTACCACAAATCATATTCTAAAAGTTATTCACTAAACCCTAAATTCCAACAAAACCTCTACGAAAAAGCCCGAAAAGATCAAAAAATGGGATATCGTTATTATACACCTTGTATGAGTATTACCATCGCCACATCTTGTATTTGATATTATCATACCAGGAAGCTATAAAAAAACCGGTCCCAATCATCATGACGTCCATTTCCGTAGCCATCCGCACCAACTAACACACTGGAGGAACATGCAAAGCAAACAAAAAAGATAATCAGAGAACCCAAAAATGAAAATCAATATTGCTAAAAAAAGAGGAAAAAAATCGTTTTAAATAGTTATTAGCTACAAAAGTGGTTTCCACTTCGTGGAATATAAAGGATCTTCAAATTCCGTTAGATACATATATACGATCACTGTATATGTGATACATATATTTGATACATATACATGATCACTATTATTGAACATTGAAAAAACACGGTATTATACATAGCGGATCAAAAGAGATGAGTTTCTCACCGTGATGTAGCCTGGATATAAAAAATGAGGAAGAAGAAAATAATGCCTGCGAGAACGATCCAAAAAAATCAACTTGTTTTTTAAAACCGAAGAAAAAAACAGTGGCAATTTGGCATATGCGCAAGGGCCTTATATAGAGAGCATTAGGCTCCAAAAAAAGAACTTATGATATGGAAATAATATCCATATCATAGAATTTTGATATCCATATTTATTTCTATTAGGAAATATTAAATATCTCCTAACATATATAAGGAGATATATCCTAATATATGCATATATCCTAATAATTTTGATATCATATACATTTATTTTCTTTCCTATTATTTTGATATCCACATTTATTTGAAATTTTTGATAGAAAATATTTTTTTCTTTTGAATTAAATCAAACATTCTTTCTTTTCTATTATTTTGATATCCACATTTTTTTTCTTTTGCAGCTAATAACGATTTTTCTGTTTTCTCTGGAAATCATATTCGTGATTTTTTTTTGTTGTTGCTGACACCGTTTTTTTTTTCTCTGGAAATCATAATCCTAATAATTTTATATTATTTTTATTTGTACAGGATTATCAAACCTTTCTCTTGATTCATTCGGGCCATTCATATATCAGGTATTTTCTTTTAATCAGTGAATTAAATTTGTTCTTTGAATCAGGTATATCCCCACATTTTTTTAGGTATTTAATACCAACTGCAAGTATTTTCTTTTATTCGTAGTTTGGCGCTGTAATTAGGTGATTTTATTACAAATACTGTAAATGGACATTGGATTATTTTTTTTATTCACACGATTGATTTAATTTTACGATAAAATCATGATGAACAGTGCACATTTTATTTTACTTCATTATTCTAAATCGTTTAATGGTAATATTTATGAAATCGTTTTACTGGTGTATTTGTTTTGATATGTTTCTAAGATTATATAAGATTCAATAATTTTAGGAAAATATTTTCTAAAATGTGATTGGCCAAATAATATTCGTGGAACCAAAAGATTTTCTTGAAATTTTATTGGTTGGAATTTAGAATGGTGGGACCAGAATCAACCAGAAACTCTGGTTAACCACGTCCCTTAAAAATTCTGTTTTTATATAGAGAATCGAAGAGAACTTGAGCAGTAGAGGGATAAGAAAATCGAAGAAGTTAAATGGTAGAACTCAATTATTCTGGAAAAATTGTGTTCAAGTGAATTTTTTTTTTTGTTCGAGGTCCATGGTGGAAAATATCCATCGAGTGTGAGAGAGGTGTAATATAAAAAGATCAAACAAATATTAATACGCAGATGGAAATTGAATTCCCGTAGTTTTTGTGACTGAAACTCAGTATCCGTCTAGGCTGTAATATGAAAACTTAGCTTCACACGTTTCTATTTCTTAGCTAGAATCAGGAACAACTAAGCAAAAGCTTTTGCAACATTAAAGCTAATAAATGAGCCTTAGCAGTTGGCATTAGTTATACTGCTGAAATCGTTTGTGTCTCATAATTTACATCACAAGGTATCTTCTTCTCTCAATTTTATTTTGAAATTTTGATCCAAATTTTGAGGACTTGTCAAGCTAATAAATAGATCGAATTTGGGTTTTCTTTTACCAATTGGAAGCTCAGTATACTTAATATATATTAGGAACTCTTGATTCTTCTCCCTTGATTTCTATGAATTTGTTAAAAACTGAAATTAGGGTTTATGGGGGTGGGAGGTGGGGGTTCTAGTATAATTCGTTTTCTATTGAAAATACAGGGGTTGTGTGTTTATTATTTCTTCTTAACTAGTATTTGTTCAAGTTTAATTGTTGCAATTTGATAATTAGGTTTTCTTATCAAACAATTTAGACCTTGTGACTAGAAAGATAAGATTGTTATGTAATTAGACTCATTGATACTGTATAGCACAAGTAGAGTTGCTACCTTAAAAACTTAAGTTCTCAATATCTGTTTCATTCTTTGTTTACTGATAATGCTGTTGGATTTTGTCAAACTTTTAATGTCTGAATTGTTGTACATGCATCTTGCTTGTGTTTGTGAGACAGTCGGAAAGATATTTACTTTTTCTTTATGTGAATGCTGGAACTCAGTTCCATGTTTTTATCACTTGATGGCCTAATTAACTCCTTTGCTTTTCTTATTACTATAGTTGGATATGGTTAGACTATGAGCATGATGCATATGTAATTTCTGTATGTACGGTATCAATCACGAGTAATTTTCTATTGAGCATTAGAAAGTCGGTACAGACTTCTATTATCAGTTGCACTATATTCTTCTATCTTTATGGTCTCATTTTGCGCCTCTTTCACAGTAAAAGTGGTGTGGTTGATTAACTCAAAGCTATGCTTTTGGATGGGAAAAGATCTGTCCTGAAAACGCACTATGATATTCTATCAGTGAAGGAGGATGCAGATTATGAAGAGATTCACGCAAACTACAAGAGAGCTGCCCTTAAATCCCATCCTGATAAAACCCGAGCAACAACTGAGGCCTCTGATATTCAATGTGAATCACTAGAAACATTTCTAATGGTGCAAAAAGCCTGGGAAATCTTGAGTGACTCAAAGACCCGTGGAATTTACAATCGTGAATTGAGGGATTCAAGACGAGATACAGAAACTGCTGAAGATGTTAGTTTAGAAGAGATGATGGTAGAAGAAGCTGGTGAGGTCTTGGAACACTTTTATGAATGCAGGTGTGGCGATTATTTTTCCATTGATTCAGTTGAACTTGGAGAGATAGGCTATTCGTTGGGCAGGGATGAGAGTAAGATATTTATACGCAGACGTGATTCGATACCGGCCACTGTTATACTTCCTTGTGGGTCGTGTTCTCTTAAAATCCGTCTTACAATCACCACTGGTCCATAGTCATTTCTTACTCATGTAACATATCCAGTATATGTGTCAATCATGCAGCAACGCTTCCCCTTTGAACGTCATTGCCTTATTATCCTTTTCTTTTTCTTCCTTTCTTAATGTCAATTTATTCGACGATGTACTTTCCTGCTCTGGTCCCAATATTGTACTTACAAGCAGCACAGCGGTTTGCATCAATGAAATCATATATTCTCCAAGAGTTCATTACACCAAAATATTGGTATGCTTGTGATTTGAATGACAGATACGGATACCTCTGTGCTGTGTTGCTTCTTTCAGCTCTCAAGAAACCCTTGCTCCTTTTTAGCTGATGCTGCTAGCTGTGTTCCCCTGGTCTTTCTCTAGTAGTTGAAGGACAAAAAACAACTCCTTCTGATGGGGTGAAATTGGAATCACTAATTATGGTTCATATTGGATCAAGGGATGCTAACGTTTACCACACACATTTGAACAAAAAGGTCTTTAGTTACTTGCTCGTGACCCACTCTAGTTGCTCCCCTCTCTTGAAATCCTGGCTCTGCCCTGCCGGTATGTATAAAATGCCTGGGATTTGTTTTTTACTATTTGATATAGTTGATTGTTTAAGGATAAATAAGTGTTTTGATTAATGCGCATTGGAGATAATGGGATAATAATTTTTAATTTTCATGTTTGTGGATTTGTGATTAGGGAAGCATATGAGGAGTTTGAGCATGTTCTTTCAGCGTTTAAATTCGACAAAGACGATCAGACTTCTCCAGTGGCAAATGAGGTGTGTAGGCTGTTGTTTAAGTCTTCTCCTGATAGTATGGTTGAGTTTCATCAAATGTATGTTAAATCACATAAAAGAAACACATCCTTTAGTCACAAAACTTAGGTAGAAGGATTATTGAGGAAAAGATGAAAATTAAGTCATCGCTTCACTTTTGTTGGTTTTTCATCATTAAGTGCCATACGCTGTCCTGAATAGGCAATTTTAGACTTATGAGGAAATTGGTTTTGTAGTTTTATAAAGGTATATAGGAGTTCGGGTAATAGGTTGATGTTACAGATAGTGTTATATATAATCATGATGGCTGTCCTGACTAGGAAATTTTAGACTTATGAGGAAATTGTTTTTGATAGTTTCATAAAGGTATGTAGAACAGTAGGAGTTTGGGTAATAGGTTGATGTTACAGATAGTGTTATATACAATCATGACAACAGTACAAACTTAATCAGAACTAAACATGTACAACTATATTAAGCTATGTTGGGATTGTTTTCCAAAATCATCAGGTTTCAACCCAATGTAACTGTAGTATGGCCCTCATAGTTAAGTTCCTATGTTGGTTGATGAGAGTCCATCCCACCTTGTTCTGTTCGTGTTATTTGCTAGAAGCTGCTGTGTGAGATGGGAAATGTTGCATGTAATCCTGATTCTTGTACAATTGGTTTATATACGTATTGTTCAAGGATGTCAAATGGTGAATCATGGGATACAAAAAAAAATATATATACAACTTAAAATGAATTTATTTGATTTTTATTAGATGCAAAAAAAAGAAGCAATATGAGATAAAGACTATTCTAATGTCTATTATAGTAAAAACAGTCGAGATATAAAATCTCTGGAAGCATAGGATGAGTTAATAAGTCGGTGTGGTTAATAAGTCGAGAACATCATTTTCTTGTCAACATCAACATCCACGTCATTAGTTCAGAAAGAACGGTATCTTGAACTTGGTATATGGCCTTGTCTTGTATGGTTAATCAAACACCAAATATACCCTTAATATAGGATGTTAGTGTCATTAAAACGGAAGAAAAGAGGCAGAAACAAGATATTCACATGCTTCAACATGGTAGGCCTGAATCATCCCATTCATGACTCTTAACATTTTGCTGTTTGGATCATACACTTCAAACCAAAAGCGAGTTAATAAGAACAAGATCTGTGTAGGTTTGAATTGATTCTAGCCGTACGGTTTATGATACATCACTGATGATACGTGTTGTTTGTTCCCATTCATTTGTACTGTCCGTCTTTCCTGTGATCGCAACATGGTTTCAGATGCTTATATGGACTGTAATCTGTCTGTGTTGCTTATTTATTACAGAATGAATTGTGCCGGTCCTGCCGGATGAGAATGGGTATGTCTCAGTGCCTGATGAGCTTGTCCATGAGCATTGCGTTTATACGGGTATTGTGGAATGTGGGCTTTCATCAGGACATGGTACTTTATGTCATAATGCCTCGCCATTTACTGCTAACGCAAATGCCCATTCATATGAACTAATATTATGGTTTTCCAGCATCAGATATGCAAAGTCTTGGGAGATCTTCAATTACGTGTGAACCTGATCCTTCCAATGGTTCCTTGTTAGATTGCTCTACTAACATGGATGTGCATCCATTTAAGGACTCCAATGGTGAAACTTCTGTTGGCAAACCTGATTTAATTGGCACTCAAGAAATGAACGTGCGGGATTAGAAGTTTCAGAAGATTAGAAGTCCTGAAATCAAGAAGATTGCAGCACAAGTAGTCCTGAAAACTATAAAAAGTTTCAGAAGAACAGAGGTCATGGGACTGGAGAAAGGAGTGGACGCAAGAGGTGGAGAGGTAGGAATGAGGATTAGAAGTTGGTCCTGATATTCTCTTACTGGGACCAGCAAGCAAAAGCTTAGCGACCGTGACCATGCTGCTGATCGTTTGGAGCAGATCTGAGCAGCTATGTTCTTCATACGCCATCAACCACCCTCTACTATCGTTTATTAGGTCTAGTTTGTATTTAATTTTTGTTTCAGCTGTAACCTATTTCCATTTTAGTTGCAGCTTTTTAGTTTCTTCTTTGCTGGTATGTGTTGGTCTGGTTCTGTGGAATTTTGGGTTTGCTTTGTATGGATCTATGGTTGTTGATGCAGGTGTGTTCTGTGGTATAATGAAATTATCAGATCAAGGCCGTTATCAGCTCTGGCCTCCATTCAAGTCACAGCAACAACAATGTTTCCGGCAAATAGGTTTCTTTGTAATCTGGTATTACTTAGATCGGATTTTCGGTGTAATTTTCATTTTCTCTCTGTTTTAGATGATAATTGTTGTAACCCATGTTGTTCAATGGGGCTTTTGCTAATTTTCCTGATTCCTTTCGTATTCCATGTAATCCTTGATCTTGTGCTCTGTCCTTTGCACCGGTTCTCTGGGTTTGTTGTTTGTTGCCTGATGGTTGTTTACCGCATGATTTTTGTTGATCTTTGTCTTCTCCGGTAGGAAATAAAATTCCGGCGTGTTCTTCGGCGAATTTTCTTTGTACCAGCCGTAGAAGACGAGTTTCATGATGAAACTTATGGGTCCTCTTCTTTTGGAAGTGTGTTCTATCAGGTGTTGATTAAAAATGTTCTTACTTTGAGCTGTGAATCATGCATCATCGATTCAAGTTCTCCCGTAAAGGTGGGTGCTACAGGTTTACTGTTACGTTCTGCTACTGGTTTATTGTTATGTTCTGATGGTCTGATAGAGATTCTGGTTACGTGATTCGGGTTACAGGATTAGTGCTAAGCCTTGTTTTTTTTCGGATTCTTATTGTAACATGGGGGGTTCCCTGTTTATTTATTAAAAAAAAAAAAAAGACCATGCTGCTGATAAATCTATGCCAAACGAAAAACAGGTGTTCTGACTTTTAAACAAGGGTCAGTCCGTAGCTCAATTTTTGTAAACCACAACTTACCTGTTTAGAAAGATGATCTTATCCCTCCATACCCTGAACTTGTTAGTTTACTCATAATCTTTTTTATTTTTATTTTTATTTTTGTAGGTTTCAGTAAAACGTCCTGCTTCAGAGATTTTCAATATTTGGGAGGAATACAAATATGATATTGTGCTGGAGATGAAGGAATTAGCGAGGGAATGATCGTGGAGGTTGTAGAGGAGATTAACGCCCTGGACCCTAACTTCTTTGTGCAGAATCCTGTTTTTCTATTTCAACTTAAAGCAAGTAATTATTGCCATATTTTGCCCTGATATACACCCTCCATCCTTGAAAAATAAGAAAACACCTTGATGGTTTAGTTGATGGCACCACACATTGACCTCTGTGGTGCATCAGGTCGAGTTCCTTAAGTTGGTTAGCTCTAAAGGTTGCTTCCTCGTATAAGTCATGTCTAATTTTATCTGTATGTACACCTTTCATCATCCTCCACGTGTACAGAAAAAGACACGTGGAAGGCATGCGAAGCGAGACATCAAAACATGATAGCAAGCATTTCATCAGAAGATATGACGGTCAGGGATAGAAGACCACAGAGGTATGATGACTCAGAGGAGCACCAGATAATACCCCTTGGGTGTTAACGCACCCAATCCCGAGGAAGATCAACGGTCGAGAGGAAGTTTGGCTGACACAGATGTGACCAGACAAAGAGACATTTGTCTGACACGAGCAGACATCCATCTACCCGCATTAAATACCAAAGAGATATACACGTGTCGATCATCTCGTGGAAGAAGCGAGGATAACCCTTCGTGTTCAAGCTCAGGCCGCGTCATATACCGAAGATCTCTGCGTAATAGGCACAAAGCACAAGAAGATAAGATTATAACGGCACTTCAGAGATGGGACCCACGTTCCTTCCCTATAAATACCCCTCTCCACCAAGAGAGAAGGGGCAGACCATTTTGGAGAGCAATTAGAGGAGAACCTAGGAGAGAGAAATAGGAAGAGTAAGTAATCCATCTACTTCCGCAGACCTATGGATATTCTAAAGTCATTTGACTATCTTTGTAACCATTCAGTACATATTTAAACAACAAACCCCGTGGACGTAGGCCTTAGTGCCGAACCACGTAAATCTATCTCATTTACATTTCGGCACCTTACATTCCGCGTTAAACTTCGTATGTTTTATATTTATACTGATTTCTGGATTTATTTCCTTATACGAACATTATTTATGATAATATTCGACTAGACAATGACAAGCCCGAAGGCTTTGAGTCGATGAATCGATATAATCATCCCATTACGTATACGATGTACGATTCTAGAATTAGGACGTATGCGAATATTGTTTGTGAACACTTGGATGGCCTCGTGATTTATGTGTTCACAATTTGGCGCTAGAAACAGGGACTTTGTCCCGGTAAAAAATTTATCTTATCCTGTGATTTCACCTTAAAACGCGCATTATGGTTGTGCCCTTTTCTGGGTTCAGCGTACTTTCAAAAACTTTTTCATTCTGGGTTCATTTTCTTCATTTTCGCAAACACCATTTCAAAACAGACAAACCCGCGGCTATCTATCACAGATTTGCACGAGAGGTGTTTTCTTCAAACTAAGATTTAATAATCCAGATTCATGAGTCCTCGCGGCGGATCTGCCTTTTCAAGAGTTCTTTTTCAAAAAGTAGTCTGAAAACAAGATTCACGATCGTTTATTAGAGGATTTGTATTTCAAAAACTATATCAATGAAGTCTTTACATTTCTCTTCTATTAGGGCCCTTGGGAAACTCATTTCCTTCTATTCCAATAGTCTTGCGGGTACGAGTGGCGCTAACCCGATCCTCGTGGATATCTTTGTTTCCCCCTTATTTATTCCCTATGCAGGAAAGGATTAAAAATGGAGAAGATACTAGAGGCAGGAAAAACCAAAGCCTCATCAAAGGAGACACCGAGGGTTACCTCGGTCATGACCCGAAGCAAGCAGAAAGGAGACAAAGCTAAAACAACTACTCAGAGGCAGGATGCTGCGGAAATCACTTCACCTATGAACACTAACTCCATTGCAGCCGCGGCTCTCAAAGCAGCAGCCACGAAGACTGTTGCGGCCCTCCAGGCTACAGAAGCTAACAAGACTTTGGTTTCAAGCCAAATCCATCAACAAAAAGAAGGGGTAGCAGAATCTATGACACATCAGCCCGCAGATCCACCAATCTTCGGAATGCCGTCAACCAACGGTCAGAATCAAACCATACCAGTGGTTTTAGTACCACGGGTGGAAGCTCAACCGAGGGGACCAAACTTGGAGATACCAACGATTGAAGCTGATCCTCGGCCACCCTTAATACACACTGTAGACGAAGGGGGAACTATGGCCGTAGGGGTACCAGCCGGAACTCCCAATCAGGGATCAAACCAATCCCACCGACTGATGGTAGAGCTCGAAGAATTGAAAAAGAGCCAGCAGGTCTACGCAGATGTTGTAGCTCTTCTGGCCAGGGAGAACCAAGACTTGAAAGATAAGATTGCCCAAAGCACGAAGACTAGCCAACAACTGGACGAAGCAAATTCTAAAGCACCAGAGCCTAATCGAGACCGAAGAATCATCCTAGCAAATGACGCCAGGGGAAGCAGTGCATCCGATCCGGAATATGCCACCGAAGAGTTAGACTATTATGACAGCGAAGATCGAAGAAAGAAACGCTCAACTGAGCATGAGAACGTGGGATATTACCGCGCAATGGAGGAGCTGCGTGATGAGATGATGGCTGAGATCAAACAGTTAAAAGCCAGACAAGGCGGAGGAAGGCTTGAAGAGGTGATGAAAGAAGCTAACTCCACGCCCCTAACTCATCGCCTGGCAAATACCCCCATTCCGTTAAAGTGCCCTGTCCCAACTTTTGAATGCTACGACGGATCCAGTGATCCCGCGGCACATATCCGGTATTATAACCGTGTCTTAGCCCGATGGAGTCAGAACGACGCCGTCCTCTGTAGATATTTCCCATCAAGTCTGAAGGGATCGGCTTTGTCTTGGTTTGACAACCTGCCACCTGATTCCATCAACTCCTACGATCAACTCGCAGAGAAATTTCTGAGGACATACATGTACAACAAAGCTGTCAACACTGGAATGGATAAACTTTTTTCTCTGGCAATTGGCTACAAGGAAAACACGAGGGAATACACCAACAGATGGCACAAGATCTGCCAAGCCATAGGGAGTGTGGACCCAGTAGTAAGTATCAACTGCTACAAGTGGGGATTAGACCGAATGAGTCCACTATTTGTTGAGATTCATGGAAGCGTGCCTAAGACAGAAGGAGATCTTCGAATAATTATTGAAAAGTACGCTCGTCTTGAAGAAATCCAGCGTGAGAACCCGAGGGCACACACGCAGAGGTCTCACCGTACCAATTCCGCAGAACAAACCAGCGGGGCCAAAAGAAATAGCTCAGTGGAACGGCCTCACGAAGATAGGAAGGAACGAAGAGATGAACGACGAAAAGACGATCGAAAATTCGAAGATCAGGTTTACACGAAGCTCAATGCTAGCTACGCTCGGATCTTGCGAGAGATCAAAGGAAGGGAAAATTTGGAGTGGCCGTGGTCTAAGGGAAAACAGCCCCCAAGAACCGAGAAGTCTAAAGATTACTGTGAGTATCACTGCTTCAATGGACACCAGACTGAGAAATGCAAAAACCTCAAAATAATGATCCAAAAATTAATTGATGCTGGCGAACTCAAACATTACATACGAAAGGAGGTCGCCGAGGATAGATCCAAACGGACCAAGCAAGTCCAACTTCCAGAGGGAAACCGCACAATCAACACCATCTCGTGTTCCGAAGCCGCGGGGCCCTCCCTTACAGCGCAGATAGGAAAGAGGCTACGGAAGCAGTTCGAAGACCACTGCGAATTATATAAGATTGATGGCGTAGAGGTGGACGAACACGAAGAGTGGATGGACGCACCTATTATCTTCGATACTGAAGATATCGAAGAAGATATGGAAGATCATAACGATCCCTTGGTCCTCACACTACCAGTGGCTGGATGTAACCTCAAAAAGATCCTCATAGACGGGGGAAGCTCAGTGAACGTTCTATTCTACGACGCATTCAAACGGATGAAGCTCCATGATGAACAGCTAATGACCTCTTATTACACCATCTACGGATTCAATGGAGCACCCACAAAGCCATTGGGAGACATCGTGTTGCAGGTGAACGCCGGACCCATGAAAGTAGAAACACGATTCAGCGTGGTTGACGCCCCATCCCCCTATAACGCCATTATTGGACGAAAGTGGTTACATAAACTCAAGGGAGTGGCTGCAACTTACTACCAATATCTCAGATTCCCTACACCCGAGGGAGTGATGGAAATCAAGGGAGATCGGGTCTCTGCAAAAGAGTGCCAGACCACTCAGGATCGTATCAACAACGAACAAGAAGAGCAGCGAAAAACCCGAAGGATTAAAAATAAAGAAGCTGCGAAAGAAAAGGCCATAGACCTGTTCCTCAAGGAAACCACAGGGAGGGGTTTGACAAAAGATGATAATGTCCTAAACACAGAGACAGGTACTTCAGCAGCCAACGAAGGACAGAAACATACCAAATAGCAATCAAAGAACGTCCCAGTCCTCGGGGACCCGAAGCCGGTGTTCACACCAGTAGAGCCCGTAAAAGAAATCAACATAGGAACGGAAGAAAACCCGAAGATGATCAAAGTAGGGACCATAATGGACGAAAGAAGAGAAGATTCCTTAACCAAATTACTTAAAGAATAATGTATTCGCTGGAAGCTAGGAGATATGCCGGGGATTGATCCGAAAATAATCCAACACGAGCTGCGCATCAAACCAGGCACGCCACCTTTCAGGCAGAAAATAAGAAAAGTTGCACCGGAGTATCATAAGGCAGTGGAAAAAGAACTTCGGAAACTACTAGCAGGGTTCATCAAGGAAGTCAAATACCCTACATGGATCTCCAACATGGTCGTCGTTCCTAAGAAAAATGGAGGGGTTAGGATATGCATCGACTTTACTAACCTCAACAAGGCATGTCCAAAGGACAGCTATCCCCTGCCAAGCATAGATCAGCTGGTTGAAGCAGTGGAAGGATACGAAGAGCTGTCATTATGGATGGATATTCTGGTTACAACCAAGTAGCCCTGGCAGAAGAAGATCAACTACAACAGCATTCTACACCCCGCATGGCCTTTATTGCTACACTAGAATGCCCTTTGGACTTCGAAACGCAGGGGCAACGTACCAAAGAATGGTCGATGCTATCTTCAGGCCATGGATTGGTAGTACCTTAGAAGTCTACGTTGATGACATGCTCGTCAAAAGTAAGCTGCGCAAAGATCACCACCAGGACCTGAGAGATATTTTCGAAGCAATGAGGAAACATCACATGAAAGTAAATCCAGAAAAATGCACTTTCGGTGTCACCTCAGGGAAATTCCTCGGATATCTGGTAACAAAAAGGGGCATTGAGGTAGACCCAGCGAAGATTCAGGCCATAGTAGATGCCATCTCCGAAGAATTTAAAAGAAGTGCAGAAGCTCAATGGGTCCATAGCAGCCTTGGGCAGATTTATTGCCCGATCCTCGGACAAATGCAAACATTTTTTCAATATTCTCAAAAAAGGGAGTAAGTTTGAATGGACCGCAGAATGCGAAGAAGCCTTCCAAAGAATCAAGGAACACCTGGCTTCAATTCCAATCCTGCAGAAGCCTGATCCTGATGAGGTTTTGGCATTGTACATAGCAGCGACAGAAGACGCAGTTAGCGCAGTGTTGGTCAAAACCAATACGAAGATAGAACAACCTATCTATTATGTCAGTAAGACCCTCAATTCTGCGGAAAGGAACTACACGAAGATCGAACAACTTATCCTGGCATTGGTGGGCTACTCAAAAGCTGAGAACCTATTTCCTAACTCACTTCATCCGCGTCCCATGCAAAGCACCACTGGAAGCAGTCCTCAAAAGCGCGGGAAAAGTAGGCAGAATAGCCAAGTGGAACACCCACCTGGACCAATTCAACATCATTCATGAAATTCAACATTCCCAAAAATCCCAAGTTTTGGCGGATTTCTTAGCAGACCTCCCCCTGGACAACGACGAAGAGATTAGGGGAATACCAGAAGCCGACGAAGAAAGCAAGGATCCAGTTGATGTCCTCGAACCCGCGAGTCAAAGACAATGGGAAGTCTTCGTTGATGGTTCCAAAAATAAGGAAGGGGCAGGAATAGGCATTGTCATCACCACCCCAACTGGAGAAAGGATCGTACAGGCACTCAGGTTAGAATTCAAAGAGCATACTAAAACATCGTCGAATACGAGGCAGTCGTACATGCCCTCCGCTTAATAATAGAGATGGGGGTAACCGATGTAAGACTGACAAGTGATTCGCAGCTTGTCATACGGCAAATAGGGCTCGAATACAATGTGTACGACGACACCCTCTCAGCTTACATGGCCTTGGTCCAAACATTGGCATCACAAATTCCGAACATCAAGTTCCGGCACTTATGCAGAAGGGATCTCAGGCACGCGGATGCCCTAACATATATATCATCCATGCTGAAGGACAAGAGTATCGAAGCTATCAAAATCACAATGGTATACGAACCCTCTATTGCAACACAATTTTCCTTTGCTACAAATCAAGATACAGCGGAAGAAAATATCGAAGATCAGGTGGGAGAAGACATCCGTGACGATTTTGACGAAGAACATATCCTGTCAAGAGCAAATCAAGACGAAGATTTCAACAACGAAGATGATTGGAGAATGATGATCCATGCGTTTCTCAAGGATGGAACCTTACCCCCGGATCACAAACAAAACAGGAAAATACTCTCCAAAGTAGGAAGATATGACCTTCGGGATGGAATCCTGTACAAGAAATCTTTCCTTGGACCGTTACTACGTTGCTTATCCAGGAAAGAGGGGCATCGAATTTTAAACGACATCCATTATGGTGACGCAGGAAATCATAGCGGCATGAGATCACTAGCCGACAAAGAAAAAATGCAAGGATATTACTGGCCCACAATGGTACGAGATGCCGCAAGCATGTCCCGACGATGTGAAGAATGTCAGCGTTTCTCCAAAAAGATACATGTACCAGCAACAACGTTGAATTCTGTGGATAGTCCGTGGCCATTCGCTAAATGGGGCATAGATATTGTGGGGCCTTTCATCGAAGGATCAGGTAAAAGACGATTTTTGATAGTAGCCACGGACTACTTCAGTAAATGGGTGGAATCCAAAGCCTTAGCCAGGATCAGAGACGTGGACGTGTTTACTTTCATATTCCAAAACATTATTTGCAGGTTCGGCATACCAGCGGAAATCGTGTCCGATAATGGTAAACAATTACAGAGGAAAAATATAGACATGCTCTTCGACACTTTCAAAATAAGGAAGAACAAGTCCACCCCCATATACCCTCAGAGCAACGGACAAGCGGAAGCTACTAACAAGACCCTCGCCCTTATCCTCAAAAAGCAATTAGACGAACATAAGGGGCGGTGGTGTGAGCAGCTACACAATGTATTATGGGCATACAGGACAAAACGAAGATCTGCCACCGGGGAATCCCCATTTCTCCTCACTTATGGAGCTGAAGCAGTCATCCCAATAGAGATCCTCATGCCAACCACAAAGACCGAAGCATGGGAGAAAAATCTCACAACAGACATGATGTTAGAGAGACTGGACGACCTGGAAGGAAGGAGGGAAGCAGCATTGCAGAAGATGGAAAATTATCAACGGAGACTAGCGAGGGAGTACAACAAAAAGGTAAAGCTTCGAAACTTTGTAGAGGGGCAGTATGTGCTAAGAACAATCCCGTAGTATCGACGAGAGAAGATATGGGGAAAGTTAGCACCTACATGGGGAGGACCTTTTATAATACACGACATTGCGGGAAACGGTTCCTACTATCTTCGCAATCTGAAAGGCGAGGTCCTCTGGCACCCTTGGAATGCTAAATGTCTCAAACCGTACTACCCATAGGAGCAGCGCAGCTTTGCATCTGCGTGGAGAATACCAGAAGAAGAAGGCAGCGTAACCGCTTTACATGTTTCTATCTCTGGACGAGGAGTATCAGACCTCAACCTATCAATCAAACAATCTTTTTGGTAAATCTTCAAGTAAACAAAATTTATTAACAATATTGGGGAAAGTAGTTAATCTACAATCTCTCAGGGCTCCCCTATCAGTGTCTATGAGTGTAAGACCAGGGGGAAGGCACCCAGCAGAAAGAGATACCCAACCAATTTTAAGGCAGTGGGTCGACGGAATGGGTGCACGTAAATATTTTCAATTAAGAATTCCATATCCTAGAACGCTGCCTCGGCCCCCACCGTTTGGGAATCCTCTGGCCCAGGATTCGCCAGCGGGGTGACAGGTCTCAAGACGATCACGAAGGTATTTACCTTCGGTGTTGCACTCAAACACTCTCAACTTTTTACAAAAAAAGTTATTTCTAGTTTAACACTTCATAATACTTTAAAATAAAAAGATGAATTGATAACGCAGATACGCCAAAAGGATGATCCATTTCATAAAGAGTTGATTACAAGACTCGGCAAATAAGATAAAACAGGAAACACATCAAAAAATGATCCAAAATCATATAATCAACGAGGATCAACTTTCTATGACTAATAAAAGAAATCTACTTGGACGATACAGCTCCATCAACGGGGTTGTCTCTGCGAGAGGAGGGTACGCTACCACCTGAAGAGGGCCCAGAAGAACCAGGCAAAGGCGCGGGAAGGGGACGGCGCGAATAGTTCTTGACAAGACCATGTTCGACTCTAAGGCCAATTTCGATCTTATCCAGGACTTTGTTGGTCTCTTCATCCAACTGACACCGAGCCTTATAAGTGATAACAGCGGTCCGCTGGTGGGCTTGAGACAGCAATACAGATAGGCATTCCTCCTCTTTGGAGGCAATCTCCGCTGCTTCCTCACGAGACGCGGCCAACCCTTTGAAATAATTGTTTTGTCCTTCCTGCTGCACTAAGGAAGGTTGAGTCTTTTTAAGCTCATCATTTGCTGCGTGAAGCTGTCCCTCGAGTGCTGAAAACAAAAAATACCAAGGGGTTAAAACGAAGAAATAACATAATCACACTCGATAAAACGAGGTTATACCTTCGAAATTAGCCGAAGCCTCCTCATACTCATTGACAACAGCGTCCCGAGCCTCATCAAGAAAGTCATATTCGGTGGATAATTTCTTATAATCCGTTTGAAGGTTCGTAAGAGAAAATTGACTGGCGTCTAAGTCTACCTGCTTCATCGAATCCAAGTGATGAAGATGGTTGACTTCATCATTCACCTCCCCCATCCTTTTATGAAGTCGATACACATTCATCTCAAGATCTCTTTCAGACTCCACTTGGCGAGCAACATCCGCTCGAGACGCTGCTATGGCTTTACTAAGTGCACCAACCTAGGCCCTAGCATTATCTCTTTCCTCGGAAAGACGCAGCATACTATCCCTAACCCCAGGGCCTAAGAAAGAACGAGCATGTTGTAACTCTTCTTCTAAAAAACACACTCTAGCCTCTAAGTCTGAAGCATGTTCTCGAGCATCACGCAGGTTGTCACGCGTCCATAGCAGCGTACCATTAAACAAACAACGGTCATGATTGTACTTATTTTGCATATCCACCATCAGTGTTCGCTTTTCACACCACTCAGCTGTTAAGGCGTTGTGCTCATCAGCACGAGCATTCCACTTTACGACTTCACTCTTCAACTTACCCACCAACTCTGTAATACGAGATTTCTGTCGTTCCCTTTCTTTCCGAAGCCATATCAACTCGGGGACTCCACCCACTGAAGATAGGGTGGGGAGACTCAGATAGAACACCAAAATACAGATAAGGAATCACAAGGAGCGAAAAATCCGTAAAATACAAACCTGTGAAGGACGAGACACTTCTACGAGTCTGCTCCAATTCATTGCGGACTATAGCAAGCTATGAACGAAGACTCTCCTCAGCATTACCCAGCTGTTCTTTTTCCTTCAGATGGCCCCTCAGTTCATTTATTTCCGCTTCAGCCGCAGACAGTTCCTCTTCCCTATGACGAAGCTTGGCCTCCAACTTTAAAGACTTTGCTTTAAAGAACTGGTATATAACATGGTTACAATGTTCGCTCCTCATCATCTACGTCACAAACAACAAACATTATTATACCAAAGGAATCAGATATCACGAAGAACACAATGCGCGGATATCATAAAAAGAGTACAATGTGCGAAAATCATAAAAAGAGCAGAATACGCGGATATCATAATAAGAGTACAAGGATTTACCTCTAAGACTCGCTGCTGGGGAAAACCGTACTGGTACCCATCAACTATGGCCATCATATCAGCAACAGATGAGGGAGGGGCAACCACTAAATTAGCTTCCGAAGCTCTAAGATCCTTCTCCCACATCACACCAACGCGGTCTTCGGAAGACAGCTGCATCATTCGACGAGTATAAGCGTCGGAATTCTTCTCACCAGTGACCACGGGGGCAGGGTTAGGAACGAACATCAGGTTCTTCTTCTTTAGCCAAGCCAAAATGACATCTTCACCCTCAGGCATCAACGAGCAAGGAAAATCTTCAGAAGGAGACTCAACCGCAGACTTCCTCTTGGCGGTTATCTCTTCACCCGCGCAAGTCTCGGCATTACCACCCTCAGCATGACCACCAACGTTCTCATCTTGCCGATCAGTGGTACATTCTTTTCCAAGGTCCCCAAGCACATCCCAATCATCATGTGGGAAAGCAATGAGAAGTCCTCGGCAAGACCCATGGCAGCAGTCACATCGAAGGATTCCCCCGCAGAATATATTCTACCAAAAGAGAATTCTGGGGAAATTACGGGCAAAGTACCCACGCCAACAATGTCGTCACCAACAGGGGCAGATCCACTCCCACCAGCACCACCGACGATAACATTACCCTCAGCCTCACCATCACCACCCGCGGCAACTTCTTCTTTAAGATCACCACCCGCGGCAACTTCAACCTCACCATCACCACCCGCGGCAACCTCTTCTTCATTACCACCTTTCCCATCATGATATGAAGTGTCGGTACGTTCTTCTCCGTTGGACATTTCTTCATCCTCACCATACCCTTGGTTTACGGGACTCGTAACCTCTTCATAACCCTCAACCTCATTGATAACCGCAGTAGAAGATTGCTTGGGTCCACGTTTCTTCTTCTTCGACACCTACAAACTAGTATACATCCCACAAAGGCTCATTTTTTCCCTCACTTCAAAATATGAAAATTATTTCAAGCAAGGAAAAAGGGGCAAAAAGATAGATATATAAGAAGAAACTATACCTTGGCAGCAACAACACTCTTTGATAGATGGATAGCACCAGAACCCTCCTCCTCATCTCCATCAACGACATCAAGAGCATAAGGAAAATTCATGCCCGCGAAATTAGGACGCCAAGGACAGAAATCTCCATAACGAGCAGGAGGAGTTTCACGAGGCTTGCTATTTTCAGAAGGACGCCAACCACGTGGACCAGGAATCCATCCGTAAGCCCAAGGACCAACTACCTCAATAACAGTAACATGCCATTCATAATCATGGTCACGCTTAATCCTTTCACGAGCAGGAAAGAGTTTCCGTTTAGCAGATCCCTCAGTACCAGGAACATACTTCAGCTTGGCATCACTCACCTCACTCAAGAGACGAATTTCACCACGGGGAGAAGCAATATTACGAAGATTAACACTCCACAGCTTACGGTTTCTGATGTTGACATAATCCCCAAAAGAATTGTTAAAGTTCTGAGGAGTGTACCACTCTCTCTCAGCGGGATTTTGAACATAGCAGGTCATCATAGTCTCTCCCTTGCTCCGCAGATAACATACCTTCAGTGAACGAAGATAATTCCCAGATAGTTGTGATACGGATCGATTATGAGTGTTCGTAGAAGAGCCTTCGCGATTAGCCAACACGTCATAATAAAAGGAGTCACCCGACTTATATAAGGGTAACATAAGACCCACCTCGAAGGCACCAACCGTAGTCAACAGATGAAACTCGTCAAACTGATAATTATCAAGAAGCTCGTAGGTGATATCATCGTCAGGAGCATAGAAGCGAACCTCAAAAGCTTGGATTTCATGTTTTTCCTTGAACATCTCAAGATCAATATGCTTGAAAGTGACCTTCTTCTTACCAACTGAAATGCTGCGGATCACGGGGACAATTTCTTCCTTGTCTGCGGAATCAGAAGTAGGACCCAATTTCGAAGCTTTCCTTTTAGAAGGAATATTTGTAGACGGATCATCTCTCGATATGGTACCCTTGGAGTATTTCCCTTTGGAAGAAACCGCGGGAGGAGGCGGCAGAGATTTATGCGGAGGCACTGAAGGAGGAGCCATTGAACGAAGGGGCGGAGCATCCACTACTTCATTACGAGGAGGAGGAGCCCGCGTACTTCTAGAGTCATCACGAGGAGGAGCCTGCGTACTCCTAGAATCTTCACGAGGACGAGAAGGGGCGTGGTTAACAGCATACCTAGACCCAGAGGGACCCTTCGGCATATCCCCTTTTTTAGAAGGCATAATCTTCACACCGTAGGAAGACGAAACCCTATGACCCCGAGGATCTGATTGCGAAGATTTGTAAGGACCTTCCACAAGTGGAGATCTGTCAGGATCTCTACGCGGAGAGGATCTTGGCGGACTAGATGGCGGAGTTTGGTAAGGATCCCGCGGACGGTCAGACATATCTACAAGGAAACACAAAAACAGTTTAGAGAAGAATACGAGGAGATCACTAAAAATCAAAAAAATCCATAATCGATGGTTCATCCGGATAAACATGAAAAACCCTAAGAAACTAAAAAATACTTCATCCAGGGATAATACTCATATACAGACTCACAGACGTTGTAACAAAGAACAGGGGCAAGCATATATGCTTCGACATGTATGATCTTCATCACAAAACTAAGAACACAGCAGCAGGAGACAAACGAGTAGATACACAGATAAAACAATGGTGAACAACTGATGAAAAATCCCGTACCTGTATAAAAGAGGACGACAAGCACCAACCGCAGTGGAAGAAAGGAGGATCGGAGATATCAACAGATACAGGGGCAGCAACAATCAATAACGAAAGAAGAGGAAGAAAGAAACAGAAAATTGAATGCTATATTCCTCACAAGAACGGTGATAGTAAATGACTAAAGAACAAGAATAAGAGAACAATAAGAGAATGAACACTGACAAGAAGAGGATAAAAGTCTTTTTTCACATTCTCTTTCCTATTTATGAAGCTAGAGAAGACAATAACTGCTCCTCGTACCAAGGAGCAGTTACGGGAGAAATTAATGCAAAGTGGGAAACGTGTAGGACTACCTTTCTTCTTCAAAATTACAAAATACGCCCAAGTTAGAAGAAGAGGGGCAAATTGTATGTACACCTTTCATCATCCTCCACGTGTACAGAAAAAGACACGTGGAAGGCATGCGAAGCGAGACATCAAAACATGATAGCAAGCATTTCATCAGAAGATCTGACGGTCAGGGACAGAGGACCACAGAGGTATGATGACTCAGACCAGATAATACCCCTTGGGTGTTAACGCACCCAATCCCGAGGAAGATCCCAGATCAACGGCCGAGAGGAAGTTTGGCTGACACAGATGTGACCAGACAAAGAGACATTTGTCTGACACGAGCAGGCATCCATCTACCCGCATTAAATACCAAAGAGATATACACGTGTCAATCAGCTCGTGGAAGAAGCGAGGATAACCCTTCGTGTTCAAGCTCAGGACGCGACATATACCGAAGATCTCTGCATAATAGGCACAAAGCACAAGAAGATAAGATTACAACGGCACTTCAGAGATGAATCGATATAATCATCCCATTACTTATACGATGTACGATTCTAGAATTAGAACGTATGCGAATATTGTTTGTGAACACTTGGATGGCCTCGTGATTTATGTGTTCACATTATCCATTCAATTTGTGGCAAAATAGCTTGCTAATAAAAAGTTTCCAGGATCTGATTAATGGCCATGCCTTGAAAATGTGCTATAACTAAAGTTATTATATAGTTGGACTTGATTCATGAGTTGATAAGAACATTCAAAATGAAGGATATCCAGTTTACGAATCATATTCCACCCAGTTCCTCTGCTCGCAAGCTTCCTCGCCTCCACCTGCCCACTCGCTGACTACAACGCCAATCTTTAACACCTCTGTCACCAACAACAAGACATTACTAGCCTGGTCTGTGTGCATGGGCCAAGTGGCAATAGGTACACAGCCATGCTTAAACTTTCCATGCAAGAATTCCAGCCGCAATGGCTCCAGTGATTGGAACCCAAGCTCTCTCGGCAGTTCTGTTGTCCGAACTAGATACTGATTGGAACCTCTCAGTTGAGTCTATTTTAGTCATAATATTTTCCTCTCACTCTCTAGTCTCTCTATATCCAATTCTTCTTTGCTACGCTGACAAAACTAAAGAGTCAAAAGAAACTATAAAACAGTACATTAGTTTCCTCTAAGCTTCCTTCCTCATCGTCTTCACTTCGGTTGTAAAATTTCTCTTCGGTTTCACGCAATCTAGAACAAGAAATATGGCTATGTCGGTCGAAGGTATGAATATTCTTCTTAAACCAATTAGTTTCTGTTTAGCAATTCGATTTGGCATCCTTTTGTAACCTCTAGTACTTGTTTCTGCGATTCATCAAAGTTAAGTTCGATTCTTTTGTAAGTAATCTGATCATCGATTGAGGAATCGGGGTCAAGGGGTTAATTTTGTTTTATTTAGAGTGTAGATCCTTTCGTATGATTGATTGTAGGATGAGAAATTGGACTACTGTTGAATTAGGGTTTTGGTTTTTAGGTGAAAATTTGTATTTCTTTTGTTGTTGGTGGAATTATATAGTAGCTCTTTGGGTTTTGAGACAAAACTAGGTCTTATACTCTTATTGTTCTTCGTGGGAGTTGTTAGTCCTTCATATTTGAAAGGAACTTCTAACTGGTTTATCTTTCTTTTGCCGGTTGGTGCTCATGGTGTGGTGAAATTGCTGGTTCTACAGTGTAAGTTGGAATATTTACGTTTCCTTTCTCATTATTTTCTTAGGCCTGCTTGGATTGGGGAAAGTTTGCATCGTGCAAACTAGGTAAAAAATTCTTTGTTTATGTAGGAAGTAGATTGATTTTATTCCCCTTCCCTTTTTGGGGGTAGAGTAGGGTTGAAGGACTGGAAAAAAAAACAGATTTCTTTCCCATATCTTCTGGTGGGATTTCAGCGTTTGTGTAAATCTGGTTTCGTGATATTGAGGAATTGAGAATTGCGAGGAAGGGGGTTCTCTATATTATCTAGTTTTATTTGAGTGAAAGGCAAAGAATAGATGGATCCAGTGGAGGGTGAGAACTCGTTAGCTACTTTTGCTTTTATGGAGCTTGCAATAGAGCAGGCAAAACTCGCATTGAACAGCCTAGAAGTGCCAGTTGGATGTGTCATCATTGAAGATGAAAAGGTTATTGCCTCGGGGAGAAACAGAACAAATGAGACACGAAATGCTACAAGGCATGCAGAGATGGAAGCCACCGATTATTTGCTTGAGCAGTGGCAAAAGGATGGACTTTCAAAAAAAGAAATTGGAATAAGATTTTCAAAGTGCGATCTATATGTTACATGTGAACCATGTATCATGTGTGCAGCAGCTATATCAATTCTTGGAATAAAAGCTGTATACTATGGTTGTCCTAACGATAAGTTCGGAGGCTGCGGATCAATCTTGTCATTACATTCTAGAAACACTGAGCACTTATCTAGTGGCGGTGCTTCGGAAATGAAAGGCTGCTTTACATGTAAAGGAGGAATAATGGCATCTGAAGCTGTTTCTCTTTTTCGGAGTTTCTATGATCAAGGAAATCCCAATGCACCGAAACCTCACAGGCCAGTTCAGGTACCTCAGTGATTTCACTTAGCTCTGGCGTTTAATCTTGATCGAATTTGTAATATGCCAACACCAAATACTTAAACTCTTTGCTAGCCCCTCTGATGCTGTCATTCCCAAGTCTCAGACAAACAGCAAAGTACATATTTCTCTCTCTCACACAGCAGTCTAACGAGGTTGGATTGTTTTGGCAAATAGAGAGTCAGTCGATTGGAAACTTGGACTTGAGAAAAAGTGCAAACTATGATCAAATCTTAACACTTGCTTTGTATCAAGTTATGGGACTTTTTCTGATTCGCATCATGCAAATTCTCCATTGATACCAAGCTGGGCCTGAGAATGAAAAATCTTCTTTTGATTTTGATAGATATCTTACCATGACAAGAATTAAACTTGCAGGCTTGCAGGGCTGGCTTTCATGTTCTCAGCTAGCATTTTATTGCAAATTCTGGTACACCTTAACTTTGTTTTTTTTAATCAAATATTGTCCTGATCTATTGTTCGCTGCATTTTATTGGTTGTAATGTTACTACTGTATTATCCAAACATAAGTATATGTAGAACAATTGTTGCTGTTGTGTTATCAGTGGTTAATAGACTCATTTAATTTATTGACAGGCCTGTGCAATATACAGCAACTGGTGGCCAATGTTGGCAGGTAACTGGAAGAAAACATTTAGATGGTTTTCATCTGTGTTTGAGTTGGAAAGGTTATGTTGCATTTGTATGATGGGATCATTGAGTCTTATGACGATGTGTTACTCTTTCCATTGTAGCTCTGATGTACGTAATGGTGCCTATGCCTTGTTTGTTTTTTGGTGGTGGATCCACTGCATTCTTAACCAGCCGTGATGGTGGAGGGTGAGTCTATCTTATTCTTCAAGCACTTCAATTGTTGCGGATGATGCAGTATTTTGTATATCTAATGGGATTTCTGGATTACCTTGGGGTATAAGAAAAAACATCATATTTCACACACGAACCACATTTGATTTTTACTTAATTCCAAAGTTGGACACATATTATGTTAGTTTCTTATTCCAAGAAATGTCTGTTACATTTGATTTTTACTTAATTCCAAAGTTGGACACATATTATGTTAGTTTCTTATTCCAAGAAATGTCTATTACGTAGGCTTCAAACCCATTTTCTGTGGTTTTTAAGACCGTAAAAATGGCAGGTTATAATAGGTGTAAGTTGGATCTATGTTCAGTATGGTTCATTGTAATTTGTTATACCAATCTGCTTACAAGAGCGTTAGAAGAGAATTTGAGTGTTCTTTTATGCTTTATTCACCATTAAGGCCAAGGGTATTGGGGCCTACACGGCGAGGAAATCATTCTCACCTGAGTAGCCCTTAGATCACTTTATGTAGCCTGCAAACCATGTTTTACTGATTAGGTTGATCATTAGATTTAACATGAAAACAGTTTCCTTCATTACTCGTGCACTACAACTTATGTGTTTTTTTTTTCTTTTATGCAGCTGGATGGATGCTGCAAAGTTCTTGACAGGAGCATCTGCAGTGGGAAGCATCGCCATTCCTGCAATCCTTAGGCATGCTGGTCTGATCGAAACAGGAGCTATGTTCATTGAGTTCACTTCTTTCTTCATTCTAGTTTGCACTATCATGTGTTTTCATCGTGCTAGTCTTGAAGATGAATGGTGATGGATTTATATTGGAAAATAGAACAAAACATAACAGAGTTATTATTGTATGATTTCTACCAGTGGATTCAAATGTAAAATTTAAGAAACAAAGATCACTTCACTAATCAAGAAAAACATCCAACTGCAGATCTTGACTTCCTTTTTTCCGTAACTTCTTCCCCTCGTGTTTTTGTAGTGGTTGTCTTATGGTAAACCCACTTATGGCTACTTCCTCCAAGTTTATCACCAACTTCCACATCCTTGAATTTCTCTCGACCATTTTATGGTCCTGCGTTGGTAGCTAAGTTTATCATGAAATTTGACACTTGTACGCCATTCTCCAAGGCATCTCAAGCCCTAAATGGATCTTTGGAAATATCGATTTTCGGTTCTGGACCTCTGATACACTTGAATGGCCTATCCTTATCCCAATTTCCAAGAGCAATGTAATTATCGATTTTATACAAGGTCATTTTGGTCCACGCATGTAAATATGTATCTATTTGTTCCCTTCTCATTATATAGGGTTTCATTATCATCAAAGTTTCCTTCGCTCTGATGCTCTCTAGGGTTAGTCTTATACTGCAAGTTTCTTGAGAGTCTTGTATCCGTCTTTCCTATAGTTAAATTTTGTTTTGAGTTTTTTTGTTTTGATTTAGTGTTTATGTTTTACAATAAGCGCAGCCCTTAAGATCGCCTTCCCAAGTTTTCAAACATGGAAGCGTTTTGAGTCATTGCTGCGCAACAGTAATCAAAGGAGTCTCTTAGGGTTTCCCTTGGAGTCTCTTCTCCCATTTTTAAAATATTTTAGAAGCTGCTTTTCCTACTGGTTTTTTGTATTCTCAGATGTTTAAATCACACTAATAAAGCGTCAATTTATTGATCTCCTTTATTCTTTGGATTTTTAATTTTCTGAGATGCATACCAGTAATCATCACTGTTTGGTTCACATTAGAACTGGGAGACATTTATCAAAGTTTTTTTAAAGAGTAGCTATAAAGAAGTATGATGATTCAATTAGATGTGTGAATGGAGAGACGGAGAAATCTCCTCTCCTTCATGAACTTACAATATTTATTTGGCAATAATTAATCTGACTCTTTTGCTACTTTAACTTAAATCTGTTTGGTTATAATTTTGTTTAAAGTAGAGATTTTGTGAAAACAATGTTGATGAATTTGTTTTGTTTGCTGTATTGTTTTGGTTGATTGTTGAAAGCAAGGATGAGGATTCAATTAGATGTGTTAAAGGAGAGATAGAGAAATCTTCTCTTCTTTATGAACTTAAAAAATTTATTTGGCAATAATTAGTCTGACTTGCTATTGTTACAACTCATGTCATGTCAATGGTGGTTCTTGTTTGCATATTTTGTTTTAAGTTAATTGTGTATGAATTGTATTCATATGTGTTTGTGGGATGAGATCTTAAACATGTGGGTGTTCCTAAACACTCGCGTGTTTAGGATCTCATCTCTTGAACGTGTTATTGCTACAATTCATGGCAATTGTTTCAATTTTTAGATTCTGGGTGATGAGAAAATGTGCTCTTACAGTGTAGTCAGTTGTTTTCTGTGAGTTTTCTGTGATCTTGTGTGGTGAGCTTTGGTTAAATGCTGTAGATTGCCATGATGATAATGTTTCTAATCCCAGCTCTATGAGACATTCCTTTGTGGAAAGTCAGGGATCATATTAGTTTAAACATTTTCTGAGCCTAAAGATTCACTATCGAGTTTCTTAGTGTTTATGCAAAATAAATTCTTTCTTAGTGTAACTTGTATTTGCTTTGAAGCTTATCTTAAAATATGAATGAAAATTGGGTTTCTCAATGATGTCAAAAAGATGACGAGACTGATATATCCATTCTTAACCTTGATGTTAATTGAGGCATTTGTCTGAGAGGAACCCAGAAGATTTCAAAACCTGATTTTTGGTGATTAATATGTCATCTGCTTGCTATGTCATTTGTATGAGTTAATCTATTTGCCAAGGGCATGCTATTGTTAAAAAGCAAAACTGCTATATGAGTTTGTTTTGTTTGCTGTATTGTTTTTATTGATTGTTGAAAGCAAGGATGAGGATTCAATTAGATGTGTTAAAGGAGAGGCAGAGAAATCTTTTCTTCTTTATGAACTTAAATTTTTTATTTGGCAATAATTAGTCTGACTTGCTATTGTTTCAACTTATGTCATGTTAATGGTATTTTTGTTTGCATATTTTGTTTTGTTTTTGTAAATTGTGTATGAATTGTACCCATATGTTTTTGTTTGATAAGATTTTAAACATGTGGGTGCCTAAACACTCATGTCTCTGGAATCTTAGTGTTATTGGTACAAATCATGTCAATTATTTCAATTTTTAGTTTCTGGGTGCTTAGAATCTTAGTGATTTATGAATTTTTATCATCGAGCAGATGTAGTCTTACAGTGTATTAGATGGTGCGGTCGGTTGTCTTCAGTGATCATGTTTGGTAGTTTTGGTTTCGTGGTAAGTTGTGGATCATATTAGTTTGAGCCTAAAAATTCTCTATTGAGTTACATAGTGTAAGTGTTCATGCAAAATAAATTCGCGCAGTAACTTGTTTTTGGTTTGAAGCATATAAATATGAATGAAATTTGGGTTTCTCTATGATGTCAATAGATGATGAGACTGATATATCCATTCTTAACCTTGATGATAATTGAGGCATTTGTCTGAGAGGAACCCTAAAGATTTTAAAACCTGATTTTGGTGATTAATGTCATCTGCTTGCTATGTTGATTGTATGGGTTAAAAACAAAAGCAAAACTGCCAAACATGCAAGCTAGATTTAACTACATGGGTGATTATTGGAAAGCGTTTGCAATGGTATTTGGCTTTACATGGGTGATTATTGGAAAGCGATTGGTTGCCTAATAGGAGGAATTTTTAATATCTTGTCCTTGTTTTTGTTTCTGTTAGTGCCTGCCTGGGTTTTGACTAGGTTGGAAAGCCTTTGGTGGCCTAATATTCTGCAGTGTAACACAGAGTTCATGATAATGCCCAAATTGTGCAACCTGACTAAGTTGTATCCCTAAGTAAAAATTGTACTGCAATCTGAATCTATTGCCTATAACCTATATGTTTGATAGTTACATGTAGTAATTGTAGTGTAACAGAATTTATATGTCCCAAATTATGCAACTTAAGTTGTATCCTTGTGTAAAAATTGCACTATTATTACTTGGTAAAGTCCTCGCATTAGTGTCTTGATGTTAGAGAGAGCTGTTGGTGGATTATAGCTATTCATTCATAACATTCAAGCAGCTGATGAAACTTGGTAAAACTTGGTAAAATCGAGAGAGCTGTTGGTGGATTATAGCTATTCATTCATAACATTCAAGCAGCTGATGAAACTTGGTAACTTGGTAAAATCCTTGAATCTATTGATGTTAGTCTGAATCTAGTGCGGAAGTCGAGAAACTTGTAATTGTTTTTTCAAGATTAACATTCAAGCAGCTAATGAAACTTGGTAAAATCCTTGAATCTATTGATGTTAGTTTGAATCTATTGATGTTAGGCTTTTTTATTTCGTCTCATGCTTCAAAAAAAGAAAGATTGTGTTCAAATAACTGGTTGAGCTCAGTATGGAAGCGGGGGGCCCTTGGCCACAAATTTGTTATAGTTTTTCTTTTCTTTTTTTTTTGAATCTTGAATATTGGGTTTCATAACACTAAACCCAAGAAAAGTGGCTAATTTATCTGACGTCTTAATGTTAGAGGATGTAAACCTAAGAAAAATAGCTAATTTATGTAATCTCTTCTTAAGCCTTATTCCCACCTTTTCATTCTAAGTTGTAAATAGGAAAGATTTCCTTGCCTCTTTTGCAAATTTATCTGCTACTTGATTCCCACTTCTTGTTATTAACTTGAACCCAAAAAACCATTACATTCCTTCAAAATATTCAAAGCACCATTACATTTAAGGGTGCACACGGTACGGTTCGGCTCGGTTCTTGCACCCTTCGGTACCAAAAAAATGGACCGGTCCCGGTACCGAGTACCTCGGTTCCGGTTCCATTTTGGACCGGCCGGTTCCGGTCGGTACCGGTACCGGTTCCGGTTCCATTTCAGGGGGGGGGGAAAAACAGAAACCTACTGCCCTGTTTTTTATTTTTTTACCTATTTTTCAATATCTCAAAGCAACAACTAATAAGTAGCAATATTAATAGCAAACCAAACAAACAATGTCTTGAAAATCTTAAAAAAGAAGTAGCAGTAGTCACAGACACACACTAAGTCTTGAAAATGAGAAAATCTGATAAAAGAACAACTAGCAGTCTAGCAGTGTTGTAGTAGCCTTGAATATTGATCTTCTAATCCATGTCAGCAACACTTGTGGTGTCATCATTGTTGATAGGACCAAGTAACGCTGCAAAAAAAAAATAATAGCAGTTAGTAACCATTAGACTATATCTATTACTGCCAAACAGAAGTAATAATGTAATATGTTACCTTCTTCAATTTCAACATCATCATCTGGTATGTAATCAGATAGAAGATCAAGTTGTATTGGCTTCCTTAGCCAGCTTTGTGTGCAAAGCAATGCCTCAACTGTCCTTGTAGATAAAGAGCTTCTACAAGGACTTAAGACTCGCTTTCCTGTGCTAAAAGCAGACTCAGAGGCAACAGAAGACACATGAATGGCTAATATGTCCTTAGCCATATGTCCAAGTATCTTATACTTTGTACTGTTGGTCTTCCACCAACCCAATAAGTCAAACTCCTCCTCATCATCTTCTCCTTCACCTTGTTCATACTCGTCAATGTAATATTTATCCAACTCTGTTTTTCCCTCATCATCATTTGGGCCTTTCTTGAACCTCTTACTCCTTGACATCAACTCTTTCATACGACTTGGCCCTGTCACTGGTTTACTTACCACTGCTTTGGCTTGTCCCTGGATAGAACTACTTGACTCCTCATGAACTTCATAAGCATAAGTGTTTCATTGTTTTGCAGACTTGGAGAAAAGATTGGAGAGTTAACTACAGTTCAGACTCTCTTTATTCAGGCCAAGTTATCACCTATGCGCAACAACATACACTAATCAACATGTATAATTTGAATGTATCCAAGTCAGTTGCACTTTTCAGTTAAAATAAGCCTGAAAATGTTTCTGCAAATTAACTGTCTATCGGATCTCAATGCTGACTATTAAGATCCGAATTTCAACAAAAATGGAAAGTTATACAGTATTACCTGGATGAAGAAAATGGATACAATTGCTTAGTCAAACTCCAAATCTCTAAGATAATCAAATGCATATAAGACTATATTATCCAAAGTGAGCCCAGTAGATCAATATTACCTCATCACATCTATTGCATTCTATACAAAAGTACAAAAAAAATTAACAATACTTAAGAATGCAAAATTCGCAAACATGCAACAATAAACACAAAGTTCAATAGATCCTTGTTACAATTCCAGTGGAATTAGAATTATAATAGACAACACATTTCCAGAATTACATGTAATAAGTAATGGAGTTACCTGTTTTTTCATTTCTCATTTGGGTGGTTGTACAAACATGTATGGTTCACCTTGAAGTAGAGTGAGGAAGACATAAATGACTCCAATGGGCATACATAGTACATTAGTGGGTTATAGAGAAATTGAAATTTTTGGACATAGTTTGCAGCAATGGAAAAATACCTAGGAAAATATTTAACTTAAGTAGTTTAGTTATCAAACAGTATAAATATGTAATGTTAATTCGCAGAGGACCTACTTCTCCAAAATCGTTATTTGTTCTTAAACAAAGAAATAGCTAATTCAAATAAAAAACATAAAAGAATCCAAGTAAAAAAAATTGCCTTCAGATGGATGCTCAAATCCCGAATCAACAATTTCTCTAAGAAGCTCCAGCTTTAATAGAAAATCTCTGAATCCAGAACTGTGTATCCAACATACCCCCTGCACCATCCAAAACATTCATATTAGTCTCAAACTTTAGGGTTTAAATTTAACACACTACAAGAGTTCGAAAATAAAAACAAAATCAATCTCAAATACAAATTTTCGAAAATAAATCTCAAAATCAATCTCATATATGAATATAGTACTATCACTATTTTTGGTCTCGGGGCTCACAATTTTGTCTTGAATCTTGAGTACATCTTATTGCGTTAATTTTTGGTTTTGGTAAGATGATATTCTTGCAAGTTGCAACGAACCAATCTGATTAAACTTGGCATAATGAAAGCACTAGGAAATTTTGTAAGACTTTTACTCTCTGCATGCTATGGGTTGAACAGCAGCTGCCAAAGCTGATTCACCAGCTTATAGACGGAAAGAAGAACAGGCTATGCTACTCTTGCAACCTTTATCAAAGCTTTATACTTGGAACCTGTCACACCAAGTAGGCATCTCAAAAACTCAACAGCAAAGCCTTATATTATAAGCTTCTGCTATGTGAATCATACAGAAACAGAAATCCTTGTTACTTCTCAAAACTAAACATGGGTAATTGAAACAAACCCACTCTATAAAACTGATTGATCTTCATCACTTACATTTCCATTTGATTATTAATTAAGATTTGCACAGAAATAAACCCACTTCAGATGCTCAAAACAGTCATCATCAGCTTCAATAAAATCATTCTTAATAACTCTTCAATTTGATTTTTAATAAAGACTTACACTAATAATACTGATCTAATCTACCTTTTCTTTCTCCCATTTATAATCATCCCAAACCCTAGATTTCACTCCAATGATTCACACCTCAATCGTCACCAGAATCGCAAGACCCATCTAGCTAAACCAAGACGCAATCTAAAAACCTAACTAAACAAATTTAGGTTAGTTAAAAAGATTATGATTCAACAAAAAATACCACAGATTCGTCCTCTCAGTAATTAAAAAACATTTTAAAATAGCCTTTAAGCCGCTACTCGCTAGAGAAAACAACAATCCGTTAATCTCAATCACAGATTCAGTGATTCACAGACATGCATACAAAAATTAAAATCAAAAAATTAAAAATTGCTTACCACCGGAATTGTTCTTCTAATTTTCTTCACACCGGAATTAAAAACGAAGAAACAGACGAAGTAATACGGTTTGAACTTTTAATCGTTTGATTGAAGGTTAACAGAGAAGATGAAGATCAGAAGAAGGGGAGAATTTCTTCTCCTTCTCAGAGAGAAGTACTGAGAAGAGGCGAGAAAAAAATTAAGGGAACTGAAACCCTAAGAATTTCTTCAGAGCTTATATACCCCCTATTAATCCAACGGCTGAGACAGATCCCTTATCCCCTAAATCTAACGGTCACAATTATTCGGGACTTCGGTCCGGTACGGGACGGTTCATGTGTTGGACCGTGTACCTGTACCCCCAGAGCTCGGTTCCTATTTTTGGGACCGGTACTTGTACCTTGTACCTCGGTTCGGTCCAAAATCAGGTACGGTTCCATCGGTTCCGGTTCGGTCCGTCGGTCCGGCTCGGTTCCTGTGCACCCTTAATTACATTCCTTCAAAATATCTGAAAATTCAGAATTCTTTCAAAGTCACCTTTTAACCAGAAGATCAGAAAGCCTTTTTCCTTTGTCCATTTTGCTCCCTTCACTAGATCTAATGCTTCAGCCTTTTCAGTGTCAGATACTCCAACAAAAAGGTGTTTGAAAATATCCTCATTTTCACCCGTAGGCTTTGCCTTAAATATATTTCAAAGTAATCAATTTTGCAATTTCTACTTTGTTTTTTGTTTCCCCACCAGAAGATTTAATCAAGCAATCAGTTTTATTTCTTTTCCTTCTTTTAAGCATTCTTAGACTAAGTTCTATGGGCTAGATTGAACTGCTAGGTTAGCATAAAAGTGTTGCAGTTCAAAAAAAAGTGTGGTCTATTTATTAACACTAGTTCTCTCTCTTAGCATGTGCTCGCGGGTGAAGTAACAGCGAGATTGAAGCGCTGAATAGTTCAACGCCACAAAAATCACCTTTACGCTGAATGGTTCAACGCTCACAAAAATCACATGGATCACAAAAGTCACAAAATTTGATCTGACAGCTGAAATTGGTAGCGTTGAACCAAACAGCACTGGCCAGTGGTCCCAGCTGACGTGGGCTGCTAATCTAGCTACTAAATTAGCACTCCTATAGGACTTAGGAAGTAGTCCTGGCTGACGTGGACTGATAATCTAGCTGCTAGATTAGCACCCATATGACTAAGACTTAGATGGAAGTATCTAGTATTTCTTTCTCTTAGATTTACTAAATTATCTCTTGATAATTGTTTTTCTATTTCTTCTTCCGTATCATAGAGGTTATCTATTACAGGTCCGGCAAGTAAGCACAATGATTGTGCGTCACAGTGTTGCAGGCTAAGTCTGTGTGCATCCAGAATTGCGCAACACTGCGTAGACTGTCAAGTGCTAAGAATAGCATAACCCCGCAGGGCCAGTGAAGCGCAAAGGTAGCGCTACACTGTGAAGACATTTGGCTAAGTAATGAAGCTTATTGGCCGACACAATGAAGCTTCATTGAGGGATTGGCAAGACATGGCCAAAGTTGACAAATGCAACATACGATGTTGGCATTGATGCATATCCGTGTAATTGAGTTGGTCCAAACTCAAGGATGATGCAAGAGTGAAGAATATGCCAAGAGTTGGTCTATGGCATTAGTTCAAGGCTGTCAAAAGCTTGAATAATGCAAACAAGCTAGTAATGCAAGAGTGACATTGCTATTGTCAAGCAAATTGGCGAAGTGAAGCATATGACGCATGAAAAACTAGATTGAATTTAAAGAGTTGTCCTCGATGATTGAAGCAAAAGGATTGTCTTTGCATTAGCTTAAAGTGATAAGCATGCATCGACAAGATGACTGAGTATTGGAGCAAGGCAGAATTCAGTAAAGCGCAATAGTTGTGCAATACGGCTCATAGGAGTTGGTTACGAGCTTCACAAGCATTCCAATGACGCGAGACGAAGAAGAACACTTATAAAGGAAGTTTTTTACCACGTGAAGTGTTCATAACCACCAAGAAAATGTGTGGCACCAGTTGGCGTGACAACACAAAAGGTGGCAGTTGAAGTTGGCGGTTATGGAAACCACTTATGGGACACATGGCTTTCCATGCATGTGCAAGCGGTTCCACAAAGTTTTTGCCTGATCCTAGCATGTATAAATAGCTTACGAATCAATAATGTTGGTGTTGTTCAATTGGAGAAGAACCACTAATGTAGAGAGTGTTTTAGGCATTTACCAAGAGGGTGAATGACCTGTTTTGGTCCATGAGTTGGACTGTTGTTTGTAATCTTCCTTGATGCAATAAAATGGGTTTATTGTGTTATATCTTTGTGTTCCTGATGTTGCTGATCTTGTGAAGTTGTTTGAGTACATTTATGCATGGCAAACCTCTTATGCTTATGGGGGCATAAAGAGTTAGAGAGAAAGAAGATGAAGACTTCCGTTGCGAAGGCAGATGCATACTTTGATGCGAGTATGCAAGGATGAGTGAAGTTTATTCACTGAACCACATAGTATTTCTGGTCATGTACCATGAAAATTTTAGGCAATTAATTGGGAGTGTGAAAGCAGGTATCAGAGCTAGGTTAGGGGACACAGTTGCTAATTTTTCTCTCTTTTACTCAAGTTGGTGTCATTTGTTTGTCAAATTCAGTGGTGAATTATTTGGGTTTCACTCCAGACTAGAAGAAGTTGGTCTTGTGTGGAAAGATCAACTGGAATGAACTTTGAAGCTTGAAGTAGCAACAGGCCAAGAAAGTTCATGGAAAAGGTGCGTGAATTCCAGACCAAAGTGTTAGACGAACATGCGAGAATCATTGAAAACCGGATTTTCAAGTGATGACATGACAAAACTATGGAGTATGCTGACTTCTATGGTGCAAGTCAGGTGTTAAATTCCATGTTTCTCACAAGTACAAGATTATGCATTTGGAATGCATTATTTCGTAGTGTTATCAGTAACAAAAATATTACCTCTTGTAATGTCAGTGGTAATGGGAATTTTGCGAAAATTTCTGAACTCAAAGATAGGGCTGCACAAAACCGACTCAACCCACCAACCCAACCCACACCCGCCTGAAATTATCCGCACCCGACCCAACCCACTTGGAGCGGGTCGACTATGGGTCGCAACATCAAAACCCATCGTATGGTGGGTCGACTGTGGGTGACAACTTCCCTCACCCGACCCAACCCACCCACCCACCTAAATATTTCTAAATTGATGCTAACCCTTAGATTACCTATCCTAGATGAACCACATCCATTGAAGTGATAATATATAATGCCTAAACCTAATCATCGGTAGCTTCTCTTCACTGAAGAGTCTTCAATCAGTTCCCTTCAACGGCAGTCTCAGAGGCTCAGTTTATTTTTTCATTTTCTCTTCGCTTTGTAAATCAAATCATAGCATCACCAGCAACAATCAATCAACATCATCACCAGTAAACCAACAACCAAAGGTGAGACTAAGAATCATTGTAATTTGTAAATACTAATTAGGGTTTTGTTTCCTAAGATTGATTTTGGGTTGGCTTATTTCAATTGGGTTCTTAATGTAATGTTCATTGTATTTTATGGTGGGTAACCCACCACCCACCCGACCCAACCCACCGTAATGTGGGTCGGATGAAAATCGACCCATTGTAATGTTGGGTTGGTTGCGGGTGACAACTTCTGTTACCCACCATCAGTGGGTTGGGTGACGGGTGAGGCCAAACCCGACCCAACCCGACCCATGTGCAGCCCTACTCAAAGAAGTTGTTGGCCTTTGCAGTGGAAAAGTAGATGAAGAACCTATCTATGCGATAGATTGAAGGTGTTCTCATCGTATCCAGTTGATGGAAGATTATAGTTATCTCTTTTTAATGCATGTACCTTGGTGGTAATGCAAAGTCTGGTTGTTAACCAGCATGTTTGTGGCAATTTGATGCCATGAAGGAAGAATTGGATGGCAAATTCTTATCTAGCATAAAGCTTATGATAAGGCTGAAGAAAGAAGCACAAGTTAGGGAAAAACCGATACACCACGGTCTTGTGTTTGTAAAGAGTTCTTCGTTGATGTTAGATGCGCACAAGGGGTGTGCTTGCACCTGGTTTATGAGTGAGATCGATATGCTTGGACAAGGGTGTACAAAGGCCTGCATACGATCATAACCACAAGCGGATGTTCTTGTCGACTGCAAATAAACAATTGTTGCTACTGAAGTTGATTTTGGAGAAAGAAAAAGACAAGAGTAACCAGTTGTGCATGGACAGTAAAAATGAGCTCTAAATTTGAAGAAGAATGTGGCGTTCTTGCTTCATGGAATGTAGACAGTGGCGCCTCATTTGAAGAAGAATGTGTCCGCGAGTGATATGACTTTGCTGAGCTCTATTGTGATGCTCAAAATCACCAAGTCAACTCTGTTCCAGTTGTACAAAGGTGCACAAGTTTATGTCAAGATTTGGGTTCTAATTGGCATAGCAGGTATGCAACAGTAGCATGCGCCAAAGGGGATTTGGGAATGGCCAAGATGCATAGTGTGTTTGGAGGTGCAAGTTAGGCCAAATTGTGGATGGGGGAAAGATAAGGACAAAATAGTGGTGATGCATAAAGATGGCATGTGGCCATTATTGAAGAAATATTCATGAAAGCTAAAGAAACATGATGGAATCAGTTTGAAGGAGCATAAGAACGTTGTCAATTATTTGCATAAGTTTGAAAGCAACTAATTGTCAATTATTTGTGCTTCGTTATAGGAGTTGCATAAGAACGTTGATAGTTGGAAGAGTACATGTGGCAAAGTGAATTGCTACATTGGGGACAGTAGGTGCTGTCTCGGTTCCTTTGGTGCTTAGAAGCGAAGATGAAGTCAGTATTGCAAGACTTGTTGCAATCAGTTGGCGCGACTATTTTCCCCAGTTTGAGTATACTTTCAGTTTGGGTCGGGTGGACCTTGGTGTTGGAATGAAGTACCTCTACGTAAGGTAGTAGTGAATGAGGGTATTTGAAGTGAAAGATCTTGCCTCTTTCGTTCAAAGTAAAGCTAGTTCGCATGGAAGATGCTACATAGCATATTGTTGATGGTGGTTTTTAGCTTAGGGTTAGAATTATAAAACCTTACATCTGATGTGACGTCACTCTGTAAGGAAACAGAGCCATGAGTGTCAACCTCTTCGCTGACACAATTATTAAGCAACTCAATACTTTCTTATGAAATTTACCCATAATGGTGCATGTAGCAACAATCCCAGGCATTCTGTGAATTTTGGCACCTTGCCTACACTCAATTAATATAAGTTTCTTTGAATGCTTTCTGTGCTATGTTCCCCGGCTGAACTCTTAATGTTGATATGGCATGACAATTTGTGTTCACTCGCACCGGAGTAGCATGAATTTCCAAATATCAAGGATAAGGTCTTTGCATAAGGTATTCAATCAGAAAGCATGTTGCTCTCTGGCAACGAACTTAAAAGAACTTTGTGTCAACACATAGAATTCAATCAATTATCCTGACTAATTTGCAAAAGTTAGGGTTTTGCGCCTTGCGCAGTATATCAGACCTTGCTTGTCGAAATTAAGCCTAAGCAAACTAGGTAATTAATCCTCCATGGATTAGCAGATGCAAAATCTCTCCCAGAATCAGAAAACAAGGAGCCGCAACAAAGAGAGGCGTGGCCATGCCTTAGGCTAACCGGCGCCATTTGTCATTGGCCACGCCCCATCCTAAACCGGCCTTATTTCCCTCGACCAATCAGGTCTCCTTAAACTCGCCACACGCACATAAGTTTTGGCTGGGACCATACTTGTTGGCCCTATTTCCCATCGACCAATGAGGTCGCACTAAACCTGCCACACGCACCAAAAGGTGGCCACGCCCATGCTTGGACGGCTTCCTTCTTTCATTGACCAATCAGGTTGCTCTAAACCTGCCACAACTTTAAAAAGGATGGAAATTGTGTCAAAAGGTTACCCTACCAAGTCGGCTTCCCAAAACCATTCCAACATACTAACGGCATGTCAAACATGCCAAAAACAAACATACCAGGCGCACATGCCAAACGACAGCATGCGAAAATCATGCCAATCGCACACGCCAAACAGGAATGCCAAGTGCACATACCAAACGTGCCACCTACCACATACTACATGCCATATACGCTAATTAGGGTTTCGACATGCCAAATCCTATTTTAGGCAATGTTGCTGCGCCAACCGAGCCAAACAATGTTCCACAGAACATGGGGATCAATGTGTCCATTAAAACTGATGTTTCCACACCACGTTTGAATCTAACACCAACATGCCAAAAATCCAGTGGCCATGGCTACGCCAGGCGCCACTTACACCATCATGCCGCTGGCATGCAAATACTATGCCAGTCATGCTGCAATGCCACTGGCATGCACTAAAGGCGTCATTATACCATTATCAGGCGCCAACAGAAGGTATCCATAATCAATGGCTACCCTTCCTCATGAGATGCAATCTCATCCATCCAAGTTTGCCACCAAAATAACAGACTTGTGGAAACTTTTAGGCGACCAGCCTCCTAAATCCTGTGGCCATGGCTACGCCAGATGCCACTTACACCATCATGTCGCTGGCATGCACAAACTATGCCAGCCATGATGCAATGCCACTGGCATGCACTAAAGGCGCCATTGTGCCATTATCAGGTGCCAACAGAAGGTAGCCATAATCAATGGCTACCCTTCCTCATGAGATGCAATCTCAACCATCCAAGTTCGCCACCGAACTGATAGACTTGTGGCAAGTTTCAGGCGGCCAGCCAAGACGAGTCTAATAGCATCACATGCTATTTTACCGTGGCAAGTCTCATGATTTTGACTTGACAAAGTGCTACATGTTTTCCACAAAGAACACTCGAGACATCAAACATGTCACAAACTGGGGGATACTCATCAGGGTATTGGTATGGTGGTTTACAGCGTGCGGCGCAATACGCCCGTTACAAGAAAGTGTCATGAAGAAGGGAGGTTAGTAATGGCAAGAAGTAATGGTGTAAACGTTTCTTTCATTACAGAAAAATAAATTCTAACGTTACACGTTACTCCACTCTTCCACCACTCAATAGTTTCCACTTCCTATGAGGTCAGGGTACGTTTTAGGCCAGGGTACGTTTTATTATGACTTGTATAAATATGTTTAACTTATTTCCACAAAAAAACAAGTTTTGGTCGGAGAACAACACAGTATCCAGAAATCACCTGGTAGCTTTTCATTCTGCTACCCAATTCTACTTTCTGATACAAGTCATAAAAAACCACACCTTCAGAATCAACTATTCTGGTCTCAACACTTTCTTCGCTTCCCTCCTTAAGACCAACCCTTCTCATTCACTTTGTGACCGAAGCAAGCCTGGAACGGCCATTTCTTGGTTTAGGCCAGGATTGTACAGATTGATCTCTCGAATCAAAAGTACTCCTGTGCAGTGCATTGTTTAGGGTCTAGACTCGTTTCTCATCCACACACAGAAAATTACCAAAACCGGCAGAAGCAGTTTTCACCCACCAACAATTGGCGACCACAGTAGGAGATTAATTTCTCGGTTGCAATATCAATTTCTAATTTCCAATTTTATTTTTTCAATCCCGATCTCAAGATGGTAGAACTCAGGTCCGGATCAGCAACAAACCCTGAAAACACTAGCGCTGAAATCATCCTCGGTATTAACGTTCCTTCCAATGGAATTAATACGCCACCCGTCAACACCAATGGCGCGTAAAATGTTCCTTCAGGCGTTACACCTACGATCACCATAACCAGAGCCGCTGCCGCTACCCCCAACGTTTCTTCAAATGTGACACCTCCAACCGTCACCAGAGCCGCTGCTACTCCACCATCAGGACGAGAGACTGGAGGAACCATAGGAAGCCGGTATCCTCTTAACACTGTTGATTTGATGGAAAGACAAAAGGTTCTCGTAAGGCTCAGACATACATGGCTACAACTCGGAAAGAGATACCTATTTTCGTCAAGACACTAACGGAGCACCCACCACAAGAGTCACGTCAATCCCAGATGGAGCTGACAAGGAATACTTTTAACATCCGGCGCAGGAACTTCAGAAGGATGCGCGTTTATAGATGAAGAGGCTTGCGTTGCTCTTGAACACCCAGTAGAAGGGAATCAACAATCCAATTTTATCACACGAGCATATTTGGAACGCTCTGAAGTACGTTGTCCAGGGAAAGATAGATTCAAGAGAATTGCGCCTGGGGAATGGAGATTCTCCGTCTTACCACGGATCGACATGAATATGTTTCAAAGAACGACTGGGGACTTCTCGCAGTATGGACAACATCACCCACAAAACTAGGATTTACACTCTGAGAATCCAGTTTTGTTGAAAGACCCTAAAAGCGAGTAAGTTTTGTCAAGCAATGTTTACATGACCTATTGCTTTGAGTTTCAAAATTGATAATAGAAACTGATAACTATGTTATCCCAAGATTTCATGTTATTCCATATTTTCTATTTTCATATGAAATTCATGGTTTTGTGACTTTTCTGGAATAATTATGCTACTCACAGTCGTAATCAAAGTGGCATTCTTTAAAAAATAGTTCATTCCAAAAATAATCCAAAACCCTCATAAGAAGCAATCATCTATTAATCCAAAAAAACAGAAAATCAAACCATAAACTAGGCGTTTTGTTTGCCTTTCAAAAAAAAAAAAAAAAACTAAGAAAAGAAAGTTCAGAAGACAGAAGATATTCAAGGGAAATCATTCAACAATGGTTCGTTCTTCTTGGAGAAATCATCCTTCGCGCTTTGAAGAGCCTCCCATTTCAGCTTCAACTCCTGAGACAACCTTTCGACTTCTTCTTCATATTAGTTGATCACATCCGCAGAGGGACCTTCGATCGCTTCAGCCTGCAATTTTTGGATCTCGGAAAAACCTTCACAAAACCAAGAGACGTTGAACTCAAAGTCTATGCACATATCCCGGTGAAACTTCTAGCTTGAGACTACATATCCAGAAACAGTATGGCCAGTCACATTGCACATGTCATGAATTGAAGATAAAGCTTCTTCCACGCGCTTGACCAGCGCAAATCGGCTAGTGATCTTTTTGGATGTGGAAATATGTCCATACCTTTTCCATATATTGGTATACGGTGCCTCATACTTAACTGGTACTCTGAAACCTCCAATCAACATGTGATCTTCATAAGGAGTCAAGAATGGAGGGAGAAAGCGGCGCCTGCAGCTGAACCCGCAACCAACAAGGGTTCTTTGGTAACAACTGCACCAGGAGCTACAGAATCGTTATTCTCCTTTGAAGCATAACAGCCTCTCCAGGACGATCAACCTCCATCTCCAGATTACCAGCGGGTACATCTTCCATGATTGGAGATGAAGCTATATCTTCACTGTGATGATTCTCTCTCTCAGGTTTATCTCTAAGAATGTTTCCTTCCTGCAATGTTATCGATTGAGCATTTATTCCAAATAAATAGCTCAAGAAGAAAAAAAAAACATGTGTGGAAAACTCACCAACTCGTCTGAGGGCTCACTGGAAGAAGACTCATCGCTACTTTTAGAAGAGCTATTCTCATCATCACTGTATTCCGAACTTTCCTTCTCTTCGGATTTTCCTTCACCGTGAGGAGACTCAGTGTTGCCACCCACTTTTTTGAGAGACATTATCTTATGGTTATGCGCGAGCTGGGCAAAGGCGTTCGTGCTGTCAAGACCCTGAGTTTCAAAAAAAGAAAAAAAGAAAAAGAGGTGTTCAGCGACAAAACAGAAGATTTGTATAATCCAATCAAGTCAATGAGGAGTTCATGCATACCCGGGTGTTGGAAGAACTGAAGGTCACAAGAGCCGTCGAACCCGATTGGAAGCCGTCTGCACGATTTTTTTACCTCCGCTCTCTTCCCTGGGGACTGCTCATATCCGGGCTAAGAGATTTCCGCTTAACTGTGGGAAGATCCCTCAATAATGGATGTTTCGCCAAAATCGCAGGGGAAGGCTTGCCATGGGAATCTTTCACCACTTCATTCACAAACCCGTGGATGGCAAGAAACTCATCCTGCCAAAATATGTTATATCTGGAGGTAGTTGCTGGATTTCGTTTTGAAAGCAGGAAAGGGAGATTTTTACCCGGCACAAGGACACTGGCATCGAGAGCATCTGACAAAAATTCTTTTGGAGTCGCCAACTGACGAAGAAATGGTACTCCTTGGTCAAAGCCTATATGCCGAGCAGCCCTGTCAATGTTATAAGGAACGACCTCATAAGATCCTCGGAAAAAAGACGGCACGTGTCCGAGAATACAGCTTCGCATGAATATGATTTCTCCAATGCTCATATTATTTTCAGTAGAAAGCAAAGTCGTGTTCGGGGCATAGGAAAAAGTGTTCTCCTGAACTATGGATGCATGGACCGGAGCCCAGGGACGAAAGTTAACTGCGTACGCGTTGTTGAGGAAGTCAATGAGATTTGATCCAGCTTTTGGACGCTTATTCAACCAACGAAGTATCCTAGAGCCGCCATAGGATTCAGGAAATGAAGCCAGCGGGTTAGGAGCATAATTTTTGAAGTGCTCCCACAACCACGCTTGGAGGAAAGCAACGTGGACATACGAGTCTACTTTCGTATAACCATTGGAAGCATGCATGTCAACGGCCAGATGATCCAGATGGGTGTACAAAGAGCTAAGAAACAAGCCACCAATGGGGAGAATGACACCTTTCGCCAATTTGATGGCAAATTTGATGAGTTCTTGTCTTATATCCTTCTTTCGAGAGACGTCATCAAAAATGTCTCTGGATAGCCACAGAGCCAAAAATGCCGCAACATGGAGCGTACTACTCAGCTCCTGATTTGACTCTGATTTACCCTGGAACCATTCAGACACCCACCACCAGTTATAGAAGCATTTTATCTCATTTTCTTTCCGAACGAATCTTGCAGATTTCTCGACGAGGATAATATGCATTTTTTCATCTTCAACAGAAAAAATGATGTTAATATTCCCTGTTATTGGAAGATTCAAAAAGATGGATACGCTCTCCAAAGAAATTGTGACGGACCGGAAAATTACGCCTTTGGCGCGTTGCTCCGCAGGTCGTAACTTCCCAGATGCGCCATGATGAAACTACGATCCGGGCCTTAAAACTAGGCAAATGCACGCTCATTTTCCCTCGCAGGCATGCTCGACGAGCATGATGCGTCAAACTTAGATTCCACACCGTTCCAACTTACCCTTATTCCGCAGAGGGTTTATCAAGAAAATAAAAACTTTCTTAATACGGCAAAAACGGCATTTTGAGGCTCTAAACGATGGAATTTGGCTAAATTCTGGTGACCATGTGGATCTATAGATCAACATGTCTTGATCTTTGGGTCGTTTCCCATCGAAATGGACTCCTCTTGAGTTAAATTACGACACTTGGGTTTTTAGCCTATGTCGAACGCCTTGATATGAAGTATGAGCATCCAAAGAATGGAATGCAACTAGCCTCATCAAGTTTGGCCACAATCATCTCTTGCGCCGAGTTACCGAGCCAGATGATATGAGCGGCCAGAATGTCGCAATCATCTCCCAATTAGATGATATGAGTGACAAAGTGCTGGACCGGCAATGCGGAAACTCTTTGCGGCTGCCTATGTACCCTTCCCTACTCTAAAGGGATCAAGCACACACCGTAGTTCATCACCGAAGGGACAAGAACTTAAAACAACTTGTTTGCGAGGCCGTGGCCAAGCAATAAAGGTAATGGCCTAGTCCGTATAGGTCGTTCCGTCAAAATGCATCCAAGTGATGCATGTTTTGTCCGCAATATGGCATAACGATCCCTAAGCATCAAATGCCCTCTTCGCGAGGCTACAAAACTATAAATGAGCCTTGGGCATCATTTATACTCTCCCGGCTAAGCTATGAAGCTTACTTGGTGCATAGTCCGAATTTTGCACCATCAACCAACTACCCCTCCCTATATATGTTAATTTGACATATTTACAACTCAAATTTGGGGAGCAAAAATCATTCATCAACTCCCCAGGCCATGATAGCTGCACCTTACCATTCTGGCAACTGCGATGTACAGCCGTAATGGCTGTACATGCAGTTCTGGCTCACAGGCCAGTTTCAATGCCCGGTCATGACGGCTGAACATTTACTGAGCCATGTCCCGTGAAGGGTCGTGATGGTTGTACTTCCGTCTTTGACCCATAGGCTACTCCAATGTCCAGCCGTGATGGCTGTACATTTCTAAGGCTATCTCACTTGGTGCATGGACCGTATATGCACCTTCAACCAAGTACCCCTCCCTATATATGTTAACTTAACATTTTTACAATTTTGATTAGGGGAGAAAAAATCATTCATCAACTCCCCACTTTTACTATTCATGGTCGTTGCCATATACCCGGCCATGTTGGTTGTCCACTGCTAACCCGATGTCCAGCCATGTTGGTTGTCCGCTACTAACCGATGTCCAGCCATGTTGGCTGTCCATTACCAACCCGATGTCAAGCCATGTTGGTTGTACATTACCAGCCCGATGTCCAGCCATGTTGGTTGTCCACTGCCAACCCGATGTCCAGCCATGTTGGATGTACATTACCAGCTCGATGTCCAGCCATGTTGGTTGTCCGCTGCCAACCCGATGTGCAGCCATGTTGGCTGTCCACTGCCAACCCGATGTCCAGCCATGTTGGTTGTCCGCTGCCAACCCAATCTCCATCCATGTTGGTTGAACATTGTCAACGCATTGGCCAAGGGCTAATGTTCCTTTTTCTACTCAACGGAAGCTTTGGAAGAAGCTTCACCTCGGGTCATGGCGCATCCTTTAGCATGAGCCATGCTAAAAAATACGGGGTGTTACAGAAATGGTCATTTCACCTCACCTCCATATGGCCGTGTGAGTATCCGGATACCATTTAGAGATAAAAGTGATCAATCCCGCAATATCTTTCCTGATTCGAAGTGTTGCAGAAGCCATGACAGCATTGATGATTTGTGCCTTGGTCAGATTGGCCTTCACGCAGTCTTCACTTATCATGAATTGCATCCATTTATCAAAAGATTGGAATAGACTTTGACATATCTTGAATTCGAGAGGAGAAGCAGGATACTCTTTTCTTTGAAGACAAAACCGCATTACGCGCCCTGGCCGAACCGATTGGACGTCTCCCTCATTTTCGGAATCGGTCAAAAGGATCGTGACATATTTGGGATGTACCCTCCTAATTGTGGAAGAATTTGTGAAGAACTCATCATCCATATTCGGTTTGGAGACGCTAGCATTTTTCGACACAAAGGCGAGACCTCTTTCAGGTGACATCTTAACAAAATCCTTTTATGCTGCTTAACTACAATGGAGCGAAAACGGAGGAAAGTCACTACTTTGAGAAAACCGTGCATGAATGCTTTGTCGGAATCGAGTACAATGATCAAAAAAAAAATCCACGACAAGTTTTCTATGGGAAACTTTTTTTAACCACAAGTCATAACACTCGTAACCAATAGGAGCACGCATAGACAAAAGAGTGGGGACTGATGCTCGCTTCAACAAGCCATATTTTTCAGCGGAAAACACACCTCTAGCCAAAACCATGTCTTGCAACGAGAATCATGCTCTCGGACAAAAGGAAGAGTGCATCCCACCGCGGGAATTGTTCTCACGACCACAAAGGAAAAGGAAACCCTAAATATAGGTTTTCATGAGAAAGGAATTAATGGCAGCCACCCATCCTTGCATGTCTGCTTTGCATAATAATTGTTTTCGTTGTTACTAATGTGGTGGCTAACATTACTGCGGTGCTACTGGCAAAGAGGAATCATTCATATTGAAGTATTTCTACAAATTTATGGAAGATATACCTATGTCTATGGTTTACACCAATACAGAAGAGCAAGCAAAAGAAGAAACACTGGGATACGTACCTGAAATATGCTCGTCTGCTTTATTGCTACTGCTCTGCCGCTAGCACCAAGACGTGGAAACAAAGACAATGGTCGATATAAAGAGGATAGGTAACGCCTTTAATAGGCATAAAACTTTTGGAGTTCGAGTGAAGGAAGGTTTCTTCTTTGGCCTATACATGGAAAGAGGCAACCGGTCCCACGCTGACAACACTCCATGACGCCAACAGGCCGCGAAACCTATGAGTTTTGTTTCGTCTTTTGATAAATCAAGGTGAACATGAACCAATTGATACACCAGACTTATATTCCCAATAATCTTAATCGTATGGTAGCGAAACAAGATATTGTAAAATCATAAACGATGAGACGAAGATGTTTGTGACTACTTTTTATCTTGCCTATCGAAGATTAAATCTTGAGCCAATCTTAGAGAAGATAGTACTCAATCACGATAGAAAAAAACAAGATCACAATAGGGAACTATAGACAAAATAGTTGTGTCTGGCTTCACAATCCCAATGAAGTCTTCTAGTCGTTAACCTACAGGGTTTTGGAAAATCCTAAGGTTAAAGGAGAATCGACTCTAGTCGCAACTAGTATCACACAAGAGGTATGGGGATTAGGTTTCCTAGTTGCTATAGTTCTCCCTTATATAGTCTTCAAATCAGGGTTTGCAATCAATGTTACCTTGGTAACAAAGCATTCAATATTCACCGTTAGAAGAAAACCTGATTAGACTCAAGCTAATATCTTTCAACCGTTAGATCGAACTTAGCTTATTACACACAAATGAAAAGTGACTTCATTTAGATATGAGTAACCGTACCTAAACGTGTACACCTTTGTTGGATCAACAATAGTTAACCGAAGTTATCCATATGAACACTTTCATATCAACCATATTCATCTTAACCATAACTAGTTCAGATGACTCAAATGAAACTAGTTCTAGAGTTTTTCAATTGTTTATGTTCTCATAGAAGTATACAAGACATAATTGAAGCAAAATCGATTTTGATTCAATCGAATCAATTAATGAACATTATAGCCATGGTTTGCAAAAGATTGCATTCCTTAATATATAAATGTATTAGTTCATGAACAAAACGATTTTAGAACATAACGTACTCAAGTATGCAAACAGGTTCGCATACCTAAGTAGCCGGACTTGGATTGTGTTCGCCAGTATGCAAACATGTACGCATACTGTCGTTCACATCCGAACTCCGTTGAATATAGTGCGCGCACGGGTACACATACTAAAGTTCTCGGACTTCAACTGACTTCGCCAATACGTATACGGGTATGCATACTATAGTTCCACAAGCTCCCCTTAGTAGTTCTTCGTCTTCAATCGATGAACGTCGTGAAGTTTAATGCTCAACTACACTTTCTATCCTAATCCGAGGCTTAGCTATAAGTAGACTAGAAATCAAGACTTATAGTTTTGACAATTAAACTTGACAAACAAGCTTATATAGCAACGCTTGCGAGTTCGACCGAGCAGTGCTCTAACACATGTAATTTGCAAGAACCAAAATGTGGTTTACATAGAAAGAAAGGTGTGTAAAGGTCTTTCAAGGGAAACATAACACACCCCTTCAAATATATTTGAATATTCAAAGACACTTGCAATATTGATTTATAACAAACAACATAAATAATCAGAGCGCCAATTATTAAGGAAAACACATGATATACGGGTTGAACCAGAATAATGAAACTTTGACATAAATACAGATGGTGCATGGACCTCTAAAGATGCACCATTTGGTTTTCAACTAATTCTCAGGAATGATGCAAGTATCTTTGGGATAACAAGAGCATGATCATCTTCAGCACCAGAAGAAGCAGAAGCTCTAGGATTTTTACAATCAACAACATGGGCCGACGAAGAGAGGATTAAGAATTTCAGCATAAAAGGAGATTGTAGAAACCTTATTTATATTTGAGTGGAAATTATATTTAAATTTCTTGAAACAACATAACTATTTTGAAAGAAACATAAAACACATTGCTTTTTTTTAACCAAAAGAAATATATTACTTAGCTGGAATTACATAACACCGGGCTAACTTCCTCATCCTCTACAACATCAGCAAACCAATCAGGGATGATACTCCAAAAAACAAAAGAAACTCTTTCAGTTCTAGCTTTACTAGCCAGATTATGAGCTGCCTTATTGCCTATTCTCTTAACATGACTAATTTGACTCATACTTAGACTAGATAAGAGATGCTTTATTTCTTCTATAATCCCCTGACTCCACCAATTTACGTAAGGGGTAGCATCTGTGATAGATTTTACTATATTAAGACTGTCTGATTCAAAGATTACATAATTAAGATCAAGAGACTTGGCCCATAAAACAACTTCTTTGAAAGCCAAGCACTCCGCATGTTCAGCATCTAGTCCTCCATAGCAGAATCTCCCTTTGACGCCCTAATAACTTCTTGCATGATTCGAGATATTAGACCAATACCAATTTTATTATCAACATAAAGCACATTACTTGCTGCCAACATTTCACGCTTTGAAGTTTATTCATGGAACATGCAATGAAGTAGATAGAATTCTTGCAAAAAAAAAAACAAACTAAAAACTATATTTGTTATCTGAACTGAGAAGGAACAACTCCCTTTTGGATGAGGGGAAATCTTGAAGTAAATAGATCTATAATCCAAAGCATCAACCAGCAATCTTCACATTAAACAGCTTTAATATATATTTGTACTAGGCAGTTCAAGCTAGTTTTTTGATGAATCATCTAACTTGCAAAGAAAAAAAAATGAACACAAGGGAAATTTAATCTGATACAGATCTAATTCATAAATGAATTAAAGATCTTATAAAATTCTTTTGGGGTAGGATCGGCACGATTTATAAAGGAAATACTATTACTACTAAGTGTTGATACCATTTCATCGATCCAACGGTCAGGATCGGTGGGATCTTTTTGTCATATATAAAACGGTATTAGCACTTAGTAGAATTGGTATCTCCTTATAAATCACGAGGATCAGGGGTCGGGAGTTTGTTTTTGGGGTTTTGATTTTTGAATAAATTTATATATTTATTGTTTTTTTATTTTATTTTATTTTTTTTGCGTGTGCTTTCTTTTTAGTGGAAAAGATGTTGCTTTGGTTCAGTAAAAGTCGTCTCCATACTCATACTTTCTTAGCTGAATGCATGTGATGCAGTCTTTGGCTCACTAGCTAGCTAAAAGCAATTCTTATGACCTTTAATATCTATTTTATCCATTTTTATGATCTAAGCTTTCTAGAGTCCTTTTCTGTGCTATTGTTTTTGTTGTTTCTTTATTGCTAATGCTTTGTTTGATGTTTGACAACTGAAGGTCTCTCTCTTTATTAGGTCATGTACAGTGGTCTTTTTTTTTCTTCTTTTGTTGGTGCGCATGTTTTAATTAATACTATAACCGACTCATTTTTCTGGTTAGTTGAATATAATTGAGTTGATTGTTTAGTAATTAACACATAAGCAACCTTTATACATAACCATTAAATAATTAGTTGTTGCTAGATTAATTAGAAGTACTAACCTATGCTTCAAAAAGCTCTGCGGAAAGTCCAAAAGTTTGTGATCAGACGAGTCGATAACGCGTCACTACACCATTACGCATACCCGTATCATGTCTTTTGAAGGTGTTGTTTTCTGTTTCTTCGTCTGACGAAGGAAATAAAGAGCGGAAAAAAGAAAAAGCAGAAACTTAAGTAAGAAGCTAACAGTAATGAGCATGCGATTTTGTCAACGTTTAGTGCATAACATTATACATTATCTAAAGAATACTACTTTGGCACTCTTGCTAAGTGGCTCTATGGCATCCAAACTTACGTATCTAGTTTGGAACTGAAATAATAACCTGCTCAGTTCTCAGTAGTTGGATTGGATTCATACCTTTGCGAACAGTAGCTGTACATTCACCCGGATTACCACGTTCAGGGCCGGCTTATGAGGTAGGCAGTATAGGCGGGTGCCTAGAGCCCCAAATTATCGGGGGCCCAAAAAATTTGGTTGTTTTTCCTAATTATGGTTAATTTGTAACACTTATAACTGTTAGTAAAGCGTCTTGCCACTGTTAATCACTTTGCATACAATTGTAACAGTTATAATTGTTAGTAAATACCCTGTAACATGCTACTAATTTCTTAATTGTAGGAATTACCAATATGTACCATTATAGTGTTCTTAGTTAGTGGCAGGTCCACCCATTAAAGCCCAGTAATCAGAGGTCCATAATTAAAAGAAAACATGAAAATGGACCAAATTTTTTTAGCCCAGGTCCTGCACACGTGCGAGATCAGGTATACGTAATATGAAAATACCACAAATAACCTTTCCTATTTAATATGTTAAAAGCATGAGAAATATTTTTCACATTTCATAATCATTTTCTTCTTCTCTTTCCTCTCACCATTGTTGCAGATGAAGATGAAGATTTGTTTTTGTTCTTTCTCGTTTCTACCGAATCAGATGATGAAGATTTTCCATTGTAATGTTTCTTTTAAGGTTTTGGCGATCTAATCATTGTTGTGCTTGATTATGTTTTCGATCTTCATGGTTGATTTGTCGACTATATATTAGATCTAGATGAATAATCACATTTTTTGTTCATTTCGTTGCTAGATTCGATTATGCCACTTCCATTTTAGATGTTTTAGACGTGTTTCAGTTCTTTTTTGTATATGAATCAACAGTACGTATATCCCGTACTGATAGAAACTTAGTTTATTTTTGAGAAGAAGAAGAAGATGCATCGTTATGATTTACGACGAGAAGATTGTTTGTGTTTCCAGGTATGTATATTAACAATGATTTTCAGTTTCCATTCTATTTTTTTCATAGATTCGTTACTAGTTTTTCACATGCAGCTGAAGTTTAGATTATGAATCAGCAGTACATATATGATGTACTGAAAAATTATGCTTTAATTTTGTTATTTTTGTAGTTTTTGATATTTTTCTTCTTCGATCTAGAAGTATATATATGGAATATTGAAGAAAAAAAGTGTTTCGATTCTGGTTTTTAGAGATTCATTACTTGGTTTTCACATGCAACTGATTTTAGTTTCATTTTGGTTGTTTTTGATATGCTTTTAAGTTGTTTTTGTATATTAATCATCGGTACGTATATGATATACTAGTGGATTTTGATGGAACAAGTTCAGATCTAAATAAACAATCATGTTTTGTGTTTATTTCATTAGTAGATCTGATACTTTTATGGTTTGTTTTTCAGTTTTCTTTTGTTATTATCAATTGTTGATAAACATCACTGTCCAGAGTTCGTCCTAAATTTTATACTTCTCTTGTTGTTTTAAAAGTTTGTGGGGATATAGTTGTTGAAAAGAATGTACACAGTTGGGTTTTGCTTAGATTTGTTTATAGACCTTCTTTGATTCATATGTGTAGTATTTGAATTTTATGTTTGTTAGTGATGTTGTGAAGTGTTTGATGAATAAGTGTTCTTGAAATGCATTAGAAGCGTTGGGTATCTTTAGACAGATGAGAATTGAAGGAGTTAAATTGGAATTGCATGACTGTATCTTACTCATTGCTGGTGCTCCACTTGGTGAAGAATTGAAGGGGATTTTGATTCATGTGTATGTGCTCTTCCTCTTATGTGGTCTTCCTCTTTTCTGTATTTCCTTTTAAGATTCATGATACAATTTGTATCTTATCTATCACGGACAGGTGAAGGTGGGAACCCGTTCTGCGTTACTCAACTTTGGATCACCAGTGGATGCATCTCAGCTATATAAATTACTCCATGCCCTTCATCCACATCCTCATTAGAAGAAAAATTAGCAGGCAGAGGTGCACCTGGAACATGTATGTTGCTCGGATTTTGTTGCTTTTGTCATACATACCAAAATAAATAGAATAGTAGCTTGGTGCATCTTCTCGATGTTGTTTACTGCTCTAGAACTGTTATCCTCAACTGGATAGATAGACCTCACCCTGTGTAGTTTCTTAAATGCCAAATGGCCTAATGTAGGCTCATGGGCATGCGGATAAGTAAAAGGTTAGCATAATATTTACAGTTAGATAATGTGATTTTGTTAACTGATACTATTTTTTGAAAGCTTTATCGTTCTCCCAAAATCATGTAGACCTCTGAGGCAGAACAATTCTTTTTTCTACCACAAGTTTCCTGACTACCTGCTGCTGTGCGATATTGTTGTCTCACTGGAATACCCATTTCTTGCTTCATGCTACAAACAGACACCACCTGATACACAACTGTTTTTTTCACCCTTAGTCACTATGTGGAAATGATAATCTATAGAGTCACAAGACTCATAAATTGTTATTATCAATTGTTTTTCAGTTTTCTTTTGCGTATTACCTATCAGTACATATATGACGTTTTCTAATTTATTTGTCATTGATTCTTACAGATTTGTACTCTACCTGGAAGCAGTGCAGCAAATATGTACTCGAATTTGTAAGCATTCAGATATATAATAGGATTTGTAAGCAGTACGACAGATATGTACTCAGATTTCTAAGCAGTGCGACAGATATGTACTCAAATTTGTAAGCAGTGTAGCAAATATGTACTCGAATTTTTAAGCAGTGTACCAGATATGTACTCAAATTTATAAGCAGTGTAGACATACACGTTTGGTAGTAATGGACATTATGGACATTTCCATGTTTTAATTAATTTTGGACCTCCGGATAAAAAAAATCCGGTTAGACCCTACTATAAATAACTATATAAGCCTAGGACCAAACAAGAAATTTTGCTTCTTAATTTTGTGAAATCAATAACCAGAGCGGGTCCCGAAGGTGTTCAGAATGTGCTACGCACAGGGCCCGTTTAGGCCTTTTATTTTGGGCCTTATCGAGTAAAAACAAAAATCGGAGAACTCTCTGCAGAGAATAGAAACATTAATCGACCACACACGTACTGAGCACGAGATTCAATCGCTAGACTGCTTATTTTATGGCGATAATCATTGCAAATACCCAATTCATTTATGTTTTTAATTGGTTATGAATCTCCAACGGCTAAGATTTAATACAATAACCATTTATTATTTTTAGATTTACATATAGGATGTATGTGCTACCTTTAATTATTAAAATTTTCTATTATGATATGTTAAAACTGACTATAAGTTTTTAATTTAACATGCGTTCCCACTTTTGGAAATGAAAAACAAGTTTTTCTCCGATATTTTTGTTTTTCTTAGTTGTTAATAATAAATTATGTTTATTTAATAGTGTACTATATATAAGGGGAGTTTGCTTTTTAACATATATAAAGGCCCCATGATTAAGTTCGTATAGGGTCCTTCAAGACTCGGATCGGTTTTGTCAATAACCAATTATAGGAATATTTTTTTGACAAAATACAAGCTTATTACCTAAATCTAACGAAAATTCTGAGAAAAATTAAACGGCCTTCGACCGCATTGTGGTTCCAAGTTATCGCTTAACTTATCTCTCTACAAAAAAATTCTAGTTTTATTTCTAAATTATTGACCTATATAAAAGTCCCATAATTTTAGTTCGCATAGGGTACCCTAATCCTATAAGACGTCCCTGACCACGTTATATCCCGAGCGCACCTAGCCTATTGCATTCATTTAGCCTTGCAAACCTGCTTCTGTCGCAGTATTTGTTTCATGGGCTGTGAAATCAACTTTATTGGACTAAGCACGGATGATTTGATTTTGTTGAAATGTTTGGTTCGGACTTGGGAATCTTCCTTTATAGGAAATTATTAAGTCCAGCCACTCTGCATCTTTCTTATGATTTGTAACATGTTATTGTCTGATTGGTTCGTAAATCATTTCAATTTTTACTAGGGAAGCGTGACAATTTCATAAGAGGCCACTGAGGCCAGTTTAATTTGCCCGGTTTATCCAAATTAGCGGGATCCTATGTCGCGTCAAGAAACAATAAAAAGAAATTACAAGTGGTGGAATCTAATCCTATTAAATCACAGTTTTTCATCTCACTGTAGTGATCTATTGATCATTGCTTGATCATCACGCCGGACACATATCTTCGGTCATAAAATAAAAAAGGGAAATGTATAAAATGGTCCCAGTATTAGCACCCGATTTGTAAAAGGTTCATACTGGTACAATCCAATAACAAACAGGTTCTATTTCCGTTAAAGACAGGATTATGTCACTGGATCCCATGAGTTCAGAGTTAAATGCACTTGCCAGTTTACGAATTGAACCTTAACCTGACCATAGTACATACAACACCACACATCTTACGATTGAAGCATCTCGAGATGATACAGACGGACAGAGATTGAAGTAGCAGGATGAAATTCTATAACAGTTTAGGGTTAGGGTAAATCCAATTCATTCCCGTCTCCCCCATTATCTCTCTAAAATCGCTGCAGAAATGGCGATTCACTCCAAAACTTGAGCGAATCCCTGGTTTCGATCGCAAACAGTTGCTCAGTGCATTACGCTGGTAGTGTATATGGTTTTTAACCTTGATTCGTGAAGATTTTCAACCAAAGAATCATAATGCTTGTAGGACATCAGTGGTTTTCTTACAAGATTTCGTCACCATGTACTCGGCGATCATGAGGTTGGTAATCACAACCATATTCTGTCAATTCCCACTACCAGAATGTAATTTATCGATTTTTTTTTTGTAAAACCCTAATTTCTGAAAATTGAAAATTTTACAGACCATTTTAGTTAACCTAATTTGTGAAATTGGGTATGTTATTTGTTACTAGTTTCTGGTGTATTGAATATGATTATGTGTATGTGTAGGAAATATGTGAAGAATCCAGTTAGGAGCTTCAGAGTTGAAGAATCTGATACAAATAAATGTTAGGTTTTTTGATAACATAAGTGTGAATTCTGGTGGATTGGAAGGTTTCAGTGATACAGTTCATGCTGAATACCAGTTACCACCTATGAAGAAGGTTAATTTGACATGGTTCAGTGACCCAGGCTATTTCTATATTGGTAGTAATGATGAATTCTTTGAAATGTGGGATTAGGGAGTGGTTGAAGATGATGGGTATATTCATCTTTACATGAATGTTACCAACAGGAAAGTTCCTCTTAGTGATGAATGCCCTTCATTTTCTTGTCTGTCAGTTTCAAAGAATCTTTTTTCAACACCTGAGAAGGTGCAGAGTACATCAAGAATTCACATTGAAAGAGGTGCAGCACCAGTCAGTATTGACGCATCTCTTTTTTTAACACCTAAGAAGAGAATCATATATGGTAAATCTCCTGAGCTACTAAGAAGAAATCCTAGGCTGGTGCAGAAGTCAATTGCTGGAGTCACTTGTAGTGTGAATGGTAAGAAGTTATTTGTTAATGTGGATGAGGATGACACTGGAGTTGAAGAAATATCAGTTGAATCAAGACACGCTGAGTTGGAGAATGAAAACATACAACTCACAAATATTGAAGAACATATGTGTTATCCCATTGATGACTGTAGAAGTCCAGCTGCTGATTATGCATAAATGGGTATAAAAGTGTCCACTGAGTTTGTGAACAACTACTTTGGTGGATTAGACTCTTTTGATTACTTACATCCACAACTATATAAGAAAAAGGGAAATGCAGGTACGATTTCCATCTCTATGTTTTGATTAAATGCATTTGAACTTGTCTAGGACTTCTTCTTGTATGCATTTTAACTTGTATGCATTTTAACTTGTCTGCATTTAAAATTGTATACATTTAAACTTGTATGCATTTTAACTTGTCTATATGTATTTTATATTGTAGATGAAGGCCACAATGACAACAGTTGTGGTGTTGGTGAAGAGTGTGACCCAAAAGGAAAAGAAATAGCTGTTATACCATCTGATACTGACAGTGGTGATAGTTCTAGTAGCTGTGATTCTGAAGATGAAGATGGTACTTTATCAGTCCAAGGAGTTGTAGAGGATGAGGGGCAGAAAACATTTTGGGTCAGTCAGTATGAGAAAGTCTGGGGGACACATATAAAAGCTGCTGAAAGAACATGTAGTTTTGATGATGACACTGGAGATGCTGAGGAATTTTTGGATGTTGATACAATGTTTGTGGGGATGGAGTTCATGGATAAGAAAGACTTTAAGAAGCATTTAAGGGATTATACAGTGAAGACAAGTTTCGGTACAAGTTGAGGCCCAATGACAATGAAAGGATCAAGGTTAATTGCAAGTATAACAAGTATCAAGGCTGTAAGTTTTTTATTTATGCAAGTGTCAGAACACATGAACCTACTTCATACTCAGAAAGATGAACTTGGAGCATACATGTGTGACTGAAGGTGTAACCATAAACAGGACAGCAAATGCAGAATTTGTAGCACAATTTTTGTATGATAAGTTGAAAAATGGAGACCCAATGCCAAGTCCTTTCAATTTACAAGACCAATTCCACACTACTCATAATACTAGTGTTCCTTATCATGTGGCTTGGAGAGCTAGAACTAAGACACTAGAAAAAGTGAATGGCAGTTATGATGAGTCTTACAAACTTGTTTCAGCCTTTTGTGATATGGTGGACAAAACCAACCCTGGTTCTTTGACAAACTACACATTTGGGAGGTGAGTTGCAAATTTACATAGTTTATAGATGTAAAGTTGTATTTATTTTCACTTGTTTTTAACTCTGAAGTTGAACATTGATGGAAATTCTTGTTTTATTGCAGTGTTGATGGATGATTTGAGTCAATGACCATTGCCTTTGCAGCACCACTCAAAGGTTTTCATGATGGTTGCAGAAATGTGATAGGTTTTGATGCTTGCCATTTGACTGGAAAGCATGGTGGCTGTTTAATGGCTGCTGATAGACGCATTTATGTGTCTAATTTGTCCTCAATGTTTCGTATTGTTAGTACTTGTTTTCGTCCTTATTATGGTGTTTTGTGTGTTTGTAGGTATTTTTGGAAAATAATTATTGTTGGAAAATTCGGCTCGAAAAGTTGCACGGAGCACCCTCGGAGGACATTTGTTATTCGGACTCTCATCATTGGTTAAGGGGAACTCAATTACTAAGGGGCAACCCAGGTCACCCCAAAAAGGAAGATGCTATTCGCACCCCAGGATCGGATAGGGGGACACCATCTTCAAAAATTTGAATTTTCATTTTGGCGGGAAATTTTCTTCTTCAACTGGCAGATCTTTCGATCGATTTTTGGACGTGATTTTGTGCGATTCAATCGCTGAAACTTGGTGGAAAGATGTGATATAACCATATTAAGCTATTGCAGGTGTTATCTCGGGCCAGAATTGGCTGAATCAAATTGTGGAGCAAAACAGGGAGCACGTCATTGTATGGAGACTGTCACGAGATTTGCATGAGTTGGAATGAGTTTGCGTATGTTAGGATGACTCTAACAACCATCTGGAGTGTGAAGGAGATAAATATAGTAATTTGGCAGCTTCAGAACTCGTGGAGAAATCAAATATCTAAATTATTTCCTAAACAGACGGTGAAGAATAATGGAAGATTATATGAAGTTATGGCGAGATATTTTGGCCCTGTGGAGTATATATAGGGTGTTGGGAACTCAGAGAGGGTCGGTCGAGACTTAGGGAGGTTTAGGGAAGCTCAGAAACAAAGAAAAAAATTTACAGAGAAACTGCCGAGTTGCAGTCGGGGAAGAAGGCGAATAGTGAACTCGATAGTTGAAAACAGTCGCAGAAATCGTGGCCTAAACTTTCAAATCCAAACTCTTTGTAACAGTTTTGTAACAATTATTCCAACAATTAATAAAGTTTGCAACAGTTCACTTTTGTTCTTCCGTTACAACGAGTTTTGTTATAACTGTTACAAACTCACAGTTTCATACCTTTTCACTCTTTTGATCATCTTTTGAGCCATCTTTTGAGACCATGATTGATATGAGGAGCTAAACCCATCCTCTGGGGCGACGGAGGAAGCTATTCTGACAATGAAAAAGTGGTAATTTCTATTTTAAATAATTTATGCAATTTAAATTATGATTTTTTGCCTAGAACAAAAGAGTTTTTCCAATGATTTTTATTAAGCAATTGTTATTTTAATTGATGGTATATGCTTAACTTTGATTTCTTGATATTCCATGCTTTCAACTTACAATTGCTCTTTTATAAAATCTATTTTTGCAATAATTAGAATCACTTAAATGGGAAATTGCATAATAATAATAATAATATCAAAATCTTGACATCACTTTTTGAATCAAATTTGCAATATTTATTTAAATCTAAAAATTCTTTCCTTCACAAGTATGAAAGAACCTATTATTTACAACTATTACAACAACTTTTGAAAAACCATCAACTTTTAGATTTAGTTTTTTTTTAATTTTTTTTTTGTTCTTCTTTACGTTTTTGGCTTTTTGTCTTTTCCTTTCAGATTTTGGGAATTTGGAGCGAAAGAAATTTTTGCCAAAGCTTTTGGCGAATATTTAAAGACTTGAAGTAAAAGGCAAAGCGAAATGAGCTAAAGAAGAAGAATTTTTTTATAGAAAAAGAGAGAAAAAAAAGAGAGTTTTATTTTATTAGATTGTATTAGGAATTCTTTTTATTTTGTATTTTTCTTTTTCTTTTTGCACTTTATTTTTTGGACCTTTCTTTTGGACTTTGGACATTTGGACATTAATTTTTTTAAAACCCTACAGAAGGGTAGATTAAATATTAAACTGTTTGCAGAGAAGGACGGTGATTACGATATCACCTCGGCCCCTCGGGTTCGTACACAACATAAGAGTTGTGGCCCGAGTCGACGACAACGGTTCATCCCCCGTCTGGAACGGGAGGTAAGTCTGTCGAAACACTCGCGAATCCCCTGTCAGCGAGTTATTGTATTCCTTCGTTTGCATATATGCTAAGAAACTGAAAACGGTTGTTTTAAATTCCTAATAAAGGGAAAGGACTATAAGATAAGGGTTCGGATTTCATCACCGTTCTCTTCTTGCCCGCCTTAGGGAAACGAAACCAAACGCGAACCTAAGCTTTAAAATTTGGAACAGAACGAGACCTATAGGGTAACGAGCTTAGCAGGAAAGTCGTTCGAAAAATATTGGTTACTCTTTTATCATACTTCGAAGTTCATGATGGTTTCTGTGAGTTGAATGCGTGACTGCGCCGCCTTTTGATAGCGGTGAGGCCTTGGGTATCAAAGCTCCACTGAGCTTCCCTCGCCTCAATTCAACTTACTTTGACTTGGATTGATTCCAGAGGGGTTTGCTTAAATTGTAACGAATTCCCTTTCGAAGGATTAGAAGCTGGTCTAGAAACAATCTAAGTGGAACCATCATGCTTTTTGTTTGCTATAAATCAGTAGGTTTGCTGTGGTGGAGTCATCCTTGTTTGTGTTTGCATAGAACTTCCCTTCCTTTTAGGACTTTTCTTTTTCTTTCTTTTGTCTTTTTTTTTTGTTTTTTTTAGTGTATGCCCGGAAGGGCTTGGAAAAGAAATACTTTTGGCCGTTTGATTAGTGACGAGCCTAGAAGTTCTTCTTGTGAAAGCGGGGAGCTCGAAGACTCTTCTTTTGAGACCCCCGTTTTTGGAAACTTCAGTTTTGAAAATCTGTCTCTTCGTGAGGAAGGTACCCCTAGTACTTCAGCTGTGCCAGCGATGACAACTTTGAAAGATTACATGTTCCCAACTAGGACCAACCGAGCTTCGTGCATTAAATTGCCAGCCAGTACGACTAATTTCGAGATAAAACCTAGTATTCTTCAGATGATCCCTATGTTCTTAGGAAAATATGATGAGAACCCTTATTTTCATATTAGGGACTTTGAGGAAATCTGTGGGACAGTTAGAATAAAAGACCTCACTGATGAAGTTTTGAAACTTAAGATGTTTCCCTTTTCCTTGAGAGATAAAGCCAAGACCTGGCTGAACAACCTACTACCTGAGTCCATTGAAACATGGCAGGAACTTGTTGCTGCTTTCTATATGAAATTCTACCATAAGCATAAAACTGCAGCTGTTAGGCAGAGAATTAGTGCTAGTGTGCAACAAGAGGGAGAGTCTCTTTATAGGTTTTTAGAGAGATTCAATGATCTCCTATCACAGTGTCCCCACCATGGATTTGATAAAATGAAACTTGTTGAGATTATTTATAATGGTTTAGACTATTCGTCCAAAGCCATGATCGATTCTATGTGCGCTGGTGAGTTCACCAGTAAAAATGTTGATGATGCTTTTACCTTCTTAGGAGCTATCGCTGAAAAATCCCAACAGTGGGAGTATTGTGTTGAACCCCTTAAAAGACTCTTGGTCAATAGAAGTAGCACCAATGTGGTAGATACAAGCTTCGAGTCAGATGCTAAGTTTGCTGCTTTGTCTAGAAGGTTAGAAGCTTTGGAATTGAATCAGCCTAATTATAGGTCTCTTGTTGAACCTGATGATAGGATTAGAGCCGCTCAAGTCTCTAGTTGTGGAGTAGAGCCCAATAACTCGTTTTGGAAAGGTCATGTTAGTGAAGAACAAGCCCATGCTGTCTATAACAATGCTAGGTTTGAGAACCGTCAGAAGTTTGACCCATACTCAGAAACCTACAACCCTGGTTGGAGAAACCATCCTAATTTTTCTTGGTCTAAGGGCCAGAATCAAGGTCAGTCTAGTAATTCTCAGCCTCCCCCAAGTTTTGGTTATGCTAAGAACTCTTCAGGTCAACCCCAGTTTCAGAACCCTTCGGATAAGAAGATCACAAGTTTAGAAGACACTCTAGCCTCGTTTATTAAAAACTATGATAAGATCAACCTAATGGTTGATCAAGGGATAGAATAAAGTAAAAATATAGGTTATGCTAACTCCCAAGCTATTTCTGAGTTAAAAAACTAGGTTAGTCAGATAAATGAATCTTTGAGGGAAAAAGGTAAGTTTCCTAGTCAAACTCAACCCAATCCTAAAGCAGAGAAATCGTACAATCATGTGAACTCTATTACAACCCTTAGGAGTGGAAAGAAAGTTGACAATAAGGTTGCCATGCCTGATAGTGAACATGCTGTAGTTCACCCTTCTGAGCCAGAAAATGAGGAGACTGATAGAGTCTCTAAAAAGACCAATGAGGGTCCTGATGAGCCCGTCTTTGTTCCCAGAGCCCCGTTCCCCCAGCTGCTAGTTCCGACTAAGAGGGAGTCCAACTTTAATGATATACTGGAGGTTTTTCAGCAGGTAACTATCAACCTTCCACTACTAGATGCAATTAGGCAGATTCCCTCTTATGCCAAGTTCCTTAAGGACTTGTGTATGCGAGAGTGTAAGCTCACTGTCTAGAAGAAAGCCTTCATAGCTAGTCATGTGAGTTCTATTATTCAGAATACCACTACTCCTAAGTATAAAGACCCAGGGTCCCCTACCATTGCTTGTACAATAGGTAAATACCGTGTTGAGAAAGCGTTGCTTGACTTAGGAGCCAGTGTGAACTTACTTCCGTACCATCTGTACCTTAAGCTAGGACTTGGTGAGATGAAACCTACCCAGGTAACACTTCAGTTAGCTGATAGGTCCGTTAAAGTTCCTCGTGGTGTGATCGAGGATGTTCTCATAGAGGTTGACAAGTTTATTTATCCAGTGGATTTTATTATCCTAGATAGCCAACCTGTCCCTGACCCAGAGAACCAAATACCAGTGATTTTAGGTCGCCCGTTTTTAGCCACGTCTAATGCGATCATAAACTGTCGAAATGGTATTATGAATATATCTTTTGGTAATATGACTATTAAGTTGAATATTTTTAATGTCAATAAGCTACATTCTGAGCTAGATGACACGTGCATTGAAGAGGTCAACATGATAGGAACCTTAGTTCCGAAGTCTGTACCAAACACCGAATCGGAAGATCCATTAGAGAGTTGTCTAGCCCGTTTTAGCATGGATTTCGACGATGATAGCAACATTGAACAAGTAAATGCTCTGTTTGATTTCATTCCTATGTTAGATACCGATAGATGAAAATATAGTTTTGAACCATTACTAGCTACCGAATCTACCTTAAGCCCTTATTTCGAAGAGCCTAAAGATCCTCCTAAGTTGGACCCCAATTATGCATTTATAGACCCATCTGAGATTTTGCCTATAACTTCCGATTTGGATAGTGATCATGAGATTAGGCCAGTAACCGTGCTTCAACACAATAAGGAAACTTTAGGGATGACCATAGAGGATATGAAACATATAAGTCCTATAGCTAGTATACCTCAAAATAATTTAGAGGATGAACCACCTGATTATAACTCAGAGAAAGCAATTGACCTTTTTCAGGAACCAGATGGTCTAGAAATTAGGAATATTGTGACTAGTTTATCTAGAGACACCCAAAACTCTAAGTTTGGGGGTAGTGAACTAGAAGAAGCTCTAGAGTATTTTAAATACTCTCCGGATTCGGAGATTCAATCCATAGTTAAAGGTCTTACGGAGAATAGTGATTACCCTAAATTTGGGGGTAGAGATTGTCAATTATCCCCAGTAGAAGTCCCTAACTTGGGACTCAAGCCTAGTGCATCTGAGGTATCGCTTGAGTCTATTCAGGCTCCACAACCTGATCCGCCTGATACTGTTCAGGAGGAAATCCATATATTAGAAACCTGTTTTTCGGATGAATCTATTTTTCAAGACACTCTTATGAAGCCCAACTGGAGGCTCTGGATAGATCCGGTTGTCTTGCAAGAAACCTTAGATGAGGATGTGCTCCTTCTGTTCATTTTTATGAACCAGTGCAGTTGTCTCATATTGGTGTTAGCTCTATTTGGTATTATGGACCCACAACTTTTTCGGCTATTGGTATATGACTTTGGAAGGTGAAGATCCTTTTTGAGGTATTTGATGTCTGGCTGAAGACTTTAAACTTAGCACTTCTTGGGAGGTAACCTAATCTCACGCAATACGGTAATATCTTTCCTCAACCCTTTTTGCTTCAAGTGGTAACAATTTCTCCTCGTTCATGCTGTTAATTTTATCATTGGAAACATTGAGGACAATGTTAGATTTAAGTTTGGGGGTATGGGAAAATCTTTTAGTTGCAATAAATAAATACGCTCCAGAGCCTAGAGATTTATGCGTATTCAGGATGGCACTAACTAATCTAAGTGGATGGAAACATCTTGGTTGTAGGAGTTGAGGAACCAATCTGATTAGATGGAAACATCTATAGAGTCTATTCATAAAAGCACAGAGCTCAGGTGTTAGAAATAACATGATAGTTGCACCATATCTCATTGAGTCCTTTTCATTTCTTTTTTTTATTTTATTTTTTCATTTTAAACTATGTTTCTCTAAGTGGTTAGGTGGGGCACACGATTCAAGTTGTTACCACTGCTAGGGTGAATTAGACTGAGTTCACTTTAAAAAAAAAAAAAAAAAAGAGACCGGCCCAGTTAGACCAATCGGAATAAGTATTAACACTTTGATAGCAATATGCGTGGTTCTCCCTGTTTCCGTCTCCTAAGCAAGCGTGGAATGCAGGAACCTTGGGAACTATCGTGTAATCTGCTGACAAGAAGCATGCGCTTGGATCAAAAAGATCTATTCATGTCGTTAAGTTAAAAAAAAAAATGGTTATTGTTCTGTGTAGTCAACTGCTGGTTCCCTTGTATTTTCCAGTTTGTTGATCTAGATTTAAGTTATTGACCACTGGTTCCCTTGTATATGCCACTTGTGTTGATATTAGTCAGACCGGTATCTCAGTCCATTAGCATAGGTTCATTCTGGCAGTGGCCTTCAGACAGATATGTGAAACATCGATCATTTGGTTAACATCAAAACCATCTACATTTTTCTATTTCCATCTCCTTTTTCTATCCATATGATTAGTTTGACTCCGAATATGATGTCCATAGTGCAACTATCTGAGTAGAGCTCTGTCACTTTATATGAATTGTAGTATGCTTGAGTGTAAACTCGTGTACAACAATTGGAATTTCGCATCAGGGTACTTCCTCCTGTAGTCAGTGATTGTAAGCCAACCAAGGAGATTCTTTAGTGCCTTCCAAGGTTCGACATAGATAGCTAGGGTCTGGAGTAATGGTTTTGTGGGTACACCTCTGGTAAACCCTCCCGAGATTAACTCGGTTTTATTTTTTATTTTTGCTCGAGGACTAGCAAATAATAAGTTTGGGGGTATTTGATAGACGCATTTATGTGTCTAATTTGTCCTCAATGTTTCGTATTGTTAGTACTTGTTTTCGTCCTTATTATGGTGTTTTGTGTGTTTGTAGGTATTTTTGGAAAATAATTATTATTGGAAAATTCGGCTCGAAAAGTTGCACGGAGCACCCTCGGAGGACATTTGTTATTCAGACTCTCATCATTGGTTAAGGGGCACTCAATTACTAAGGGGCAACCCAGGTCACCCCAAAAAGGCAGATGTTATTCGCACCCTAGGATCGGATAGGGGGACACCATCTTCAAAAATTTGAATTTTCATTTTGGCGGGAAATTTTCTTCTTCAACTGGCAGATGTTTCGATCGATTTTTGGACGTGATTTTGTGCGATTCAATCGCTGAAACTTTGTGGAAAGATGTGATATAACCATATTAAGCTATTTCAGGTGTTATCTCGGGCCAGAATCGGCTGAATCAAATTGTGGAGCTAAACAGGGAGCACGTCATTGTATGGAGACTGCCACGGGATTTGCATGAGTTGGAATGAGTTTGCGTATGTTAGGATGACTCTAACAATGATTAAAGATTTTTCGTGGGGTTGTAGTAATGAGGTTCAAACTCTCGGACTTGTGAAGGATAATTTTTTTAGAAAATAAATATATATACAAATATATTGACAAATTGGTAGAGAGTTACTGGGACTAAGGACTTGGCCAATTCTCATGCATATGGTACATTTTATTTATCCTTAATAATTATCGCTCAAAACATAAAATGTACGGACTCTTATTTTGCCAATATAGATTCTCAGAATATTAGTTATAAATCGTAAGCATGTGACATCAAACATTTAAGCAAGCATGCCGCATCAAGTAAAATGATAACTAATTAATCAAAATAATTTTTTCAATTTTAAATCAATGCAAAAGTCATAAAAAGAATAAATTAAATTTACCAGACTGACGAAAATCGCCTCCTCCGTTGTCCCAATGTTGGGTTTAGCTCATCATGGTGAAATACCTCTCAAAATATTTTATTAAGCTCAATTCGTATTTACAAGAAGAGAAAACATTGAAACAGGAAATCTGCAACAGCGCATATGCGTTACAGACCGACTGTTTCAAGTCTCAACTGTTATGCTGAAGATAATCGTCACAAATCTGAAGATAAATGTTGCAAACGAGAATGAAGAAACTGTTACAATGAAGATAAACGTTGCAATCCAGTTGAAGAAACTGTTACGACGAATGAATAAACCGTCGCCGTTTCCCTGTTCTTCACGAGCAGCAGGAGCAGCAGCAACAGAGTTCTGAAAACTCTTGATTCACGCCTCCTGAGCTCTCCTCTCGACCCCAAACTCTCGACCACCCTTCCAACACTCATGTAGCTACTATTTATACATTTTAGGCGCATCAAATCTCTCCATTAATTCCTCAAAATCTTCACAGTAAAGGAAAATTATTCTTGGGAATAATTTCCTATTTTCTTTCTATGCATGCGTTAACTTGAAAATTTCCACATATGTTGATACGCAACCTAGGAGAATATCTGCACTTAATTTCTACAACCCATGCAGCATCTTCACGTAATTTTCTTTCCAAGTTTAACCGATATCTCTTCTTTCCTGTTTTAATCGAGAATCGATTATCTGGCCAAATTTGATCGATCCCAACCACCAAAATATCTTCTTATATACATATCACATATACCCATTAAGTTTCAGCGATTTAATCACCTTAAAACATCTTCAAAAATCGATTGGAAAATCTGCCAGTACATGAAGAAATTTTCCCGCCAAATATTATTTTCAAATTCTGGGAAGAAAGTGACCTCCCCCTAATCCATCCCTGGGGTCCCTTTAGAAATTGGGGTGGAAATAGTAATTTTTCTGGATTCCTCGGGCACATTTCTGGGACGCTTCCGGTGCATTTCTGGGGTGCCTTTAATACTCTATCCTGGGGTATAAAACACAACTTTTTGAGCCAATATCGCCGCAAGAGCTTATTTCTCTAAAAACATCTACAAGAACACAAAATAACACAATAAGTACTTAATCGAGTCTAACAATACAGAAAATTGAGAACAAAATAGACACATAAATGCGTCTATCAAACAACCATCTGGAGTGTGAAGGAGATAAATATAGTAATTTGGCAGCTTCAGAACTCGTGGGGAAATCAAATATCTAAATTATTTCCTAAACAGACAGTGAAGAATAATGGAAGATTATATGAAGTTATGGCGAGATATTTTGGCCCTGTGGAGTATATATAGGGTGTTGGGAACTCAGAGAGGGTCGGTCGAGACTTAGGGAGGTTTAGGGAAGCTCATAAACAAAGAAAAAAAATTTACAGAGAACTGCCGAGTTGCAGTCGGGGAAGAAGGTGAATAGTGAACTCGATAGTTGAAAACAGTCGCAGAAACCGTGACCTAAACTTTCAAATCCAAACTCTTTGTAACAGTTTTGTAACAATTATTCCAACAATTAATAAAGTTTGCAACAGTTCACTTTTGTTCTTCCGTTACAGCGAGTTTTGTAACAATTATAACTGTTACAAACTCACAGTTTCATACCTTTTCACTCTTTTGATTATCTTTTGAGCCATAGTCCAATCTTTTGAGACCATGATTGATATGAGGAGCTAAACCCATCCTCTGGGGCGACGGAGGAAGCTATTCTGACAATGAAAAAGTGGTAATTTCTACTTTAAATAATTTATGCAATTTAAATTATGATTTTTTTCCTAGAACAAAAGAGTTTTTCCAATGATTTTTATTAAGCAATTGTTATTTTAATTGATGGTGTATGCTTAACTTTGATTTCTTGATATTCCATGCTTTCAAGAAATGTCTGTCTGAAGGCCACTGCCAGAATGAACCTATGCTAATGGACTGAGATACCGGTCTGACTAATATCAACACAACTGGCATATACAAGGGAACCAGTGGTCAATAACTTAAATCTAGATCAACAAACTGGCAAATACAAGGGAACCAGCAGTTGACTACACATAACAATAACCATTTTTTTTTTTTAACTTAACGACATGAATAGATCTTTTTGATCCAAGCGCATGCTTCTTGTCAGCAGATTACACGATAGTTCCCACGGGTCCTGCATTCCACGCTTGCTTAGGCGACGAAAACAGGGAGAACACACGCATATTGCTATCCAAGTGTTAATACTTATTCCGATTGATCTAACTGGTCCGGTCTTTTTTTTTTTTTTTTTTTGGTAACTCAGTCACTCTAATTCACCCTAGCAGTGGTAACAACTTGAATCGTGTGCCCCACCAAATCACTTGAAATAAAAAGAAAACTGAAAATAGAAAGTGAAAAGTGAAAAGGACTCGACGAGATATGGCGAAACTATCATGTTATTTCTAACACCTGAGCTCTGTGCTTTTATGAATAGACTCTATAGATGTTTCCATCTAGTCAGATTGGTTCCTCAACTCCTACAACCAAAATGCTTCCATCCACTTAGATTGGTTAGTGTCATCCTAAATACGCAAGGCTCTGGAGTTTATTTATTCATACTGCAACTAAAAAGTTTCTCCCATACCCCCAAACTTAAATCTAACATTGTCCTCAATGTTCTAAAGATGAAATTAAAAGCATGAACAAGGAGAAACTGTTACCATTTGAAGCAAAAGAGATAAGGAAAGATATTACCGTGTTGCATGAGATTGGGTTACCTCCCAAGAAGTGCTAAGTTTAAAGTCTTCAGCCAGACATCGGAAAGGATTAGTCTACTCGAACCCTAAAGTAACAGTCGAAATAACTGTGGGTCTTCAAAACGAAATAGAGCTGACCAAAGGAAACTACAATAACCCAAGAAAGTGAACAAGGATAACATGCCCTTATCTAGTTTCCTGATTAAGATATTTATATCTAATTGTGGTTCAGGTTCAGGTTCTCTGAAAGGGTCTAAATAAAATATTTTCCTCGGATGCATTTCCTCATAGGTTGGATCCAAATTATTAGGTCCTAGAGTCTGGAAAAACTCAAATAAGAACTTAGAATCACAAAATAATAATAACCTAAATAACTGAGGATCCTCTAAGTCAATCAGGTTTGACTTACATAATTGAACACAGTGAGAGTAGTGGTCATTCTTAAGCAAATGTGTCGATTCTAATTTCCTAAAGCATTTAGGTCTAGTCTCACAACTTAATATGCGACACATTTGGAATATAAACGTTCCCAAAGTTGGAAGAAAACTATTTGGTGGGAAAACAAAGTCAATCTGGGGATCATAGCATGGGAAAACCACATCAACCAGAGGATGGGTTTCTAACGACTGAACTCCTTCATGGAAGTCATTAGGCTCGGGAAAACGAGTATGAAGGTGATCTTGTAAAATGGTCGAGGCACAGATATCAAGTCATAAGTGTAGGGACTTTCTGAGAGTTAAAGGTAAGGAACTAAGGAAGTGATAATCACCCCCAAACTTAGAGTTTTCAGTCTCTCTAGATAGACCTCTAATTATTTCTTGAATTTCCGTATCTTCAGAGTCCTTAAAATATTCAAGAGATTCTTCTAAGTTATTATCAGGTAGTGCATCTTTACTCATCTCTACGGGTTTATCTTCTTCTTCCAAGACTATTGTTTCTAAGTCGCTAGACTCTAAAACAGTATTTTCGAAATGAACCCGTTCCTCTAAACCACTATCGGCTTCGTAATCAAAAGGAAAAACTACATCGTCTAAAACGGTGGTATCCCTAATCAAATCCTCGTCCTTTTGAATAGGTGAATAATCATAAAAATTATTTGGATTTGAACTAGAAATAATATAATCACTATACATCTCAATTGGATTCCTAGACTCCTGATCACTATGCCTACATATTTCAGATTCTTCATTACTGCTATCCTCATCATCATAGTACGAAGATGATTGAACCTTATCTAAATAAGTAGTGTCTTTTATTCTAACCTCGTCCTCTAAATTAGGCAAATATTCACTATTTACATCAAGGGTAAAATTGGAAACATTATTTTGGAAATTTATATCATTTAGAGAAGTTCTATTCTGGGTCTTTAACAAAAGCTTTTGGGCCGACTCACATGAATTCCTGACGTAATCGTGTATAGAAGGTTCACACATGGGTGCATTTTGTTTATTCATTTCTAACACAAACCTATTTGTATTCTCAGTTAATTGTTTGAGAGACTCTTCTAGAGGAAGAACAGGTACATAAGGATCATAATAGGGACTAGTTTTCAATAGTTTGATTGTATCCTCTAGAGACGAAGAACTAGTACTATAATCTTCTTGCTCGTAAGACTGATGCATGTGTGGATAGTAATTGGGCTCACCAGGATATGACCCATATCCTTCCAAAGGATGGCGTTTCCAACCACTATTCCCAACATGTTCATAAAAAGGATGATGTCCATATTCAAATTCAGGTCGATACTCATTGTATTGGCTTCTATCATACCAGTTCGACATTCTTAATTGCAAAGGAATTCTACACAATCACAAATAAGGATGACTCGAACAAATCAAACCTATAGAATCTAGCAAACAAAAAGCATGATGGCTCCACTTAGATTGTTTTCTAGACCAGCTTCTATTCCTTCGAAAAGGAATTCGTTACAATTTGAGCACACCCCTCTGGAATCAATCCGAGCTAATTTAAGTTGAATCGAGGCGAGGGAAGCTCAGTGGAGCTTTGATACCCAAGGCCTCACCGCTATCACAAGGCGGCGCAGTCACGCATTCAACTCACAGAAACCATCATGAACTTTGAGGTGTGCTTAAAGAGCAACCAATATTTTTCGAACGAGTTTCCTATTAAGCTCGTTACCCTATCGGTCTCGTTCTATTCCAATTTTTAAAGCTTAGGTTCGCGTTTGGTATCGTTTGCCTAAGGTGGGCAAGAAGGGAGCGGTGATGAAATCCGAACCCTTATCTTGTTTAGGCCAGGCCTTGCCCTTTACTAGGAAAATAAAGACAGTCCAAATTCGTCCTCAATCAATGATCACCTTAAAGAATACAGTAACTCGCTTACAGGAGATTCGCGAGTGTTTCGATTGGACTTACCTCCCGTACCAGACGGGGGATGAACCGTTGTCGTCGACTCGGGCCACGACTCCTATGCCGTGTGCGAACCCGAGGGGCCGAGACGATATAGTAATCGTCGTCCTTCCCTGCACACAGTTTATATAATTTTTTTTTTCAATAATACCCTTCCGTAGGGTTAAAAAAAATAAAGTCCAATTGTTTAAAGTCCAAAGTCCAAAATAAATAAAAAAAAAAATTACGGTTTTCCTCACACACTCTAAAAAAAATTAAAAATTAAAAATTAAATCATAAAATTGTCCTTTTTTCTTCTCTTTTCGCTTTTCACTTTAAGCTTTTTGTTCCCAAGTCCTTAGTATTCCACTTCGAACCTGTAAATCAAAGACAAAAAAAGAAACGTAAAAAGGAACAAATAAAATAATAAAAAATAATAAAAACCTAAAAATTCTACCTAAGCACAAATCCGTGTCGGCGGCGCCAAAATGATTAAAGATTTTTCGTGGGGTTGTAATAATGAGGTTCAAACTCTCGGACTTGTGAAGGATAATTTTTTTAGAAAATAAATATATTTACAAATATATTGACAAATTGGTAGAGAGTTACTGGGACTAAGGACTTGGCCAATTCTCATGCATATGGTACATTTTATTTATCCTTAACAATTATCGCTCAAAACATAAAATGTATGGACTCTTATTTTGCCAATATAGATTCTCAGAATATTAGTTATAAATCGTAAGCATGTGACATCAAACATTTAAGAAGCATGCCGCATCAAATAAAATGATAACTAATTAATCAAAATAATTTTTTCAATTTTAAATCAATGCAAAAGTCATAAAAAGAATAAATTAAATTTACCAGACTGAAGAAAATCGCCTCCTCCGTTGTCCCAATGTTGGGTTTAGCTCATCATGGTGAAATACCTCTCAAAATATTTTATTAAGCTCAATTCGTATTTACAAGAAGAGAAAACAATGAAACAGGAAATCTGCAACAGCGCATATGCGTTACAGACCGACTGTTTCAAGTCTCAACTGTTATGCTGAAGATAATCGTTACAAATCTGAAGATAAATGTTGCAAACGAGGATGACGAAACTGTTACAATGAAGATAAACGTTGCAATCCAGTTGAAGAAACTGTTACGACGGATGAACAAACCGTCGCAGTTTCCCTGTTCTTCACGAGCAGCAGGAGCAGCAGCAACAGAGTTCTGAAAACTCTTGATTCACGCCTCCTGAGCTCTCCTCTCGACCCCAAACTCTCGACCACCCTTCCAAGACTCATGTAGCTACTATTTATACATTTTAGGCGCATCAAATCTCTCCATTAATTCCTCAAAATCTTCACAGTAAAGGAAAATTATTCTTGGGAATAATTTCCTATTTTCTTTCTATGCATGCGTTAACTTGAAAAATTCCACAATATGTTGATACGCAACCTAGGAGAATATCTGCACTTAATTTCCACAACCCATGCAACATCTTCACGTAATTTTCTTTCCAAGTTTAACCGATATCTCTTCTTTCCTGTTTTAATCGAGAATCGATTATCTGGCCAAATTTGATCGATCCCAACCACCAAAATATCTTCTTATATACATATCACATATACCCATTAAGTTTCAGCGATTTAATCACCTTAAAACATCTTCAAAAATCGATTGGCAAATCTGCCAGTACATGAAGAAATTTTCCCGCCAAATATTATTTTCAAATTCTGGGAAGAAAGTGACCTCCCCCTAATCCATCCCTGGGGTCCCTTTAGCAATTGGGGTGGAAATAGTAATTTTTCTGGATTCCTCGGGCACATTTCTGGGACGCTTCCGGTGCATTTCTGGGGTGCCTTTAGTACTCTATCCTGGGGTATAAAACACCACTTTTTGAGCCAATATCGCCGCAAGAGCTTATTTCTCTAAAAACATCTACAAGAACACAAAATAACACAATAAGTACTTAATCGAGTCTAACAATACAGAAAATTGAGAACAAAATAGACACATAAATGCGTCTATCAAACAACCATCTGGAGTGTGAAGGAGATAAATATAGTAATTTGGCAGCTTCAGAACTCGTGGAGAAATCAAATATCTAAATTATTTCCTAAACAGACAGTGAAGAATAATGGAAGATTATATGAAGTTATGGCGAGATATTTTGGCCCTGTGGAGTATATATAGGGTGTTGGGAACTCAGAGAGGGTCGGTCGAGACTTAGAGAGGTTTAGGGAAGCTCAGAAACAAAGAAAAAAATTTACAGAGAACTGCCGAGTTGTAGTCGGGGAAGAAGGTGAATAGTGAACTCGATAGTTGAAAACAGTCGCAGAAACCGTGACCTAAACTTTCAAATCCAAAATCTTTGTAACAGTTTTGTAACAATTATTCCAACATTTAATAAAGTTTGTAACAGTTCACTTTTGTTCTTCCGTTACAGCGAGTTTTGTAACAATTATAACTGTTACAAACTCACAGTTTCATACCTTTTCACTCTTTTGATCATCTTTTGAGCCATAGTCCAATCTTTTGAGACCATGATTGATATGAGGAGCTAAACCCATCCTCTGGGGCGACGGAGGAAGCTATTCTGACAATGAAAAAGTGGTAATTTCTATTTTAAATAATTTATGCAATTTAAATTATGATTTTTTGCCTAGAACAAAAGAGTTTTTCCAATGATTTTTATTAAGCAATTATTATTTTAATTGATGGTATATGCTTAACTTTGATTTCTTGATATTCCATGCTTTCAACTTACAATTGCTCTTTTATAAAATCTATTTTTGCAATAATTAGAATCACTTAAATGGGAAATTGCATAATAATAATAATAATATCACTTTGGAATTGATAAAATAGTGGAACCCTTAGCCCAGTTTCTCCAATATCTTGACATCACTTTTTGAATCAAATTTGCAATATTTATTTAAATCTAAAAATTCTTTCCTTCACAAGTCTGAAAAGAACCTATTATTTACCACTATTACAACAACTTTTGGAAAACCATCAGCTGCAACTGCTTTGGATGCATAGAATAGAGTTGTCCCATTGGCTATAATGGTAACTAGGAATGAAATTGGTGAGAATTGGCACTTGTTTATGAAAGCATTGAAGCCATATATTATCAACCATCCTAGAGGAAAGCTGACTTTTATCTCAGATAGACAAAAAGGGTTGTTAGAAACCATTACTGAATTGTTTCCTGATCATAACCAAAGATATTGTTTCAGGTAAATGTTAGTTTGTAAAATTGAATTTGAATAATTTAGTTGGTTAGTTATATTTTCCAGATCATAATCTTGTTGTGTGTTCACCTGCAGGCATAAGTATGCAAATTTCAAAAAATACTATAAAGGTACAAAGCTACATAACCTGGTTTGCAATGTTGCACTATGCTACAAGGAAAGACATTGGAAGGTTAGTATTATGATGTTGCATTCTCTTTATTTATTTTTTTATTTGAGAATTGTTTTGGTATGGTTAATAATGTTATCTTTATTTTAATCACCGGGCCCACATGGATGAACTTGTGAAGTTGTCTCCAACAACAGCAGAATATATGATGAGGGAAAAACCAAAGCAATGGTCTAGGGCCTTTTATGACCAATCTACTGCATCTGAGCACACCAACAAAAACTTCCGTGAGTCCTTCAACAACATGGTTGTCCCAATGAGAGACAAGCCCATTTGTACCCTTGTAATGATGTACGGTCAACTCATTGTGGGTATGTTTTACAAGAGAAGAGAAGAGCTGAGGATGATAAGTTGGAGCTTGGAACCTTGGTGCCAGAAGTTATGAAGTTGATAAAGAAGATGGAGAAATGCACGGCTCACTTGAGACCAAATGGAGCAGTATATGGAAAGTTATATGAGGTGAAGAACATTGAAACTAATGCTCTGTTTCAAGTTGATATTGTTGACAAGACTTGCAGTTGCATTCAGTGGCAACTTGGAGGAATCCCTTGAATACATGATGTATGTGTTTTGATGGATATGAGAATCAATTAGGTTGAGTGAGTTTTCTTTCTTTTTTTTTTAAAATTAAAACTTTTTATGTAGTTTGTCATTTATAATGTGGTTGCGATCTAGTTGAACCAAGATATTATTAACATTGTTATCTTTTGGTGGCAGTTATTGTGACAAGTGCTATCTGGTTGATGCTTTGAGAGCAACTTATGCTCCTGAGATGGGTTTATTACTGGGCAGAGAAGACTGGGATGAGGTAAGCACCAACTTTGCACTTATTTACTCTCTTTTTTGTCCTTTACTTTGTCCTTTTATATAATTTTAACTGTTATGGAATCTTTCACTTTATGACAAAATATTTCTTTAATAATTAGAGTTTGCTTGCACTACTTATTGTCCTGTTTCATTTCCTCTTTCCTTATCAATTCTTCTTCTTATTTCTTCCTCTCTTGTTTCTTTGTGTAGCCACAAGGCTTAGTTATGAGACCTCTTATTGATATAAGAAAACCAGGAAGACCATGTAAGAAAAAAAGGATAGCTTATGATGAAGGTCACACTGAGAAGAAGGTTGGAAGTTGTACAAGGTGTAAGACAATTGGGCACAACAGGAGAACATGTGATGGTGCACCTGTTGCATCTAATCCAAAATCTAAGAAGCAAAGAACTATGGTTGAAGGAGGATCTCACTCTAATTTTTTATCCAGATCCACATGAGCTTAATACCAGTAGAAGAGGCAGAAAGACAACAAGAGGAAGAGGAGCTGCTTCAACATCTGCTGTTGCTGCATCATCATCTCAACCTACAGAGAGTGCTGTTGCTGGTGCATCATCATCAACAAATGCAGGAGGTAGAGGTTCAACAGGTACTAGAGGCACAAGAGGTGGTAGAGGATCAAGAGGTGGTAGAGGATCAAGAGGTGGTAGAGGCATATCTTGCAGTACAGTGCAGGTGCAACAAACACTGTCACAGAGTATTGCAGGTATTGGTGGGATGAGTCAAACACTAACTCAAACTTTCACAGTGCCAAAGGTTACAGTTCCTGCCGCTGCTACTCAATAAGTCATTTGGTTCTTGATTATGGTTCTTCCAATTTATGTTATTAAACTAGACTACTTCTTTTGTTACTACGTCTGTTTGCAGAAGTATGACTATTATTTTATGTTATGGATTGTTGAACTCACTTATGTTATGTTGTAGTGATAATGTTAATATTTTAAGCTATGTTAATATTCTAGATTATTTTGATGCTTTCAGACAATATGAAATTTTCTTTTTATTTAAACTATAGCTCATTACATTTGTAGATCTCCTATTTCTTTGCATAATTCTGCCATTTTCAGGGATGTTTGTTTTACATCGGATGTTGCTGCATTGAAGACAGCAACAGATAGCCATTGAAAATCAAGACAGTTGGAGCATTTGAGGTAAGCAATGTTGTAGTTGTGTGCATTTTGGCAGAAGGAAAGCATCACAGTTCCCTTACACTTCTTTTTCTTGCAGGGTTGTTGCTTCCATGGACAGTTGTTGAGCATATGGCTCTTGTCACCACAAGCAAAGCAGGAATGTGGAGTTGGGAGTTGCAGTTTCATTGCTCTTTTTTGTTTTTTGTCATCTGCAAACCACTCAAAGTATGAGCATACTGAGCATCTTAAGAACTTCTCAGCAAAATGATCTTCAGTTTGAGCTTTCAACAGCTTTCTCACTCCACTGCAAGGTACATTTTTACACCTTGAATATATCCATGGACAATCGATTGGATCATGCATTCCAATTTCACATAAACAACAAATGACATTGATGCTGCTTGAACCATCAACTCTGTTGTTGCTGCTTGCCTCACTTGAATTGTTGCACCATTCACTTTTTCCTCCACCCATTTTTGGTTTAAACATGTTATCTGTTATGTTTGTTGGTTGTTGGAAGTTGAAAGCAAAGTATGAATATGTGCAGGTATATAAAGAAGGGTGAAAATCATACCGTTGGGAACAGACTGATTTTCTGGCCACTAGTTTACTGCCACATCACTGGATTGCCACGTCATGGGATTGCCACGTCACGGAGTAGCAAACCACGTCAATTTAGGTTAACTCCGGTTAAAAAGGGTTGGGTTAGGTTTGAGGGTATTTTGTGGACATTTGACACCGTTTTTTTCTAAAACTGTCATGTCGTCCCATGTATGACTCTTGTTGAACCGATTTATAAAAGTATGATCAATTTGTAACTAGATTAATGAAAATATGACCTTTTTGTAATTGGTCCAATAAAAAAAAAGTTAAAAGAAAGGAAAAAAAAAAAGTGCTTTTCCAACAGTTTCTTGAGACTTTTTTTCTATTGTTCAATAAGGATATCATTTCCCTATTGGGAGAAGCAACTTGCTTCCTTAAATGTTTTTTCATCCGTTCGGGAAAATCATTTTCCTATTTGGTTTCCTGTGAGATATGTGTTGTCATACAAGTTACCGGTAATGCCAGTGCCACTTATGATAGACGACAAACAAAATATGGTTTTACATAAACACGTGTTCTTTACAGTTTGGCCATCTGATTCTCGGTATAAAGTGATAGTGAAAATTTCACTAAAGACAAAATAAAAGAGAGTAAAGACGTAAAACTGTAAAAGTGATTGCAGTTGCACGAGTTGGCAAGTGCTTACTGCCACTCCCACCTCGGAACCCTAAAATAGAAGTCTGACAAAAATGATCTGATCCACACGTTCTAGAAACAACAACATATGCACGTGTGTGAACTCACTTAAACTACCGCCACATGTCCATTAAAAATCGAACGACCAGTATTAATCAACTTATCAAAACAATGATCCAACGGATATCATGTCTCTCTCTACCCCCACCACAACAATAAAAACCTTAACCTCTTCTCCCATATTTCACCATCTCTCTCCACTGTGTTTTGCTCTGGTCTCTCTAGTCTTCACAAAAAAAAAACCCTAAAAATCTCTTATCGAGCTTCGAATCCCAATTATTTTTTGAACGCCCTTTCGAAATTGTAAAAGGTAATTTTTTTAATTTTTGTTTTTTAGGGTTAGGATTTGATTGATTTTGGTTTATATTGGGTATTAATTGGTGTAGGGTTTTGATACAGGATGAGGTTAATTGCGTAAATTGAGATGGATAATGATAAGGGTCGTATTGATAATTATTGTTATAGATTGAAGAAGAAGAGGTGAAATTCAAATCAGCAAAAAAAAAAGGAACAATTTTTAATAAAAGCTAGGGTTTTTTTTTCGAATTATTTGGTTCTAGAGGGATTTCGTGGTACAGTTGTGGTTCTCATGAGAATTGTTTGGGGAATGCAGAGATTGATTAGTGAAGAACAAAAGGCATTGACCTGGAAAGAATCATACAGTAAAGGAATTGGGGTCACTGTTCCTAAAGCTAGGGCAAGAGATAAACTATTGTTTACGGCTTTATAATCATTTTGGATTTTTGATTGGATAGGGATTTTTCAGAAAAATGACTCGTATATTAGTTCAACGAGGTACTAGTGGTTCTTCTTCGAATCAGAGTAGAGCTGGTTCATCTTCGGCGGCAGCATCGACACAGCAACAGTTTCAGGGTGCTCAGGTTACTCCTACTGTGAAAGAAGCTGATGTTCGAGAAGAGGACGTGGTGGTGCAAGTAGAGGATTTAGTGGAGTTTTCAGGTGGTGGAGATGAGAAATTAGGTTCTAAGAATGTGCAGGAAGCTGGGAAATCGACAGTTGCTAGTGAATTTGGTGACAAGGAGAAAATTGTTGGTAGTGATAATGTTGTTGCAGATGTTGCTTCGAGGGAAGTTCATGGGTTGCGGATTGCTGAGAAGCTTGATCTAGATCTGATCGAGGGTTCTAGTGTTGGCATTTCACATAAAGCTGCTGAAGGCTCATGCTCACCTCCTCCACCTCCTCCTGTTCCACCACCCAAACCCTTGGCAGAAAACTTGAGCTCTAGGAGAACTGGTTCTGGAGGTTCGAATGCTGTGCGCATCGGTCCTTCTAGAAGAGCCGTTGCTTGGCCTGTCGTTTCAACTCGGACTTCACCATCTGCTTCCCGTTCGTCTTCTCCAAGGGCTTATGGTGAGGCTGAAGGTTACAACAGTGCAGATGAGCAGAACCATTGTTTCGGGCCATCATACGGACCATCATATAATGATGCAGTAAGTTTTGTTTCTTAATAGTTGGTGCATATATCGTGATATTCGTGCCATTTGCATGTTTGTGTGGCTCAGACATACCAAAATGTGGGAAAGAATGGGTGTTCGGACCCCTCTTCTTCTTTTCTTGTAAGAGGCTGGAAAAAGGGGGTCTAATTGATTGACGAGTTAAAAAGATATCAAATTTCTAAAATAGGAAAATTACGATGTGAATGTAAACCTTTTCATAGCCTATTAGTTGATATCAGTGATTGTGGTTGGGCCCATGTCTTGCGACTTTTGTATGTTTGAGTGCCACCATAGCCTTTATATTAATTTGATTCTGCTTTCCTAGCATCTGGAGACTTACCTTGTTAGATAATTCAGAATTGGTGAAGTTAACTGATCAAAACAAATTAGGAAGCAACAGATCAAAACACAATAGGAAGTGTGTGACTTTAAGAGCCTTGATTTTTTGTAGGACCATAATCTATTTCCAGTTGGAAGGCTCATCTTACTGATGTCTTCAGTATTCGGATTGCCAGTAATCTAGCTAAAGTCATGCTTCCTGATCTTGTTGAACAGTTTTCTGGGGTGATGATAATGCTGTAACTGTTGTGGTTGATCTAACGAAATCTCTTTTGCATAAAAATTGTATTAAAACATTGGGACATTGTGTTTTCAGGAAAGAGAACGCCAGTTTGAGCTCGATATAAGAAGGGGCAAAGGTTTAGAAGTTAAGCGCATGCTGGAGGATGGAAACTGCCTGTTTCGTGCTGTTGCAGATCAAGTGTACGGAGACACTGAAGCATATGATTTGACTAGACAGATGTGCATTGACTATATGGTATGTGTATCCGAAACGTGGAGTTGATGTTTCTTTTAAATGCTTACTCCTCCTAGTCGACCTTTCATAACCAACTAAATGGCCCATTATTTTTGTCCTATTTAATTACTTACTTATTTTGTGAGTTTCAGTCATTTAATGAAGTATTAAGTCTAGGGCAGCTTAGGTGAATTTCTGAGTTTGCTCCATTATGTCATCTACATGTGTAGCTATCTGTTGTGTGCAGTAGAAAAAAGCAGGAGTAAAGTTCAAGGATGTGAACATGATTATCCCATTATGCTAGCAAATAACCTGATAAGCACATGAATTTTTTGTAGGGAACTTTGTCTGCAGTAGCCAATTGTGGTTTAACACTTTCAATTTTCTTTAACCTCTACAGGAAAGAGAAAGGGATCACTTTTCGCAGTTTATAACTGAAGGTTTTACATCTTATTGCAAAAGGAAGAGGCGAGACAAGGTATGTGTCACACTTTCTTTAGTCTGTGGAAATGCTAAAACTTCCCGATGTCTGTTTTCATATTGTTTGTAACCCTGAGTCTGTCAGTGACTGCTTGTCCTAGTTTTGTCCATATATTGAAGCTTCTTTGCATTTCATTAATGGATTTCTTAATGCGGTTCTTTGTTATGCGTTCACTGGCAGGTCTATGGAAACAATGTTGAGATCCAGGCTTTATGTGAAATGTACAACCGCCCTATCCATATTTATTCTTACAGCACAGGTACCGGTCTATGGTCCTACACTACACACAAGATATATTCTCTTCTTGTTTCTTACCTATATATTGTTAATACAGAACCTATCAACACTTTCCATGGAAGTTATAATACAGACACACCACCTATTCGGCTAAGTTATCACCATGGGAACCACTACAATTCACTTGTTGATCCTCGCAGACTGGCCATTGGTGCTGGCCTTGGGTTCAGCAGTCTTCAGGGGGTAAGTAGGAACTTTTTCTCTGTTTTTTATTTCGTGTGTTTGAATTCTCACTTGGGTCTGTGTTGGTGTGAGCTGACTCATTTCTTATTTTACTTGTTTTTAATATCAAACAGGCAAACGTCGATAGGGATCAAATAAAGGCTGCTATTAAAGCTCAACAGGACCAACAGATAGATAATGTAACATACTGATTTCTCATTTTGCTCTTAATTAAATTGTTAGACGATCTTCTCGAGTCGTAGTCATCGTTGTTTGTTACTTTTTTGCTCCTAACTGTATGCATTAGACGATCAAGTTGTTTCTAAGTTGTATTTTTTCTGAAAACAGGCACTTCTTGCTGAGGGTCGATTTTATTCAGATCTCGAGCTGACTGAGAAGGAAATGGAGCGCATGGCAATAGAAGCTTCACGAGCTGAATATGATGATAGCTTCAAACAGAAGCTTAGCTTTCGAGAGTCTTCCACCTCTAGTGCAGAGCCTTCATCTTCTGGTGCGAGTAAGTTTCTGACTTTTGATATCTCTTATGATCTCAAGCCAATTTTTTATTTTCTTTGTACCGTGTGTAGTGTATTAAAATGTCTTAAATAGAGAGTTCCATACGTGGAATAGCATGGGAAACCGATGGATCCTTTAGTTTTTGATGAAGTATATGAGCCTCAGCAATCAGCATAGTTAGTCTTGTTGAAGGACAAGTTGGTATCCAAAAAAGATGGTAATTTTTGGTTCTAATATGAACTCTGCCTCTTTTACTGTGTCCTTCGTCGTGTTGGCAACTTGCCCTGCTTTCTCCATATCCTGTTGTGGAAGGGCAATTTGAGTACCTCCAGCTGCTAGAAATGTAGAAGGCGAGGTTGGGGGTATCCAAAAACGAAATAACCTCTGGTTGTAATGCGAACCTAGCCTTTTTTTTTTAATTAAATTGCCATCTAAGCGTGTACAAATTAAATACTATTCATGGCCTACCTGAGACCACGAGCAACATACAAGACTATATGTGGAAGCATCACCACCTTTTAACTAACCCCTAATTTGTCTAATAGTATCATCAATTACTAACTTTTTTCTGTTCTTTTTCTTCTTTTTTCTGTTTCTATTATTAATATAAACTCACATAGCAGATGAGCTGTCCTATGAGCATGACGAGCGTGTTGATAGTTTTGATATCTTCATCTTTATTGGGTATTGCCTGTCGCAGGACTAATTAATAGTAGAGGCTTGACTAATTCTGAAGCTCTGTAGTGTAGGGTTTTATTTATGTCTCTATCAAGGACCCAATATTAAGTTCATTCTAGCCATTTTTACATTTGTTTTCCTGTATATAAATTTATTTCGATCTTTTACAGCAGGATCTTCAGCACGGAGTGAGCAGCCAAGGGCAAAGCCTGATACAATTCTGAGCAACAGCATGCAGTCGGTGTTGTCAATGGGGTTCAGTTATTTGCAGGTAGTTGAGGCTTACAGCATATTTGGGGATGATGCGGATTCTATGGTTTGTTATTTGTTGGAGACTGGTAGTAATAACAAAGGTTCGAGGCGTATTAGCAGACATAAAGGCAAGGCCACCGAGTGATTGATAGTACAAGAATCATGTTTATGAGTACTTTGGCAAAACATCCTTATTTAGTTCTTCAATAAAATAGTTGGACCAGTCTTTGATGTAACAAATGGTTGAGGTATATATATTTATAGATTTGCAAGTCCTTGAATAATTCTGTAAAATAAATTTGGTGGCCAGTCTCAATTTCCAATATATTCATTTAGGAAGCTAACAATCTAATCAAATTACAGAGTGCTGGCTTGACTTTCAACACTATTGACATAGTGATAATAGTTCTCTTCCAAAATATAAAGATGCGACTGACACTGTTATAGCATCTTTTGTGGTACATTCTGCGAATCCCAACTTGGCTGAAAGTTAGCCTGTAAATTTGTGGTACCTTCTGCGAATCCCAACTTGGCTGAAAGGTAGTCTGTAGAGCTTGTATAAAATCCACTGAACCAAAAAACCCACCAAGGAACTGCAAGTCCGTGACATTCAAGGTATCTAAAGCAAATGGAAATGAGGGATTGCGGTGTTTCTTCCTTCCTTGGTTGCTTGCAAAAAAATTGGTAAATCAAATTGTAGTCATTAGAGTGCAGGAGCACTTAACCAATCATGTGAAGCGCCATTTGCATTTGAATCAAAGTTTGATCATAACCTAGAAGTATGAATAACAATCACAATTCCTTAGTGATACACCAGCAAACCTATCTTAATAATCCTTAACTTTAATTAGCTAACCAGGTGAAGCGTCAAAGTTTAGATCAGTCGTCCTCCATTGCGTCCCTTGCACAAAGACTGGAATGACCGTTTAAACAGTTGGTTGACTGGAATGACTGCCCGCGGAATGTGTCAAAACAAAACAAAACAAAAAAAGACTGGAATGACTCGATTCAGTTCAATTTGAGGTAGTATGCCAGCTAAAAAGTACGTGTCCTACCCAACTTGCAAGTGTTTCAACTGGATAACAAAAATGCTAGATACACTTCGGATAAGAAGGCTATTATTGGGCGTCACCCTCCAATAAAGGGGCTTCACTTGGATTCTTAATGTCCAAGAAAATGGTTATCGGATATCCTAACACATATACAAAATGTCTAGATTACCCTTTAACAAAAATAAAAACTTAAAAACCATAGAGGTGATTTTACGTCCAGGTTTGAATTAATTCCAACCGTACAATTTTATTCGCATGTAGTTTTACGTCCAGGTTTGGATTAGTTCCAACCGTAGAAAGCTCATTTTACGTCCAGGTTTCTTTTAGTTCCAACCGTAGAATCCGATTTTACGTCCAGTTTTCTTTTAATTCCAGCCGTATAAGTGATTTTACGTCCAGGTTTGAATTATTTCCAATCGTAGAAGTGATTTTACTTCCAGGTTTGGATTAATTCCAACCGTAGAATTTTATTTGCATGTAGTTTTACGTCCAGGTTTGAATTAATTCCAACCGTAAAAGCTCATTTTACGTCCAGGTTATTTTTAATTCCAACCGTAAAATCTGATTTTATGTCTAGTTTTCTTTTAATTTCAGCAGTAGAAGTGATTTTACGTCCAGGTTTGGATTATTTCCAACCGTAGAAGTGATTTTACGTCCAGGTTTGGATTATTTCCAATTGTAAAAGTTTATTTTACGGCCAGTTTTTCTTCCCACAAAAACTTTGTCCCAGAATTCACCAAGTATACAACAAAATTCATTAATTTAATTTTTATCTAATTAAATTAAAATTAACTTAATAAGGGTTGTTTAGTCATTACAAAATTATTTTAGATAAAAGGTTTTTGATATTACTTATGGGTGACCCGTTTTTGTCCTATTAGGTGACGCGCCTCTAATGGAGTGTGACGTCCCAATAATAGCCTTCTCGGATAAAGCACCGAGGAATACCCCGGTAGAGACAAAGAAAAGTGGACCCACTTCCACGCCTATAATCTCAATGATAGAGCAGTCGTAAGAGATCATCGGATCCTGAAGTGCATTTTTCGGTGTGTCTAGCACCACTCATTGGATAATTTCCTTATTTGTAGTCTGATTTTAGGTACACAAAAAAATTGGGTGTTTACGTGATAATTCGATCTTTTGATTTAGTTTAAGGAGTTATATAAGGAGAAATGAAATTCCTGTGTGTGACAGTATGCCCGTTTATTAACTACGTGCTTAACCAACCAGATGAAAATATTATTTTGACTAGAAGGAATGTGTACAAAATTATTGATGTTGTTGTCACATTAGAATTGGCAAATCTGCCAGTTTCGCTCCACTATGGACTTGCCAAACCAGCAAATTCAGTTGACAAACTATACATATCTGATTTTAACTTCAATTCTACTTACACTTTTAATCCCACGAAATTTCTTCCAATCTCAGTTAATTTATTTTTAATCTCACACCAATCTGTTGATGGATCGGTCCTAAGTTTATTCAAAAAGAATATTTATCTATTTGTAGAGCTTATCTATTATAATCACAACATCATTTTGTGGTGCAGATTGTCCATAGTCCCAGAGTTTTTGGCAGCGTGTCCATGAAAAATTTGTGGCGGAGTCTAGAAACCCGAGAATGTGTGACCCTAGTGTCGTTATCGGATTGTTTTCATACGATCAAAGGAGAAGTAATGCAATTTTTAGCTTAGCAATATGTTTGTCCCTAACTTTCAAGTTACATGCTTGACATAATCATGATGTGAATAAGATTTCAACATGAAGTAATAAATATGAACATATCTTTGGATGGAAGTAGGATATTTGCCTTGATATCAAAGGAATCATTATGAACAATAATATATTAGAGTTATATGAACGTGTTTAATATTTCATGGCGTTTAAAATTTCAGATTCAACTTGCACACATGTCAAAATCTGCTAATCAGGAATGATGAAACAGATAAATCAAAAATGCAAAGTTAAGATCGAACTGGAAACAGTTCTAGAATCGGTTGTGAAACTGTATAGTCTAGAATCGGATCTGGAACCGAGTCTGGAATCGATTCTGAATTCATGTTTGAATTCGAAACTTAATTTCAATTCGACTAGCTTTTGATCATGTTTACGAAATTGCTTTATAATATGTTTTCAGAGCATGAACTCAAATTAAATAGAGATATATAGTTATCGAGAGTTCAAAATTAAGTGGTAACAAATACGACATTATTGTTATGCCATAAGAATCGAAAGATAATAAAACTATATTTTGCAAATCTGTTGTAGAACACAAGTGGTGCATATCATTCGACGCTTTGATCATAGATAATGATCAAGTCACCTTATAAAAAAAGTCATGTAAACAAACATCCATGTCATGTTTTTAATGAATAAGACTGTGCGAACTAGCTAGAAAAGAAATAGTCATTCAATAGTTATTAACCTCCGTTTGAAGGTTTATGTCTCGTTTGTTATTCAGTTTGTCTTCAAATCTTAGAAAGTAACTAGAGATTTATCTTAACGTTTCTAAGTCCAAGTCTAACCTAACAAAGTTGACTTTAGTAAGAAACTGTCAACTACTAAACTTGGCATACTAACGCCTGTTGGGGTCAACCGACCAGAGCTCTAACAACCTCCCTCGTTGTCTATTTTAGTGATAAAACTCTTTATACATGGAGATACATGATGTTAGAGCACTGCACGGTCGAACTCGCAAGCGTTGATATCTCAAGCTTGTTTGTCAGTTTAGTTGCCAAAACTATAAGTCTTGATTTCTGGTTTACTTGGAGCTACGTCTCGGATTAGGATAGAATGTGTAGTTGTGCTTTAGACTTCACGGCGTTCATCGATTGAAGACGAAGAACTACTAAGGGGAGATTATGGAACTTCATCAATAAAAGGTATGTGGAGACTTGAACTCATCTATCACTCAGAAGTCTATTTTTATTCTCTCTCCTATTGAGAAAAAAGTCGTGTAGCTATATAGACTTTACTTTATACACATTTGATATTTCGAGCTGAATTTAACTCGCTTACATATTTCTCGAAATATGTGTTGGTAAGATTTCGCTTTAACCAAGTGTATCTTTATTATTGACGAAAGTCAAAAGATGATCATGTGAAAATCACCTGGTAACATCTTACATGATTTGTGTGAGACAATCATTTGATGTAGACTCGTAATGTTTCGTATTGATCTATTGATCACTTGAAAATTGATTTGAAGCAAATAGTTTGTGGGAGACAGCTATTCTCATCTTCTAAGAATGTTTCAAAGATTGAAATGGGGTTTTAAACTATTAACCAATGATTGGATATAACACAGTTTGCGTACTTGTATGCTAATTGTTGCAAGTGTATTCCAAGTCCAAGAATTTAGTATGCGCACCCGTATGCGTACTGGTTAGATAGATGAAGTCCGGGTACTTAGTATGCATACCCGTATGCGTACCGGCTGAAAAGTTCAAGTCCGGGAATTCAACTGAGTTTGGTCATGTATGACAGTATGCGTACCCGTTCGCATACTGTCGTACTAGACCAAGTCCGGAACTCTAAGTATGCTTACCCGTTTGCATACTTGAGTGGGTTAAGTTCTAAAATCGGTTTGTTCATGAACAAATACATGTATAGAATAAGGAATGCAACCTTTTGCAAATCGTGTCTATAATGCTCATGAATTAATTCAAAGTGAATCAAAATCGATTTTGCTTCAATTGTGTCTTGTATACTTCTATGAGAATATAAACAATTGAAGAACTCCATAACTAGTTTCATTTCAGTCATTTGAACTAGTTGTGATTAAGATGAACAAGGTTGATATGAAAGTGTTCATATGGCTAACTTCGGTTAACAATCGTTGAGCCAACCATGTGCACACGTTTTGGTACGGTTACTCATACCTAAATGAAGTCACATTTCATTTGTGTATAACAAGCTAAGTTCGATCTAATGGTTGAAAGATATTAGCTTGACTCTAATCAAGTTTTCATATTACAGTGAATATTGAATGCTTTGTTACCAAGGTAACATTGATTTCAAACCTTGATTTGAAGACTATATAAGGGAGAACTCTAGCAACTGGGAAACCTAATCCCCACACCTCCTGTGTGATACTAGTTACGACTAGAGTCGATTATCCTTTAACCTAGGTTTTTCCTAGAACCGTTATAGGTTAAGGACTTAAAGACTTCATTGGGATTTTGAAGCCAGAACCAACTATTTTCTCTGTAGTTGTGTGTTCTGATCTTACTTTGTTCTATCATGTTGAATACTATCTTCTCTAAGATTTGCTCGAGATTTAATCTACGATAGGTAAGATAAAAATTAGTCACAAACATCTTCATCTCATCGTTTGTTATTCCACAATATCTTGTTTCGCTTCCATACGATTAAGATTATTGTGAGGTGATTGATATTTCTAGGCTGTTCGTCGGGAATATAAGTTCGGTGTATCAATTGGTTCCTGTTCACCTTGATTTATCAAAAGATGGAACAAAACTCGTAGGTATTTCTGTGGGAGACAGATTTATCTATTCAATAGGCTTTTATGTGTGAGACAGATTTGTTTATCAAGTATTCGACTTTGGGTCGTAGTAACTCATAGTTGTGGGTGAGATCAGCTAAGGGAATCAAGTGCGCAAAATCCGGCGTGGTTCAAGAGGCGTAAGGAATGCGACTATACCTTAATCAGTGTGAGATGGGTTAGTGCTCAACTATATTCCAGTTCGAAGTTAATTGGTAGTAGGATAGAGTCTGTAGCGGCTTAATACAGTGTGGTGTTCAAATATGGACTAGCTCCCGGGGTTTTCCTGCATTTGCGGTTTCCTCGATAACAAAATTTCCGGTGTCCGTGTTATTTCTTTTTCGCATTATATTTTTATATAATTGAAATATCACAGGTTGTGCGTAGTTCAATCAATTTGTAAATCCAACCTTTGGTTATTGATTGAAATTGATTGGCGCTTGGATATTGGTCTTTGGTACCATCCAAGTTATTTCTTATATTAATCCGGCTCACAGATTTCTATCTGTTCGATTGCAGATTGCTTTGATAAATTGAGATATAACTCTTGGATGTATTTTCCTAGATTGAGTGTGACTGTCTAATTGATTCTCTTGGAAATATATTGGAGTTAGTCCATACAGATTGCCTAAACAAAATATTGGGTGTGGTTGTTAGACCCTCAGTTTTTCAATTGGTATCAGAGAAGGCAAACACTATAAACCTAATAAGTTTGTGTTTGGTTGATCCCTAAAGTCTATCCTTACGGGAAATTACTTTGGGAAACTTGTTCAGGGAATTTTTAACGCACGCCAGAATTCCTTAATGATAGTTCAGAGCTTATTATCTGCCAGACCTCTGGTCTCTCAACATAATCTCATGCCATCTAAGACATTGGAAAACTTAGATGTTGATAAACAGTCTAAAGGAAAAAATAAAGGTCCTTCTAACAAAAATTGTTCGAAAAAACGTGGTCAAAGATCAAGGATATGGAATCTCACTAGATTATTTCTTAATATGTTTGAGGAATATTATCATGATGGATCAATTGACAAAGATCTATTTAAAGCTTTTGAAGGCGTGTTTAAATTATTAGAGAGACTTAATTCGATTGAGGAGAAGAATCGTTCGGATAAAAGTTCAGTACCTGTCAAATCATGTATTCATTATGTACGAACTAAGCTTGCTACCAACTCATGTGAAATTGATAAAAAAAATTCTGATGAGCTGGGTGTAGGGTCCATTTGTCGGAAAACGTCTTCCCTTAATCATAAGAAAAATGAGTTAAAAAGTTCAATTAACCCCGAGTATCATCATTACTATGATTATACTTTTGGTACTTTTCACAAATATCAACAGGAGACGTTGCGTGAGGCTCACTCTGGACATCTAGCCTCTTGTTAACAAGCTTGGCTCTACCCCATTTGTGTATAACTTGAGATGGGGCAAGTAACGGTTTGATTAAGTTTGTGTTTTGAGTTAATTTTCTTTTAATGTTCTTCTAGAAAAACTCCTTGACAGATTTTTTCGCTATCTGTCTACCCGAGGTTAAATAAATTGATGTAGTTTTTCTACTATCCTTTTTCTGCACTATGTTGATTTTTCTTCACAGTGTGCAAACCTTGGTTGGTGAACATTTTTAAAAATCCTACTTTCCTTTTGTGGGTCGCGGTTCATAAACAGGTCCAATCCCATCAATGGATATATAAGAGTTGTTGTACGCGTAACCTTCTTTTTCCTTCCCTTGTCCGCATACGTGAACTAAGTCTCTTCTAGGGTTCGTGTGTTCAACTCCATTAAAAATTGTTCTTGGAGGTCCAAGGGAGGCAAAGGGTACTTGTTTTCATCCTCAAGAAGTTTTTCAAGTAATTTTATTCCTTCTTTTTGATCTTATTTTTTAGATCTCATGGGAAATTTCAAGGTTTCAAAGAAGGTTTCAAAAAAAAAATTGGATTCATCCTATTCTAGCATGATCTTACCTACAAATCAAGATTTTATAAAAATTATATTTGTCAATGATTCTAGTAGTAAGATCTTTGAAAGGATTTCTTATAGTGTTTTATTCTAGAAAAGAAATTGGATATGGTTAGTGGTCATAAAGAAGATTTGGTTTGTTTTGAGAAATTAATTTTGGAAACATCTTTAATGGTCTTGGTGAAGGTTTTGGCACTCTAACAAGAATCTTCTACGCTAACATCCATGATAATCTTAATGACATGGAATTCAAGACCATGATAAATAGAAAAATGATTCTTGTTAATAGAGAATTGATTTCAAGGATTACCAAAATTCCTTTGGGTAAATTTTGCCTTCCTAGACCAAGGGAAGAAAGACCATCTTAAGAAACCATTTCTAATGGTCTTTGTGGCAAGAGTGTTGATTGGATTGAAGAGAAATTTCCTACTAAATATCTTAGTCTTGTCTTGATGTCTTTCGAAAAACTTGGTATATCTAATCTTTGTCCTTCCACAATTCAGAACTCTCGGTGGAGTTGTGAGTTTGCGGAGTTAGTATATTTCCTTGAATTGGGTTCTCAAAGTCTTGATATTTGTGGATTGATCATTCTTCAAATGCTCTCAATGACGTCATCCAATAATAAGTTAGGATTTCCGTGCTTAATTGGGAAAATTTGTCGAGCATATTGTATTGCTCCTATTGGCAACTCCATTGGAACTTCTAAACTTGTTCGTCCTCGTACTTTCAAACGTATGAAGGAGAATGCTTGCAAAAAAACAAAGATGTGATTACCTTGACGGTTCTCGTGATCCTACCACCTGGAGTCTTCTTCACCAAATTCACAAGGGTGTGTGTAAGATCAATTCCAAGGTAAAATGTGCAAGAACAATTGCGAGTAATTGCCACTAAGTTTCGCAAGGAAGATATGGATATTGTTTTATTGGATGGTTTCCAATGATGAAGACGATGATTAAATTCTTTTTCTCTCGTTGGTTTTTATTTTATCTAGGAAACTTCTTATGAGAATTTATTCTTGTGTTTTAAGAAGGATAACTAGGGTTTGGAAGAGCCTATATTATGACTACACATAGCTATTGCCAACAAATTTCATCTTGCAATATTTTTGGATTTATTTATTTAAATTCTAAAGTTTATTTGGAGGATTATTTTGTAGTATTAATCTTTATTGATTTTATATATTGCAAAAATTGTTATGGGATATGTGTTCGCGTCCGTAAACTGTGATTGTCCCATATTTGCAAAAGTTAAGTCTATTGTGTCATTATGCAAATAGTGATGGCAAATAGAATGAACTTTTGAATTGCAAAGATTAAGTCTATGATATCATTATGCAAATATTGATGAAAAATATAATGAACCTTTGAATATTCCGCAGTATTGATCTTTCCCTGATCCACTTCTATGTGAAGGTACTGTATGGCTCCATAAGTTCTCTTATGTTGAGCATTTACGATTAAACTAATCATGGGTTCTCTCGTGGTTAATTTAATTGAGTTTTTTGGATACAAATTCGTGTTTCATGTAATTTGTTAATGTCCAAAGAAATCCTTATTTTCTTGCAAAAGTAAGGTCGCTCTTGTTGTTCTTTCGGTAATGACATTTTATGAGGGATAGTTCTTAATTGAACTTGTGCTTAATTGCCAAATCTTTGTGGGGAGTGCGGCTGTGGAATGTTGTAGGAGTTTTCTTTTATATTTATAAACTCCTTGATGAATACACTAAGTTTCGACTATGTGAAATCATTGAAACAAAGTTGATATGTTCTCTTTTAGTCATGAAGTATCTCTATGAGAATTTCATTATGATCCCACTAGTTTTAGTACCTTTGCCAATTTATATTGACAAAAAGGGGGAGAATGATTGTGTAGTTCACACTACTAATACATATGGTTTACAGATCATTATTTAAGGGGGAATGGTTTTCATTATGAGATGAAGTATTGACTAAGGGGGAGTGATATGTATCACCATAGTATTATTGTCAAAGTTATTGTGATACAATTGGACTTTGATGATGTGTAATAATACCATGACACTGTATAACAATAATTGAGAACAATTGTTTTCTTATTGTTATGGCTATGGATCTTCAACAACTATGATGCTGATTTGAACACGTTCAGAATCACTTTTGTACTTGGAAGTGACGAAGATTTCGAGTAATGTTGAAGAACCAAGGAAATCAAGCATTTGGATGAGAAGCTACAAAGTTTATTTATTTTGTAATCCATATGAATTGATAGTTTTGTAATTAAAATTGACAAAGGGGGATATTGTTAGAGAACTGCCTCGGTCGAACTCACAAGCGTTGCTATCTCAAGCTTGTTTGTCAAGTTTAGTTGCCAAAACTACAAGTCTTGATTTCTAGTCCACTTGTAGCTATGTTTCAGATTATGATAGAATGTGTAGTTGAGCTTTATGTCAAAATATGATCATGTGTAAATATCCTTGAAACATCTTACATGATTTGTATGAGACAATCATTTGATGTCGACTTGGAAAACTTCGTATTGATCATTCGATCACTTGAAAATTTCTTATTAGCTAATAGTTTGTGTGAGACATCCATTGTCGTCTTCTAAGAATGTTTCATTGATTGAAATGGGAGTTAAGAGCTAAAACCCATGTATGGATATATTACGGTTTGTATACTAAGTGTGCAAACTGTTTTGATATAATTCAGGACCGGAAACTAAGTTTGCATACCCGTTTGCAAACTGCTTCAACTGTTAAGTCAGGGTACTTAAGTTTGCATACCCATTCGCAAACTGATTTAACTGTTGAAGTCCGGGAACTAAGTTTGCATACCCATTTGAGAAATTATTCACCTGAGTTTGGTCTGTAACTAAAGTTTGCGAACCAGTTTGCAAACTGTTGGTTCATGACTAATGTACGGAACTTAAGTTTGTGTACCCGTTTGCAAACTTAAGTGGTTCAAGTTCTAAAATCAGCAAAGTATGATTTCATACTCATGAACAAATACATTTATATAATAATAAATGCAATCTTTGCAAACCGTGGCTTAAATGTTCATGAATTGATTCTTTTGAATCATTCCGATTTTGCTTCAATTGGATCATATATACTTCTATGTGATTGTTAACAATTGAAGAACACAATTAGATTCTTTGGTTATCATTCATGATTGATTGATCATCATAGTTGATCTAGATGTGTTAGATGAATGTGGATTATACAAAAGTGTTCATATGGCTAACTTTGGTTAACTTTTATTGAACCAACCTTATGTACACGTTTAGGTACAATTATCCATATCTAAATGAAGTATATTTCATTTGTATGCGACAAGATAAGTCCATCTAACAGTGGTGAGATATTTCTTTGGTTTCAAGCAAAACTTAGTTTACTTCTTAAATCAGGATTTCATCTAACAGTGAATAATGAATGTTTTTTTTTGAAGATAACTAAGCAAACCCTGATTTGAAAGCTATATAAAGGATAACTCTAGCAACTGGGAAATTTAATCCCCACACCTCATGAGTGATACTAGTTGCGTACTAGAGTCGGTTCTCCATTAATCTAGGTTTTTCCTAAAACCATTTAGGTTAACGACTTTAAGACTTCATTGGAATTCTGAAGCCAGATCCAACTATTTTCTCTGTAGTTGCGTATTTTGATATTACTTGTTCTATCGTATTGAGTACTATCTTCTCTAAGATTGGCTCGAGATTTATCTCCGACAGGTAATATATAAAAAATAATCACAAAGCTCTTTGTCTCAATCTTTGTGATTCCACAATAACTTGTTCTACTACCATATAGTTAAGTTATTGTGAGGTGGTTGATATTTCTAGGTTGTTCTTCGGGAATATAAGACCGGATTATCAATTGGTTCTTGTGCACCTTGATTTATCATAAGACGGAACAAAGCTTCATAGGTATTTCTGTGGGAGACAGATTATCTATCTAAATAGACTTTTCTGTGTGAGACAGATTGGTTTATAAGTCTTCGGCTTTGGGTCGTAGCAACTCTTAGGTGTGGGTGAGATCAGCTAAGGGAATCAAGTGCGTAGAGTCCTGCTAGGATTCAGAGGCGTAAGGAACACGATTATACCTTGATCTGCGTGGGATTGGTTAGGGCCCAACAACATTCCAGTCCGAAGCTAATCTTGTAGTAGGCTAGTATCTGTAGCGGCTTAATACAGTGTGGTGTTTGAAAGAGCAGGGGTACAACAACCACACCTAATATTTCGCTTAGCAATCTGTATGGACAAACTCCAATATACTTTCTAGAGAATCAACTGGACAGTCAAACTCAATCTAGATAAAAAGTATATTAAAGAGTTTATATCCCAATCTCTCAATTTGATATATACTCAAGCAAATAGAAATTTGCGAGTCTTTATAAAATATTAGAGAGATAACTTGGATGGTACCAAAGACCAATATCCAAGTGTCAATAAATTTAAATCAACAACCAAAAGGTCGGATACTCTAATTGATTGAACAACGCACAACCTGTGATATTTCAATTATATAACAAAATATAATGCGGAATAGAAATAACACAGACACCAGAATTTTGTTAACGAGGAAACCGCAAATGCAGAAAAACCCCGAGACCTAGTCCATATTGAACAGACACTGTATTAAACCGCTACAGACACTAGCCTAATCCAAACTAACTTCGGTCTGGACTGTAATTGAACCCAAATCAATCTCACACTGATCCAAGGTACAGTTATGCTCCTACATCTCTGATCCCAACATGATACTATGCACTTGATTCCATTAGCTGATCTCACCCACAACTAAGAGTTGCTACGACCCAAAGTCGAAGACTTTAATAAACAAATCTGTATCACACAGAAAAGTCTACGGTAATAGATAAATCCGTCTCCCACAAATATACCTACGAGTTTTGTTCCGTCCTTTGATAAATCAAGGTGAACATGAACCAATTGATAACCCTGACTTATATTCCCGAAGAACAGCCTAGTATTATCAATCACCTCACAATAATCTTAATCGACGCGACGAAAGAAGATATTGTGGAATCACAAACGATGAGAGGAAGATGTTTGTGATTACTTTTTATCTTGCTCTATTGGAGATATAATCTCAATCCAATTCTTTCAATTTAACTCGTACGATAGAAAATGGCAAGATCAGATCATACAACTACGAGAAAGTAGTATCGGTCTGGCTTCACAATCCCAATGAAGTCTTTAAGTCGTTAACCTGGTTTAGAAGAAGAAACCAAAGGTTAAAAGAGAATCGACTCTAGCTTAGCACAACTAGTATCACACTTAAAGTGTGGGGATTAGGTTTCCCATTTGCTAGAGTTATCCCTTATATAGTCTTTCAAATCAGGGTTTGCAATCAATGTTAGCTTGGTAATAAAGCATTCAATTTTCACCGTTAGATGAAAACCTGATTAGATTCAAGCTAATATCTTTCAACCGTTGGATCGAAACTTAGCTTGTTACACACAAATGAAATGCACGTTTTAGGTTTGTGTAACCGTACCCAAACTTGTACATTTGTTGGTTCAACAATAGTTAACCAAATGGTTAGCCATATGAGCAATTTCATATCAACCATACTCTTCTTTACCATAACTAGTTCAAATGACTCAAATGAACTAGTTAGAGAGTTGTTCAATTGCTTAGATCTTATGTAACTACACAAGACACAGTCGAAGCAAAAACGATTTGATTCACTCGAATCGGTTCATGAACTTTATAGACAGGGTTTGCAAAAGCATTTCTTAGTGTATATAAACATGAGTTCAAGAACAATCATTTTTAGATATAACCAACTCAAGTTCGCGGACTGGGTTCGCGGACTTAAGTTCCCAGAAGGAGTTCGCAAACTCCGGTAGATTTTCTCGGGTCGAGAACTTACGCCAGTTCGCGGACTTAGCTCACGCCACTATTCCGGTTCTTTTGATTAACAAAGTTCGCAAACTTCGGTTCAAGGAATAAGGAATTATACATATATGTGTTTCCACAACAATGCTTATATCCACCAATGGTTATATAATCTAAACTCTCGTTTCAATCATTGAAACATTCTCAGAGGACGTTACATAGTTGTTATTCACAAACCATTTTTCGTCAGAGAAATTTTCGAAGTGATTGAAACATAACATGACTTTCGTCATTAGGTATAGATGAACTTGGCTAAAGCGAAATCTTACCAACACATATTTCGAGAAATAGATAGGCGAGATAAACTCGGCTCGAAATACCAAATGTGTATAATCAAAGTCTATATAGCAAAACGACTTTTGTCTCAAGATAAGAGATATATAGACTTTTGAGTGATAGATAAGTTCAAGTCTCCACATACCTTTTAGTCGATGAAGTTCCACCAGTTTCTTGAGTAGTTATTCGTCTTGTATGATGATTACCATGGAGTTCTTGATCTCAACTGCACTTTCTATCCTAGTCCGAGACTTAGCTATAGTAGACTAGAAATCAAGACTTATAGTTTTTATCACTAACATTGACAAACATGCTTGAGATAGCAACGCATGCGAGTTCGACCGAGCAATGCTCTAACAGTGTTCAATCTGGACTAGGTCCCGGGGTTTTTCTGCATTTGCGGTTTCCTTGTTATCAAAATTTCTGGTGTCTGTGTTATTTCTTTTCCACATTATATGTGTTTATATAATTGAAATATCACAGGTTGTGCGTAGTTCAATCAATTGGTAAATCCAACCTTTGGTTGTTGATTAAAATTGATTGACACTTAAACATTGGTCTTTGGTACCGTTCAAGTTGTTTCTCATAATAATCAGGATGGCGGATACTATCTGTTTGATTTGCTGATTACATTGAGAAATTGAGATACAACTCTTGGATACTTTTCCGTGATTGAGTCTGACTGTCTAGTTGATTCTTTTGGAAATATATTGGAGTTAGTCCATACAGATTGTCTAAACGAAATATTGGCTATGGTTGTTAAACCCCCTGTTTTTCACATGGATTAACAGAAAACTATAAGAACATATATATCTCTTAATTCTTCGTCCATACGCCTAAAACCCATATATTCAAGTACTCGTATTCCTGCACATATTTAAAAAAAATGCTTATGTTGAAGCATACGATAACAACTCTATTACTCCCCCTAAAGGTAAGCTAGGAGGTCAATTAGAATATAACTATTATAATAGTTGTATCTGTAATACTACTTACATCATTATATGTTTCTCCCCTTTAGTCGATGTTTATTCTCTTTTATGTTAGATATGTCTTTATCAATACATATATTTTTCTCCCCCCTATGACAATGCTACTAGAGTCTTACATATGATTGTAGAATAGATATAATTTAGTGTTCAAAACCACTCAATATTTCTCTTCCTTTTTGTTGCCAAAAATGACAAAGATTCGAAATACACTAGGGTATTTGAAAGAAATATGAGGTTCATAAGAATTCGGTTCAACCTATACGAGATTAAGACAAACCAAAGGTAAATTATATATTTGATGAGCCTACTAAGATGAGGATTAAATTAGTTTCAATTATTGGAAATAATTCTACCCTACAATTTTCGCATCCACACTCACCACAAAGATATATCACTAAGCAAAACTTCAAAATAACTTTCTCCCTGTGTTTGTTATTCTATAGGCATAATGAGGACCACATCAAACTACCTTTATGTGAGAAAGGTTAAAAACATGATTTCCGTTTTTCACCATTAAAATCTACATGCCAGAACTGAAGCAAACTCATATGCATACTAATCAAATAATAACAGGAACATAAAATAAGATATCAGTAGTTTGTGGCTCATATATGAGATAAATCATCACAACTTCCTTATGATCTTGTCATAGCAACCACGGCCACATGATTCGGAAAAATTTATCATCAATAGTCACTAATGATAAGTAAGTGTTAGAGCATTGCTCGGTCGAACTCACAAGTGTTTCTATCTCAAGATTATTGTCAATTTTAGTTGTCAAAACTATATTTTGATTTCGAGTCTACAATTAATTAGTTAAGTCTCGGATTAGGATAGAAGTGTAGTTGAGAAACGGACATCGCAGAAGTCATCAACAGTTTGAAGGCGAAGATCAACCGAAGCTTTTGGATAACTTCTTCAACAAAAGGTAAGTGAAGACTGAACCACATATTTCTCAAGTTATATTCATATTTCTATCTATGAGACAATGTCATATAACTAGTTAAGATTATCATAAGCGTATCGAGAATTCCGAGTCAAGATTTATCTTGGTAATTAGTTCTCAAAATATGACTAAGCTTAATGAACGTTTTTCGTACTTGATGAATTTCGGTTAATAACAATTTATTGTTCGCTATCTAAATCATGATTCAAGTTTTATCACTGGAAAATAACCTGGAACAGTGATATGTGTCATTGATGTTATTCGGGAATGTTTCGAATCGATTTAGAGAAACATATAACTACTGTAGATTCGGATATAAGACAGACTTACAAACTGGAAAAACAGTTATAAGTCTGAAGCCGTAATGCATGTACTCAGTATACGAAACAGAGTAGCTATATGTCAACAAACAGATTTTTGGTAAGCATATTCTCATGCACACCTTTAAAAGTCTGGGAACTCGTGAATCCGGATTGGTATGCAAACCAGTACGTGTACTATAAAAGAACTGTGAGTTACGAAACCGGTTGGGTATCTATACCGGTGCACGTACCAGAAAAGTTATGTGGACTCCGAACTCCGTTATGCTTAAATGGTATTGCCAGTACGCATACCGAAAAATTTATGTGGACTCTGTAACTTGGCTATGCTTAAATGGTATCTATATCAGTACACATACCGAAAAATATATGTGGACTCCAGAACTCGATTATGTCTTAAGGTATACATATCGGTACACGTATAGTGACATAACTGTTCACGAACAGGTTAAGTGATTGTACATTGTACACCTACTTACCATGTCGATTAAATTCTTATACACTTAAATCATTTCTGCGAGATAATTTGCATTTGAATAATCTCTAAAAACACTATAGACATATTTGATCACTTGGTTGTGTTTCGAGTTAAGTCTTAAGTGCTTATGAAAATGATCAAGCTTATAGTTCAGTTGGATAGCTTCGGCTAACCATTCACGAGCGTGATCTTATACACAGTTCGGTTATGGCTCATCCTAACCATTTGAGTGTATATCTTGTTAGAATCAAAGATTTATCTAACTGTGGATATTGTTTGCTTGTCTCCAAAGCTATCTTAGCTTAAACCTATAGAAACCTATGCTTTGAATGTCTATAAAAGGGGAACTTCAAGCAACTAGGATCTTTGAATCCCGACACAACTTTTCTTGGCGTGTCCTAGTTGTTACTAGATTCTTCCTATTTCTAAAACCCTTTTAGGGTTTAGAGACTATAAAGACTTCATTGGGATTAGTGAAGCCAGGTCCAACTATTGTTTATCTTAATATCTCGAGTATCTTGATATTGTTCGATTATTGAGCTTCTCACTTGAACAAGATAGATATAAAACATCAAAGTTTTATTCGTCTCCGACTTTGTTGATTCCGCAAGTTTTATACTTGTGAGGTGAATAATAATCTAGGATGCACTTCGGGTTGCATAAGTCCGGATTTTGAGGTTAGATAGACTTTGTCTATCGCTATCGATTTCCATCACCTTGATCAAACTTTTTGATCTCGAAGGAAATCACATATAGGATTATCTATGGGAGGCAAATTGGTTTAAAATCTTCAAATTGATAGTAGGCTAGTGTCTGTAGCGGCTTAATACAGTTTGATGTTCAATCTGAACTATGTCCTGTGGTTTTTCTACATTTTCGGTTTCTTCGTTAACAATACTTATGGTGTCTGTGTTATTTATTTTCCGCATTATATTGTTTATCTGTATAATTGAAATATCACAGGTTGTGCCTTAATCAATCAAAATAGATAGATACGTCCGTGTTTGTTGGATATGACTTGATTGATTGCTTGGGAAATTGATATTTTGAATCACCCAAGTACTCTCTCCCAAAAATTAGGTTCACGGACTTGCCTCTGTAAACGTTCTGATTGTTAGAGAAAGAGATATAACTCTGGATATTCTTTATTGATTGAGATTCATTAAATTGAACTCTCGGAATTGAATTTGAGTTTGTCCATATAGGTTTCCTAAGAAAATGTTGGTAGTGTACTTTGGTACCTCCGCGTTTTCAATTGGTATCAGAGCAGGCAAACATGTTTGAAACGCAAAAAGTCTGTGTTTGAAGCAATCTGATTATATGGACAAGAGTAAAATCTCTAAAAACGTAGCACCAGTTCAGAATCATTCATACATGTTTCAAGGTTTCGGTTCCGGTGAGAAAACTGTCACATCTGATACATCATCTAAAATTATGGATATCCGAGAGTCATGCCTAGAAGAACATTTAGATAAACTTTCAAACAAAAGTGATTTATATATTGATAAAGATGTTGATGGGGAAGTCTCACAATATACCGAAGTGTTTGACCATCTCTTAAAGGGAAAAAGGCCAACATCATCTCTGATTAGTTTTATGAGTCCTCTCTGTCGAGAAAACACAAACTTGAGAAAGGTCCTTAAAGGTTATGATTGTGATTATCATCTATTACAATCCCTTCTTAAGGATTGCGAAGAAATGTGCGTTCAACAAATTATGAATATGAAAATCTTCGTAGATATCTCATTATGTTGGAAGAAAATCTTGCAAGCAAGGAAGCAAGGTTTAACTCCCAACAAATTAGTTTTAAAGATGGAGAAAGTGTTTTTCTCACTCGAGAAGGACATCTAGAGGTTGATTTAACAGTTTCTCGTGACAATATTAAGTTGATAGAAGAAAACTTGAAAAAGTCCAATGATAGTTCAAACAAATCATACATTGTGCTAGAAGAAAGTAAAAATCATCGTGACACACGGGGATTGGGCTATAAGGGAATACATGCTCCAAATATTAGCAAAGAGGTAAAATTTGTCAAAGCTAGTACTTCCTCTCAACCAAAGGTTTCCAATAATAGAAAAAGTGAAATACCTTTATCGGCAGTTGAAGTTCGAAAGAGTAAATTATATCAACCTCCAAAAAAAGCACACGCGGATCCAGGTAATAACATTCCTCATGTGTTTCTATTATTGCGATAAAAATAGTCACCTGCAAAAGGAATGCCGTTTTCTCGTAAGGGATGGAAAACATCATGATGTTCTTATTTGGGAATCACAAGAAGTGATTAAACCTATATCATATGTTAAGACTAATACTCATGACATTATGGGTTGTCAACGTCCAACCTTTAGGCAAAGGAATCCGTGTTGTGATAAATCTAGATTTGCCCGTAAATGTCATACAAAGCCTTTTCACAATTATAATGATTATCAAAAGGATAACTTTGTAAAAACAAAGATAAGATCCGATGCTCCCAGTTTGAAAAAGATTATCCTAATAAATAGTCATTCTGATTCCGCTTCAAGAAATCTTGAAGAGAATAATGGGAAGAAGAGGATGCCGAAGAAATGTATCTAAGAAACACATGACCACACAGTTTTGAACTTTCATACAAAGGTTGATCATACGATTTCTGATCTCAGAAAACAGATTAATCAATTACAAGGAATTAGGAAGACGGAAAAAGCTGAATATGGGTAAGAGTTCTACCTCCTTTTCCCTTAGTGATACAAACTGTGTTAAAGATATAACAGGTACAAAACAAGGAAGATCACCAAAGAATCTTGTTGTTCATGATGGGCATTTGACGGATGCCTACCATAACATAACTTCATTATGGTAAATTGTTCCTCCTCTTGTAGTGTATTTTCTTGGAGGACGCACAATCTTCTCAAGAAAGGTAACTCATTCCTTCTTGATGCTTATGGTATCTTGTTTTGAATACATTTTTGTTTGTAGTTTAGTTCTTCATAAGGTAACTCTTTAATGGTCAAGTTTCTTGGTATCAATTACCTCTTGTGCTCTAGATATGCATCTATTGATATGAGAACATGGTTGATTTATTTGTATGCTTAAATGAGTCTGGTCACAAATCATGTGTACATGGACCCATATGCGTGTGAGTACCTAAACCGGTTCAGACCTATCTCTTCAGAAGATTCTAGAAGGATCACTCTTCCCCCAGTTTCCTTAACCTAGAAACTGTGATATCTATATAAATTCAAGATATTCCTACCTTATCACATATACAAAGTGTTGGAATAACTCGTGAACATGCACAAACGATGGATGCTTCTAAGTTTTCAAACAACACAAAGGAAGATACAAGAAGATGGAGGAAGATGGTTTCGCAGGAATTATTGAGTTTTACGATAATCCTGTCAGCATATTTTGTTACTTTGCTCAAGAACATACAGAGTCAAGACCGGTTCAGATGTCCCGAGATTTGGTTGGAAACATTATGAGTGAAATCAAAGTGGTGTTCGAACAATTTTTTTACTTCCAAAAGGGATCTTAAGCTTCTCAATTAGGAATTGGGAAAAGCCTCCAATGATCTTGATTGTCTCAAAACACAAGTTGCAAAATACATATGAATTATAGTTCTTCTTTTTTTGTTACTCATATTTTCTAGGAAACTTCTTGTGAGAATTTATTCTTAATTTTGAGAAGGATAACTAGGGTTTGGTATAGCAAAAAATTGTGATTACACAAGCTATTTCCAACGTTTTTCATCCTGCATGTTTTTAGATTTATTTATTCAAATTCTAGAGTCTCTGGAAGATGAACTTGCAATATGTAATCATTATTGGTTTAATTATGGTTTAATTATTGCAAAAGTCTTATGAAATATATGTGCCTTTACTTTTTTCGTGAATTGAGCTGATATTTCATATATGCTCAAAAGTTAAATCTATTTTGTTTCTATAAACTGAAAATAAAACAAACTCTTTGAGAATTTTATCGCAGTATTGATCTACTCGTAATCACACTTTTGTGTTATTACCGCAGCGTACACTCCATAAGATTTTCTTATGTTGAGACATATCCGATTAAAATTATTTCTTTGTTCGTAATTGACGTTGAGATTAATTTAAGTCCTATATTCAGGATACAAATTCATATGATTTGTTGATGTCTGAAAAAAATCTTTCTTTCTCATAAATCAAGGCCACTCATGTTGTTCACTTAGGAATGACACCTAATGAGGGAGAATTCTTAAATGGACTTGTGCTTAATTGTTATATCTTTGTGGGGTGTGTGGCTGTGGAATTTACATGGGATGCTTGTATCTTAAATCTCCTAGATGAGCGCTAAGTATTTCTTACTATGTTATCATCTAAATAAAGTTTATATGTAAACACCTTGGAATCCTAAAGTATCTTTTGGTTGTATTCATTACGATCCCATGATTTTCGTACATTCGCCAATTTTATTGACAAAAGGGGAAAGAATTATTTAGTAGTTTCGCAATACATACATATGGTTTAAGGATCATTATGTAAGGGGGAGTTAATCAATAATCTATAGGTTTCACCTATTATGCAAAAGATATAAGTATTGATTAAGGGGGAGAAACATGCCAGCATTATTACTTCAAAGTTGGGATACAATTGAGCTTTGGAGAAGATAATAATATTATGTTTCTGTATAACGACGATTGAGAATATATGTTTTCAAAGTTGTTATCATTACGGATAATCAACAACAACGATATTGAGTAGAACACGTTCAGAATCATTGCAACTTGAAGTAACGAAGAATTCAAGGAGTTTGAAACCAAAGAAATAAAGCATGATGGATTCAAGGAGTTTTTAAAGCTTTATATTTTTATCCATATGCATTGATAGTTTTGTCACTAAAATTGACAAGGGGGAGATTGTTAGAGATTTGCTTGGTCGAACTCATAAGTGTTGCTATCTCAAGCTTGTTATCAAATTTAGTTGTCAAAACTATATATTGATTTCTAGTCTACAATTAATTAATTCTTGGATTAGGATAGAAGTGTAGTTGAGAAACGAACATCGCGACAACCATAATTTCGTTCTACCATTTGAAGGCGAAGATCAACCGAAGCTTTTGGAGAACTTATTCAACAAAAGGTAAGTGGAGACTGAACCACCTATTTCTCAAGTTATATTCATCTTTCTATCTATGAGACGATGTCGCATAACTAATTAGACTATCATAAGCATATCAAGAATTTCGAGTCAAGATTTATCCTGGTAATTAGTTCTCGAAATATGACCAAGCTTAACGAATGTTTTTCATACTTGATGAATTTCTTTTAAGAAAAAATTATTGTTTGCTATCTAAATCATGATTCAAGTTTTATCATTCGAAAATAGCCTGGAACTGTGATATGTGTCGTTGATGTTATTCGGGAATGTTACGAATCGATTTAGATAAATATATAACTACTGTAGATTCTCATATAAGATAGTGTATGTACCAATCTTACAAACTGGGAAGACTGTTATAAGTATGAAGCCGTAATGCATGTACTCAGTACACGAAATGGAGTAGTTATATGTACACAAACAGATTTTTGGTACGCATATTCGTATGCACACCTTTAAAAGTCTGGGAACTCGTGAACCTGAATAGGTATGAAAACCGGTACGTGTACTAGAAAAAAACTGTGAGTTACGGAACTGGTTTGGTATCCATACAGGTACACGTACCAGAAAATTTTTGTGGACTCCGGAACTCAACCATGCTTAAATGGTATCCATACTAGTAGGCATACCGAAAATGTTTTGTGGACTCTGGAACTCGGCTATTGTTAAATGGTATCTATACTAGTATGCATACTGAAACAATTATGTGGACTCTGGAACTCGGTTATGTCTTAAGGTTTGCATACCGGTACATGTACATTGACATAACTGTTCACGAACAGGTTAAGTGATTGTACCTTATACACCTACTTACCATGTCGATTAAATTATTATGCACTTAAATTATTTCTCCGAGATAATTTTCATTTGAATAATATCTAAAAACACCATAGACATATTTGATCATTTGGTTGTGTTTCGAGTTAAGTCTTAAGTATTTATGAAAATGATCAAGTTTATAGTTCAGTTGGATATCTTCGGCTAACCATTCATGAGCGTGGTCTTACACACGGTTCGGTTATGGTTCATCCTAATCATTTGAGTGTATATCTTGTTAGATTCAAAGATTCATCTAAAGTTGGATATTGTTTGCTTGGTTCCAAAGCTATCTTAACTTAAACCTAAAGCAACCTATGCTTTGAATGTCTATAAAAGGGGAACTACAAGCAACTAGGATCTTTGAATCCCGACACAATTTTTTTCCTAGTTGTTATTAGAGTCGTCCTCTTCCTAAAACCTTTTACGGTTTAGCGACTACAAAGACTTCATTGGGATTCGTGAAACCAGGTCCAACTATTGTTTATCTTGATAGCTCAAGTATCTTGATCTTGTTTGATTATTGAGCTGCTCATTTGAACAAGATATATAAAAATCATAAAAGTTCTCTTCGTCTCAGACTTTGTTGATTCCGCAAGTTTTATACTTGTGGGGTGAATAATAATCTAGGATGCACTTCGGGTTGCATAAGTCTGGATTTTGAGTTTAGCTAGACTTTGTTTATTGCTATCGGTTTCCATCACCTTGATCAAATTCTTTGATCGCAAAGGAAATAACATATAGGCTTATCTGTGGGAGGCAAATTGGTTTAAAATCTTCAATTGAGTTGAAGCAACTCTTAGTTGGTGTGACGTCAGCTAAGGGAATTAATTGTGTGGATTCCTGCTGGGATTCAAGAGGCATACGGAACGCGACTGTAACTGAATTACTGGGAGGGTTTAATTATGTCTCAACTACATTCCACTTCGAAGTTAATTGGTGGTAGGCTAGTGTTTTTAGCGGCTTAATCCAGTTTGTTGTTCAATCTGGACTAGGTCCCGGGGTTTTTCTGTATTTGCGGTTTCCTCGTTAACAAAACTTCTGGTGTCTGTGTTATTTCTTTTCCGCATTATATTGTTTATCTTTATAATTGAAATATCACAGGTTGTGCGTTAATAAATCAAAGTAGATACATTCATCCTTTTTTGTTGGATATGACTTGATTGATTACGTAGGAAATTGATCTTTGGAATCACCCAAGTGCTCTCACCCGAAAATCAGGTTCACGGACTTGCCTATGTAAATGTTTTGATTGTGAGAGAAATATATATAACTCTGGATATTCTTTCTTGATTGAGATTCATTAAGTTGAACTCTATAAATTGAATTTGAGTTTGTCCATACAGGTTGCCTAAGAAAAAGTTGGTGGCGTATTTTGGTACCCTCACGTTTTCAGTAAGTAATCCAGTGAATGAGATCAACAATTTATAGAAAATCAACTTAATGATATATATCTCACGTAATCCCAAATCAACAAACTAAGAGATATCCAACAAAGAATCATATATTGAAATCACACCACCAAATAATATTTACAAAACCAAGGATTTATCAAGATAAATATACATGATTAATAGTTTTATTGATACATACAAAAATATATTTTATTTTACATACAATAATGGAAAGACATAAATATTGATTTGTTGGAACATCGCTTGGTTGAACTCACAAGTTTTGCAATCTCAAGATTTTTGTCAATGTTATATGTACAAAATTATATCTTGATTTCTAGTCTACTAAAGTCAAGTCTTGGGACTAGGATTAAAGCATGGTACTTGAGTATCAGATATCGTTGAATAACCCTCAAAGATTGAAGAACAAACGAATATATTTGCGAGAATTTCATCAACAAACCTATTTAATCAACCCTAGATGATGTAATTGAGAGAGTATCAGAGACAATTGATAAGTGCATATTTCACGTGTATTCGGTGTCAATTTCATACTACTATTTGTTAATTTTCTTGCAAACTATTGTATACTACTCTTGTTTTCTCTTATTTATGTTTTATTAGGTGAATCATCCAAACACTACACCAAATTAAGGGATTAGCAACAAAGTATTCCTGTTGTTGAACGGGGTTGCAACAGCTGGCAACTGTAGACCTGTTGTGATATCCAGTCAGCAACGGTTTTTCGCAACTGCTAGAATTTGAGCAATATAACTTAGTTGTTGTGAAATTTTTTATTCTGTTGCAACAGAAAAAAAAATGGTCAAGTCTTCGTTGACCAAGTCAAAATCGATTTCCACCAGATATTTCCCAGCAATTATTCCGATTCATCCATTTCTTATGATTCTACCTAATAACCTTCATATTGAATATTCAATCATAATTGAACTGTGAAACAAAATACAAATATCATTACAAAACAAGAGAAGTCATCTGGATACATATCTATTATCTTAAGAATCTTACATAATGTTTAAAGGTGTCGATGGTGGATTTTTGACGAAGGCTAAAATCATAAAATCATAATTTCGCATATTTGTGATCCATCTATCAGACAAGTATGTGAAGTTCATATTTCAGAATTTAAGCATGAAAGCTCATGCCATGATAATCTCTGACTGAGTGTGCGCCTCTCAGAGCGCGCATAAATATACAATCATTAAAGCCTCTCACATACTTCATCATCAATACTGAGAAATTTCAACATTCATTCCTGTATATAATCGAGAATGATTGGACGGATCCTAGATGGATTAACCACTAGAATAGAGCAATGACGTCTTCAGGATGTCGCAATATTCCCTGACTATACTGACTAAACATTCAGAATGAGTATGACACTTACATTAGCTCAACTCTCGAATAAATATAATGCTCCTAGACAAATTGCCTGCTAGTATAGAGCCATCAACTAATTAATTCTAGTCGCGAAATTCATCAACTGAATTCCTAGAAAATATTCTATTTTCATCATAATATTTCATTACTTCAATTCGTGGCTTTTCCCAGCAAAATTCCATGGGTTAGTAATAAATATTCAACGTTCGGGAATTTGGGCCACCACCGAGTAAGCCCTGAGAAAATGGTGCGAGTGTACTTAACAATAATGCACGAACGAGCACCCAAATGCATAAATGAGCATTCAAAATATGGACGAACGAGGAAGTATGGTAACCTATGCAAAATAGGAAAAGGAAGCAAAATAAAAATAATAAAGAGGCGCATGGGAACAGGGCCCACTGGCCGGACGACCATGGCACAGCCGTGGCTGGTCCCACGCCTCCCCATCTTTTTTATTTCTCTCATCTCATGAAATTCCCTCATTTGAGCAAACTTCCTCGTTTGAGAAAAATTCCTAGTTTTCCATATTCCTTCACACAAGCTAGAAAAATAATAAATAAAAATAGGGAAGAGCGCCTCGGGACCAGGGCCATCGGCCAGCAGTCCATGCCATGGCCGTGGGCGGTCCCACGTCTCTCTAATTACTTATTTTATTATTATTTCTTCTGCCATCTCATGAAACTCTCTTGTTTAAGCAAATTTCTCCAGTATTGCTTAAATCTTTAAAAAGCCAAATGGTTCCAAGACCGTCCGGGCTTCTTCTCATGACAAACATTAAAATATCATTATTTTAATATTCTTAAAATATTGGTCGCACGAGCAAAGTCCTACTTTCTCATTCAAGCGAAATTGAGAATTTCAGTCAAGATCAAACTCTTCTGAAAATCCAAAATATTGCTCGAACACACATCAGAAAATATCAAAATTCTCAGAATTGAGCCACGAGCAACATGGTGACACGGGCATGACCCCTTGGTCGTCCAAGGTCGGCCCTTTAGCTTGCAAAAGCCGGTTTCACCCATATTGATAATTAGGTGACCTAATTAATCTTTTACAGTTTGTATTGAGTTCAAACTCTTTCCAAACAACTTGGAATTTAATCCATCGACCATCAGCTGGTCCTACGACCACCAAGGGCCGGCTCCATACCCCTTGGTCGGTTCCTCTTCTCTCCATAATTAGGTTTTACCACCTACTGCTTAGACGAGCACTATTATAATAATGTTTAAACGAGCATTTAATCATCCTTTTACCAACTGGTCTACAAAGGACTTTGGTTTCATGCTCATTCGAGCACATGGGCGCTACATGGTCATGTCATCATCTCATGTAGCTGGCCCCTCTCTCACTCATTGGATGATTTTCAGTAATTCATTCATCGATCGACAATCAATCAAAAATTAGGGTTTCAAACCAAATGTTATGCAAAGCGTAATTTTGAGCAGTTTCAAACACCAATTAATTTTATGTTGATCCAGCAATCAATATTTTAATTAATTATACAATATTGATCCAGCTAATAATATTTTTAATTAATATTTTATTTGGTCTTGTTACCAAGAATTCATTAATCGAGCAATATTTTCTCAAGCGATCAATATTTGCTTAGACTAACAATACTTGCTCAGACTAGCAATATTGATTTAACTATCAATATTTAATTGCTCGACTGAGCAATGTTTCACATGTTGATTCATCTATCGATATTCGAGTAGCAATATTCCTCATATTGATTCATTTATCAACATTCAACATTCGAGAATTCCACACCAATCCAGCTATCATATTTCATTGGTTTATCAACCAAAAAATTTGGTGCATCAGTTGACCATTATAATCTCTCTTCGTCATTCGACAACTCATGACACAGATGATTTCTCAACAACATTTTCTACCAATAGGTTCATGATTGAGCAATCTCATTAGACCCTCGTTCATCCAAATAATCAGAGTATCAATGTCTCAGATGACGCATATATTTCATAAATTCATTAGACTCAACGTTTATGCATCTGTCCCAGCAAACATGCTCAATCCATGAATCATAGTGCATTCGTCAATCATGCTCAACTCATCAAGGCTAAAACTCAGGTTCGCGAATTCAAGATAAACAGTGAAACTACTAGACTTTTACCTTCGCGAAACCAGTATGAAGAAAGTTATCAGTAGAAACTCTACTTGACTAAGTTCGCGAACTCAAAGAGTAGTTTTGTGAATCCAGAATTTCATAACTCACTAGAACTTTTTCTTTTGATTTTGTTCGAATCTTGACAAGTAAGAGCTTGAAATTTGAATTCTCACTATACTTAGTTATTCGGTAATCCGTGACGACAACCTTATTTGTATGTTATTTAATACTAAAGTCTTTGACTTTACTACTATAGATAAATAGATTAAATGGAAAATAGTCCAAAAGGAAAAACCAAACGGCGTAAGTATCCTTTGATGAAGTTATTCAATGATCTCTTCGTATGTTCTTTGATTTTCAGTCTTTAAGGAAAAGTTTGAGTAAATCTACAACTCAACTACCTATATCTAATGTGGTCCAAGCTGACTTAGAAGAATACAAATCAAGAAATAGTTTTGGCATCTAAAATATGATAACATACTTGAAATACCAACATCCAAGGGTTCAACTGAGCAATGGTCTGACGCATTATTGAGAATTGATTATGTTATGTTATATCTTCCTTAAATTTTACACCTAAGTTTATCAAAAACTAGGTGAATCACTTCTTCTTTATGTATTTGTTGGGTATTGAACACATGAAATACGTTTTGTTAATTGAGTTAATAAAAATCACAATAATACTTATATTATTGCACATCCTACTAATATATATATATATAATTTAAAAATGAACATGTGATTGATTATGTTAATTATCATATACTAAATGATGTTATTTGATATTAACTACCCAGAGTGTATGCAAGAGTGCATTTTTCATCACGAACAATTGTGCACGATTTCCCAATTTTTCTTAACTGGATTGGTTCATTGTTCCCACTTTAATTGGTATCTGCGTAGACTTTTACATTAACATTAGTGTAATCGTAATTTAATGACTAGTTATAAACTATATCTCATACATTTTTCTGAAATTTAAAGTCACAGACCTGTGACATCCTGCATTATGTTGATGTCAAGTCCGTTCAAACATAAAAATTCATTGCTTTACGACACGTTGTTCTAGGGAATTCATAGAGTAACACTTGGCGTTGGCTTTCTCTTATGAACAAATTCTTTTGGTTTGAACGTCTTAAATTTTTTCCACAGCCAAAATCCTTATCTTAGAAAAGCAATAAATTGTTAGTTGTGAAAACCATCAACCAAGTTGGTCATTGGTAGGATTCTATTTGCAGAAAACCCTTTGAAAATCTCAAATTTCCGAAATATTATGAAAATGTTAAAAAAAAAAAAAAAATTGTTTAAAATAACGATCCAATATTTGCATTTTTTTTCTGGATGATTTCCATTTATGCAAAAGAGACTTATGGTTTGTGTAGACTACTAATTCCTTATGGTTTTAATTCTTTATTGTTGAAATTGTATAAATACCCCTCATTTTCATGGATTTCACAAATACCCTTATCCATCAATAATTATACCCCTCATCTTCTAAAATGTAATTCTTTATATAAAAACAGAGTTTTTTCGAACGACGTGGTTAATCGGAGCTTCTGGTTGATTGTGTCCCCGCCATTTATTTTATTTTGGTAATATTTTGATATTTCAGCAAATAACCTTTAAATATAATTTTTCCCAAAATACTTTTCAGAAAACATTTCCTAAAATAAATTTTTATTTCTATAATTAAAATGTTAATAAATTTAATTAAAATTAAAATTGCATCAAGAAACATATTTTTTATCACGATTACATCACAAAATTAAATCGATCATAAAATAATAATTACCAATGTCCAATGTCCATTACAAATTGTACAGTTAAATTAATCCTAATTACAATTCTAAGAGATTGTTAATAAAACTAATATAATCACGGTAAATAAAATTCCAAGAAATTAAATAAAAAACTTGACAAACGCAAATCGGTCACTAAAATTTAGAATCAAAATACATAGATTTATAGACACTTACACATAAATTGAAACTTGCTTCCTCTTTCACACGAAAATCAATTGTTAATCCTGCACGATAATCAAAAAACAAAATCCTTAGTAGAGAATTGTGATGAACAATATCTAACATGAGGAAAAAAATGATGAACAATATCTAACGAGAGAAGAAAAAACGTTAGGTGAAGAGTGCAATAAAGAACAATGAATGGGTTATTTCAAATTATTTTTCTTTCTATTATTTATTTCCTTAAAAAAACAAATAACCACATTAGGTATGTCACTATTTTTAAATAATATATATATATATATATATAAAATATCGAAGGATATCATTTCCAAAATAATATATTTCCAAAAACTAGAGACGGAATAATATAAAATTCAATATTCCTATTAGATTTAGTTTTGGATATTTTGCTAAAAATATACCAAGAACCTAAAAATGTACGAAAATTAGATACAAAATATTCTTTTTAGGTTTTACTATAAATATATAACATTAATTCCAAAAATTATTGTTATATCTCCCTCTATATAAAAGCACAAGTCAAGCATCATTCACCCGACGCAGATCCGACTTGATTTTTTATGTGATTTTCTTTTAGGGGTTGAATTTTATGGATGCTTCATATGTGTAGTTGTTTTCTGTTTTCCAGATATATGGAACAGTATTGTTGATAGGCGCTACTTCTCTTCTTTGATTTCCCAACTGAGGTAATTGTTATCATTCGTAAATATACTTATCGTTGCAAGATTTATTGATGATTATGCGAGTTTTGCATCTCTTACTACTGTATACATGCTTACATTAATGTTTGTTTGACGAAATTGTATCCGTAATTGTCAATTAGTCTCTTTTTATCATTCATAAGGTTTTAACGGGTATTTTTTTTTTGTATAGGGAGCTCTGTTTCGGAAATGACACTCTATTGATTGGTTGGGAATTCTGTTTTTATGTTTGTAGCTTGGTTCTGATTACAATTGATACAATAGATACGCATTGTAATGTCTTATTTTTCTTTGATCATATTCGCAATCGAATAACCTGGTTTGGCGCCTTCTTTCCTTTCTATTTATTTGGTGTTTGTTTTTTTGTTTGATGTATTTAGCTTTTTGTTTTGCAGGCATCCTCGATAATGCACCTATTTTTTCTATTCTATCGTGCACCTGTTGTACTCTATATAGTTAAGCAGGTCTTATTGATGCTTGCAGTTACTTTTGCGGTGTTTTTTTTCTATGCTATCGTGCACCTGTAGTAATCATACTTCATATGATAATTCCTTATTTATTTTTTGCTGGTTGAATAAAATAAAAGTAACAGAAGAGCTCTTTGGCAAGGGTGTTTTGTTCGTTCAATTTTACTGTATGGATTTTCATATCTGTTGAGTTAGTGATGTTTTCTTAGACAAGATCATGGATAATTAAAAATAAGTTTGTTGAGTTGGAGTCGATCCCAAAGGCACAAAGAGGTGGTTGATAGACGCATTTATGTGTCTATCTTCATCTCTTTTGTGTATTTTGTTAGTACTCGTTTTCGTCCTTATTATGGTGTTTTGTGTGTTTGTAGGTATTTTTTTGGAAATAAATAATTTTGAAAAAATCGGCTGGAAAAATTATGTGGAGCATCCCCGGAGGATATTTGTTATTCGGACTCTCTGCTTTGGATAAGGGGCACCCACTTGATAAGGGGTGACCACTTGCTATTCGCACCCCTGAACTGGATAGGGGGAGGTCATCTTCTTTGTTTGAATTTGGTTTTGGCGGGAATACTTAATGCAGACGCTGTTGATTTTGGGTCGGATTGTTGGAGGGATTTCAGCGAGATTCAATCGCTAGAAACGGTTGGGCTGGGCCTGAATACACTAGACAGGGTATATGCAAGCGATTTGATCGAGTAACTTGGGCCAGAAATCCGAGTTTGGAAGTAAACATGGGACCGAGATATTTTAGAAGATTATATTAATTACGGAAGCTGTGTGAAGATTGGGAGAAGATATTTGGGAAGATATTCTCTCATGATATTATACGAACAATTTAAGACAATCCAGAGACGCGTAGAAGAGTTCAACAGGGAAGAAAATCCCATATCCTGCATGAAATACAAAGAAAATATTCCCGACGTTAATGGAGATTTCTGGGAGTTATTGTGAAGATTTGAAGGCATTAAACAGTATATAAAGGCTCTTTGGGTCGACGAGGGAGACTAGAGAGAATTGGGAGAGTTTTAGAGCACTACAGAGCAAGAAAATTGAAGTTGCAGAGATTCTGGTTCTGCTGCTGCTGCTGCTGCTCGAGGAGGAAGAAGAAGAGGAAGAACAGACTACCAAAGGCAGTCGTTTTACCAACAAAGACAACGACTGTCGCCCGTGGGTCATAGTTTTCCAACGACAACATCACTTCATCTCTATCATTGATTCTGGACGTCTTCTGTGGGTCGCAGAATCCTGTTTTATATCATTTTCTTGTCTTTCTCTTCATTGTAAAACACTTTTGAGCATCAATGAAATATTTTGAGAGGTTTTCCAACATGATGAGCGGCTAAAATACCTGGTGATTGAGGCAATGGAGGATCTATTCACTCATGTTTGATTGGTAATATTTTTATTTATAATTTCGTTAATTATTTATTTTATTTAATTCACTTGGATAAAAATATAAAAAAAAAGGGATAAAATGGTTTTCTTAATTATTTGTGAATCAGTTTGATGTTTTATGCTTAGAATATATTCTTTGATAAATCATGCTTAAGGATTACAACTTATTATTTGGACACCATTTAGATTAAAAAGTGATTTAATAAGAAAAATAACTTAATAATAATTTCTGAAATATTATTTATAATCAATCACTTTGAAGTAATAGTGAATCCTGAGCCTTAATCTTTCTAAAATCTTGACATTACTATTAATTTCCTTCATTTATTTATTTGTTTAAATCTTTAAAAAAAAGAGTTACCTTCACAATTTCGAAAAGAACCCAGTTTTCACCACTATCTACAACAACATTTGAAAATACATCAGTGGTGCACCATCTTAGCTACGTTTTCACTACTTTAGGTTTTAATTCCGTCTTCAAAGTAATAAGCGGGGGTGAAGAATGATTCTAATCCATGGATTTTGCCAGTTTTTGAAACATGTTATATAGAACGCAGATCTTTATCGTGGTTGTTTTCTATTTTATTTTCGCAGATATCACAAGAAGGGCAATGATCAAAGAATGATTTTCCCCTACGAAAACAACTCGGGTAATTCTAGTGGAAAAGTTGCTTGTGTTTTCTTATGGATTATTCTTTTTTTTTTCCATTTGTATGATATCTAGACCAGAGATAATGAAAGCTTCTAAATTTAAATTTGGAGCATACAGTAGTGGATTTTGTGTTCACTCAATGTTCCTGAAAAATCTCGGTTGTATGTTTTCTTTTGTTCTTTTTCCATAAGTCAAAATTATTTGTCCAAATATAGGGAAGGAAGTCTAATAGCCTATTTTTAAAACTATGAAGTCACATTTGATCAAAGATTGGTTGAGAATTTGAGATTAAGTTAATGACGTTACTGCGAGGTTTTGCGGGGATTGGTGAATGGACAATGAATTTCAGCGGCTGTTTGCTATGTGATAACTTAAATAGGAAGGTTGAATATGTGTGGCTGATGTGGAACTATTTTTTTCATCACCAGGCCGTAGCCTAGGAGGTTGTTTTGTGTGTTGTTGATCTCTTTAAAAAGCCAATGAAAGAAGTTTACACCAGGTGCGCACTCTGCTCATACCTTGGTGTGCGGTGCGCACTCTGCTCATACCTTGGTGGCAAATGATAATTTTTTTTAAGTTTAGTCAGTGTCTCAAATTTTATTTAACTAGAAAACATTTTTATGGTGTAACCAGAATGCACTCTTTTAAGAGGTTGCGAATACTTGATAAATATTCTTAAGTACTTTTATCATCTTACTGAGCATCAAAGTGAAAAGCATTAAGAATTTGAGATTAAAGCTACACTATATAGCATCATTGCAGCATTTACTTTGAGAAAACTAAACGATTATACATGTTTCCCTCCATTTAACCCGCTAGATGATATGGAAATTCAGGTTAGTCTGATACTGCTAACCTGAAAATAAGTGCTAAAAATACCAACCATACAACTTTGCTGAAAAATATGACACCAAGTGCAATGGAAAACGTAGAACCTATAATTGAATTTTTATAACTATATTGTACCTTCTTATGTACGCATCCCTAGATAAGACACGTCCAGCGGAGTTCAAACCAAAAGAGGGTTGTCATACACATGGAGAAATAGAGGTAGCCTATTATACAAATTATTTTTGTTTTCATGCTATTCATTTGTGCTTCATTGTAATTAAAATTGAAAATGCTTCTAATAGGTATCATAAGTAGTGAGTAGTATGGATAACAAAACTATGGTTCCAATGAACGATGAGAAAAGGCAACCATACCTTGACATAGAGGTAGTTGAGCTCCCCAAGAAGGATCAAGAGTTCATGAAGATCTAATTGACTGTGACGTTGAAAAGAGCAAGAGCATACTCAACAGAAAAAGACAGAGCAACGTGTCTTAATCATTTCGTAGTGTGCATATTTTAATATTTTATTTGTTTAAAAACTGTAAAGTATGTTTGCAGTAAAGATTTTATTTTGTTTTGGATTTATGATTAGTTGATTGGAAGTTTGTTAGTTGAAATGTTATTGGTGGATCATATTTCCGACGCAGTCTTTGTTCTAATGGGTAGGCCAACAGAAGAATTCATAGGCAATAGCATGGAGGAGCTCTGTAAGAAGGTAATGAAAATCTTTTATCCTAATAATTATTACCTTTATCGATTATGGAGATATGTTTGCAAAATAAATAATTTAGTCTATCTTTTTAAACTAGGGATTAATATCAAGGGTAAAAATCTGAAGACGCTTTGATACTGTTTGATGATTTGTTGGACAAGACGTTTTGATGTACTATTTTTAGGGTTCCATTTTGAAAGTGGATCAAACACTTTCATGGTCATGGAAGTCAATAATGATGGAAACACAAAAAAGAAACGAAGGAAGTCAATAATTAGGATACTTTTTTACCAAGACAGAGTATCATAACTGTTGGACTTAATATTTGTTTTAGCGTTTATTTGTTCTTTTTATTTTCTTGCACACCAACTAAGATTTTAGCTTATTTGTTTTTCTATTTGTAAGAAGAATATCATGCTTCTAGCTTATTGATTTGTTACCTTTTTTTCTCACCATATATGACAAGCATCCAACATTTCTACAAGCAAGAGCCAGACCCGTGCATCGTCAGGGTGAGAAACTAGTCTATTTAATTTTGAATCATATAAATACCCTTTCATTGTTAATAAAAATTTAGATGAAAATCATTTCATTTATTATCTCACATGATGGAAGTGGTGGGGGTGGTGATGCCAGTGATGGAGGTGGTGGTGCCACCAGATTTGGGATCAACTTTTGTTGTTGATACCAGATTTGGATCAACTTTTGTTGTTGATACCAGATTTTTGCGTCAACTTGGGTTGTTGACACGTAATCTTGACCTAACTATTTTCTGAGTTTTCAATTTTTGTAAAAACTTGGGTTGTTGACACCAGATATGATATCAACTTTGGTTGTTGACACCAAAATTTGGTGTCAACTTCGGTTGTTGATACAAAAATACGGATCAACTTCGGATGTTGATACAAAAATCTGGACCTAACTTATTTCTAAATTTTTAATTTTGTTTTCAACTTGGTGGTAACGGTGGTGGATTTGGAGGAGATGGTGGTCGCAATCGCGGTGCCGGTGGTGACGATGAGTTGTGGTGGAGTTGTGATGGTGGAATGTTAGTGATGGCGGTGGTGGTGATGGTTGTGGAGTGGTGGTGGTGAATTGCCGTCGATGGAGTTGGAGGCACTGATGGAGTGATTGAGAAAGAAAATTATTGCTATTTTAGTAATAAATTACTAAAATAAGATAAACTTTATATATAAGAGAAGGGGTATATTTATAAAATGTGATAGGGGTGTTTTTAAAGGTTCCAAAACTAAGGGTATTTAATAAATATACCCTTCTTTTTTATATAGTTGTCAAACAAAGACGGCCCAGCCAGCCTGGCCTGCCAGGACTTCAGTGTAGCGCTTAGCCTCTTTAGAGTTTAGGCCAGGCTAGGCCGGGCTGGGCTAAGGGCGTCCATAGTATCTATTTTTCTCTTTCCTGAGTTGTCGAATTTCCTAAACCAAACTTGTTTGTTAGAAGAAAGAAAAGAGAAGAAATAGAACCCCAATTTTCGTCTGGAAATTAGGGTTTGGATTTTGTAAGTAAAAATGTCACAGCAGAATGGGAAATTGATGCCAAATCTGGATCAGCAGAGTACTAAAGTCCTTAATCTCACTGTACTTCAAAGAATTGATCCTTTCGTCGAAGAAATTTTAATCACAGCTGCACACGTTACCTTTTACGAGTTCAATATAGACCTCAATCAATGGGTTCGTATCTCTCTCCCTCCTCCTCCTATCACTTTATTTATATATATCTGTTTGTTTCTGATTAGATTTATCCTGATTGACTGCAGAGTCGAAAGGATGTGGAAGGATCTCTATTTGTTGTCAAAAGGTGAGTTTTTTTTTTTAATTTTGAAATCAAAGTTTGATAATTGTTGAATTGTGTGAAAAATGGGTTACTGTTGTTTTTCAGGAACGCACAACCTCGTTTCCAGTTCATTGTAATGAATCGACGCAATACAGGTTCAAATTTGTACCTCAGTTTATGTTACTTTCATTTGATATTGAATTCTGTATGAGTTTTTACGATTAACTATGTCCGTATAAAGGTTTTAAATTATTGTTTATGAAAACAGATAATCTGGTAGAGGATCTATTAGGAGATTTTGAGTATGAAATTCAGGTTCCATATTTGTTATATCGAAATCCGTCTCAAGAAGTGAACGGTATCTGGTTTTACAATGCCCGTGAATGTGAAGATGTTGCAAATCTCTTTAGTAGGTAAAGTGTTGCAAGTTATATGGTATTACCTAATTGGAAAATACTGAATATTTACTACGAAGAAGTTTTTAGCATTGCTTTGGTTTCACTCATTTATTTATTTTTTGGTTGTTTTGATCGTTCAGGATACTAAGTGCATACTCTAGAGTTCCTTCAAAGCCACAAGCACCTTTAATTAAAAGGTAATATTTAATTTTCCTGCCAAATTAAATAATCTTAGCGGTTACACAACCAATATTGATTCACTTATGTGGGCATTGTCTTGCTACTGAAACCTTATCTTGGTATTCTAATATTTTCTGAAAATTTATTACTGTGCCTAAGAATTTTAATTTGTTAATGCGTGCTGTATTTTCCACCACTTTCCTGCTGTAAACAATGTTTTGGGCATGACTAGTTGCGTAGTTCTACATCACATTCTCCCACTGCGAATACTTGAATGCTTATCAGTTAGTTCAGTTTGATGACAACTTTTCAAATAAATGTGCTTCAGTAGTTCAGGTTAAAATTTTCAACAGCAGCAACAACAACCAAGCCTTTAGTCCCAAACAAGTGGGGGTTGGCTTTAGAATTTTCAGTGTGAAAATAAAATAAAATCTGTTGTTCTTCTTAGGAACATAAATTTGGTGGGCGTGCTATCCGAACACCAAGTACCAGTGATTTAGTTGTGCTCAACTTCTTAGAGATTGATGAGAGCAAATATGAGGAGTAACTTTAATATCTGTATTAGATCAGCCACCTTATTTGTGTTGATGAAGCTAACTTATTTTGAAATTGTGAACATGTGCATGCCCTCTCTTGATAATCAATAGTAGAAATTCATTATCTTAAACTCGTAGGAGTAAGTTTCTTTCAGCTTCATTAGCCTAATCTGTATTTTAACATAATCATGCTTCTATAATTGGTTCAGGTTACAATTGATGATGTCGTAATTGTAGCATTATCAACTTTATTGAGCGAATCTAATCTTATTTTTTCTGAACTTCATTTCTTACCAGTGAGTTTGAGGAATTGGAAGCAGTTCCTTCTATGGCGGTGATGGAGGGTCCACTTGAGCCATCATCATCAAATGCTTCTGTCATGAATGAAGTTCCTGATAATTCTTCATTTGTGAACTTTTTCAGTGTACGTATTTTTATGTATAGCGCATATTTTGTCTTTTCTTCATTGGTGATCAATTTTCCCCATCAGAATCTTCTCCAACTAAGACATGTTATTTGTGACAGGCTGCTATGAACCTCGGGAATCCTTCAAATGCAGCAAACGCAGGGCAACCTCAGCCTCCTACTGCAAGGATTCCTTTATCTTCTCATGCTCCCAGTGTTGTACCTTCATCAGTTCCAACCCAGTGTTGTACCTTCATCAGTTCCCTCGAGTCTAGTAACAGCAACAACACTGCTGCCAATCTTCTGACACCTTTGTTTTTTGTACCTTCTCCTTCCCCATCCACGTTGATGGCTCCACAAATCTCATCTACTGTACCCAATGCTCCTCCTCTGCATCCTCCCGTGAATCTGCAACGCCCTTATGGAACTCCACTACTCCAACCCTTTCCACCCCCTACTCCATCTCTGTCTCTTACACCTGCTCCTTCTGCAACTCCTATTCCAAACTTTGGACCATTCCTTACCAGAGAAAAAGTCCGCGACGCACTTCTGAGGATATTTCAGGTTTGTTGTTATCCACTTACTTTGTCAAATGGTTAATCTTTATAACTATGATATCAGAATACTTCTTTGGAATATTAGAGAACGCTCAAGTATGATCATAGTGTCTCGTTTCTTTTAACTAGAATACAACTTGGCTGCGCTCATCGTTCTGCTGCTAACATTTCCTATTTTTCTTTTGTGTTTGTGTGATTTGCAGAAAGACGAGTTTATCGACATGTTCTACCGAGAGTTGCTGAACACCCAAAACTACTCGTGACTGAACTAAAAGATGAAGCAGCAGCAGTTCCCGTTTCTCTTATATATTAATGTAGTTTTGAAATCCATTTAAGCACTCATCTCTCAAGTCAGAGACCGTGTTTTGTATAGCTTTTTGCTGTGTCGTTGTTGTTGTTGGCTTTATACACAATCTTTGGTTACTGAAATATATTCATTTCAATTTCCTAGTTCAATTCAATTTTTTTTGTCACTTACTCTTAATTTTCTGCGGGTCAATTCTATTCTGTGTTAACTCGCGGGTCGATTTAGATTTTCTATGAAAAACATTCTTTCAAGTAACTCGTGTCAATTCTATTCTGTGTTAACTCGCGGGTCGATTTAGATTTTCTTCCTGCTACCGAGATTAAAGTAGTTACTTGCATTAATATAATCATGATTAGCACGACCATTTATAAAAATATACATATCATAACCGTCAGATTAAACAAGTATCTCATTCGGTCAATGCATCCAACGATGCATCAAACTGTCGTAACTTCATTAAACAGCAAACGGCAGCATGAAATCAAGAGGTAGGCAGATAGACGGGTGAGATTGAATCCCATCGAAACCCAAAAGAACCACTATTCAACTCCCCCCGGCTCTTGTAAAACCATCTTAAAAGCCATCGACAAAACACTGAAACCAGAACTTGGAAGAAATCAGTGGAAATTCTCTCTAATGGCGGGGAGAATAGGAAGACAAGAAGTACTTGATTCAGTATACTCAGTAATAGCACTAGTATTTATACTAGTAGCTTGTGTTGAACTATGTGATGCAGCAACAGTTGTTGATGTATACAGACTTATTCAGTATGATATTAGTGGTGTTCCATATGGATCTCGTTTATCTAATCTAAATCATCACGCTTCATCTTTTCCATTCTCTCCTGGAACTGATCTTTCTCGTACTGTTTTTGTCATCAATTTTCGTGATTTGAATCTCACTTCTATTCAAGGTATTACTCTTTTTATATTCAAATTTCATTTTTCTTTGAATCTAGTTTTATAATTGGAGTAAATGATGATTAGATAACTTAAAATGCTGGCGATGAGAAACTTTATGGTTTTATTTGTATTATTATACATTTAAATTCGTGATGGAGTATCGTTGAAGTTTTAGATCTGCTAGATCTTTGTTAATCTGGGAGTGAGTTTAGTGAATTTTCGAGAATTATGCTATATGTTTTGACATTGGTAAATTGGTGATTGTTAGTTGACTAGAATTAGGTGAGATAGGGAAAGAAATAGGAGGATGAGATTTGTTGTTGTGGTAATTTAGGTTAAACATTTGAAAGGAATTTGTAGTTTTAGGTATGATTTACTGACAAGTTAGCAAATAATAATAGCACGATTCAAGGCTAAGTCTATATCGTTATTCTGTATATTTGCCATATGATTTTTTTTTTTTAAATGAAATCCACATTGTGTTGGTAGTTCTTCGATTTTATATTATATGGCATTGCTTCTAAACTCTTGGTAATGATAATGTAGAATATATCACTGAAAAGCGGCAATTGGGGGGTTTGCTACTTCTACTCCCTCAGAAGTTTAGTCCTTCAAACAAAGAAGCTGCCGAGGAAGGTGGTCAAACTCATGAACAAGAACAGACAAGAGGCCTTTTGATTGAGTTGGAACAATTACTAATAGGTGCAAACATTCCAGTAAGTGATTGTATCATCTTTGTTTTAGTATACATCGTAAGTGTTAACATCTAGTCTCATATGAGATTAATATTTATTATGGCAGGTAAATGCTGATACATTGTTGTTATTACTAGTCATACTTCAGTTTGATTGTTTTCTTGAATAGCATTACAAATTACTCTTTAGCCTGCCATCGATCTGTCATTTCAATCATTTATGATACTTAACATAACTTCCTTTTTATATATGGTATGTGGTCCATTATGAATTGGTAAATACCGTAAGATTCATATTGTTGACTTAAATTATGTGATTTACTAAACGAGCGAGTGAAGACTCTACACGAATGTTTACACAATCAGAGTATACACTAAAATCAGAAATGAACAGTGTTGGTTTCATTTCTAGCCTATCCCAACTAAAGGCTTGGTTGTTGTTGTTGCATGAACAGTGTCTGTGTTGTTTTAGCATTTTGTCATGGATGTAAGTAAGTCTAATTCCTACTCGTCGCTGCGCTGCTGTGTAATGAACATTTTTCACACTCCTATTGCTATATTTGAATTCATTTACCGTCCACTTGGTGATTGTGCACCCTCTTTATTCTTTTTCAGTACCCCGTCTATTTTGCTTTTGAGGATGACAAAATTGATGCTGTGTTGGATGATATCAAGAGAAATGATGCTCTAGGGCAGCCTGCTACAGCAACTACTGGGGGGTTAGTTAACATAACCAATCTAAGGAACTTTATCTTTTTGGATGTCTTATTTAGTCCTTTGGTTATCTCATTAGTGTATCTGCTCACATGAACTTCTAAAGATAGTTAGCTTTTGCGTATAGCTCAGTAGCGCACCTCGCATTGAATAAGTCGGAATTTAGTGATTTTGAAACTTTTGAAATGAGTCTTTAGTTCTTTCTCAGAACCCTAATGAGACAAATTGCATATTGTGACCTTGGTTTCCTGGTAAACCCTGTTTTTCCTGGGAATGAATATCAAATCTTATTTCTGATTCTCTTTGTATTCCTAAGCTTGGCCACTTTCGATGCAAATATGCTATTCTCATAATGGAGTATGGCCGTTTTTGTGCCAATTATCAGTTAGATTACAAAATTTTAGCATTGTTTATCAATTGTGGAATGCGTCATTCTGTTATGGCACTTATCAGTTTTAAGTGTTAGATATTAAAAAATATTGTTTCTATCAACATTTTTTTTTTTGGAAAGAGTTCCAATGGGAAGTAGATTTTCGAATGCTCTTTTTGTCTAATCGCATAGTTTATGTATGCAACATACAGATACAAATTCGTTGTCTCTACTCCTGAACCCAAGAAGCTTGCATCTTCCACCCTCACAAACATTCAGGTTCAATTTCTTCTTCTGTTTTCTTTTTATTTCGTTTAAATGTTTAAATTATTGCAGAGCTGGTACAAGAGGTTGATTATGTTAAGAATAATGTTCACATATCCTGCATCATCCTGGGGTCATCAGATTTTGTCATCAATACGAAATTTCTTTGACCCCCTTGCCTTTGTTTTTGTTTTTCCTGCAAATACTGTGATAGCCTCGGCACCTATCTTACTTTGCGCTGCCAGAACTTATTCAGTAAATCGTAAAGGTTTGTTTCTTTGTGGCAGGGTTGGTTACCAGGCTTAAAAGCAGCTGGAGATACTAATCAGCTTCCAACAATTGCTATAGTTGCATCTTACGACACCTTTGGCGCTGCACCGGTATGGAGGCAATCATATTTCCAGCTAATATACCTTTCCATCATATAAGTATCTGAATTATGAAGCTTCTAAAAATTTTGTAGGCACTGTCGGTTGGAAGTGATAGTAATGGTAGTGGAGCTGTAGCACTTCTTGAGACAGCTAGGTTATTTTCTCGTCTTTACTCAAACCCAAAGACCAGAGGAAAGTATAATTTACTGTTTGGGCTAACCTCTGGTGGACCTTACAACTACAATGGAACTCAAAAGGTGCTTATCTTTTTATATCACCTCTATTTATTCCAGTTGTTGTTTACTTTTGCTAATGTTCTGACATAGTTTACTCCATCATTCTTAGTGGCTCCGGAGTCTTGATCAACGTTTACGTGAGAGCATTGATTACGCTATTTGCTTGAACAGTATTGGTTCTTTAGATAGTGAACTATGGATGCATGTCTCTAAGCCTCCAGAAAATGCCTTCATTAAGCAATTGTATGAAGTAAGTTTGTGTACTGTTTGTTTCTCTATCAGGAAGAAAATTAAGGTAGTCTGTGATAACCATTTGACGGTGTGATTTGCTTTTTACTTTGGCAGGGCTTTTCAGATGTAGCTGCAGATTTAGGTGTTAAAGTTGGTGTAAAACACAAGAAGATAAACATTTCAAATTCACGAGTAAGATATTCTCATATAACTGTGTTTTTTTTTCCTGAATCACACCACTTTATTGATATTAAAAATAAAGGATTACAAGAGGAAAATTAAAAGAGCAGAACAACAAAATGGCTAAACAAGGCCCAAACAAAGATCAAATTTGACTGAACCTTACATATTTCACATTTGGCATTTCAACCCTTGGTAAAAAATCTGGTCTCCCTATATGTATGTCTTTCTCCTGCTTGCAGAGCTGCTCCTCTTTTGCACACTAATCTCATATATGATATATTATATGAATTACAGGTTGTTGAGAGATTTTTATCCTTCCATTTATTTCAAGGTCCTTGCAATGTTTTAAGTTGTCTATTTGGTGCTAAACATGTGATGATGTGACTATGCTTTGCTTGGAGTCAATTGAGACTTGCATATTTGTATAAAGATACTAGTATATGCATAGACAATGTAAATCAATTTTCCACCTGGCAGGTAGCATGGGAGCATGAGCAATTTTCAAGGGCAAGAATTACAGCTGCCACCCTTTCGGAGCTATCAGTTGCCCCAGGGTTATTGGAAAGCTTTGGAGGTCTGCACGATCAAAGGTAATATTCTCAAAAAAGTTAAAATAAACTCATTTTTAGACCTTTATATATTGCGTGCATTTACAGATTTGGTTTTGTGCAGGCCTCTTGTGAATCCTGCTGCAGTTGTCAGAAGTGTAAAGTTAGTCGCAGAGAGTCTTGCGGTAAACATTCACCCATTTACTGCAATTCATAATTGGAGAGAAGTGATTAAAAACAAAATTTATGCTGGCGTAACTTTTCTCATTTGATTCATGCAGAGACATATTTATGGCTATCAAGGAAAAAACATCCAGATTTTCAAGGATGGCAGTAGCTTGGCTGTCAATCCATCTTACGTGACCTCATGGCTAGATCTTCTCTCACGGACCCCTAGAGTAGCACCTTTCCTCCCGAAGAATGATCCTTTTATCCTGGCATTGAAAAAGGTTACCGCCAACTTATATCATTTCCAGTTTCCTAATTAGTAATTTTACTTTGAATCACTGACAGATAGAGCTTGGATATTCAAGTGTGGATAGCTTCTGATGTTATCTTTATTTGCTTTCCTGCTGGCAGGAATTAGAGGATCATACTGCTGAGGTGAATGTACAGCATGAGTTGCTTGATGGGATGTTCACTTTCTATGATTCAACGAAATCCCAGCTTAACATATACCAGGTCTAACCTTTTTTGTATTTCTTTCTTTTGGTCTTTGCTCTCCTTTTGCCGTATTCAATTTATGTAGTAAGAGAACTAGTACCTCTAATATTAGCGCAATAGTATTAGCATGCAGATACCATTCCTAATAAAATATAGGGGAAATGGTGGTTATTGTGCAATCTAATTTTGGTTTGTGTTGCAGGTTGCAAGTGTGACCTTCGACTTACTCTTGTCATTGGTTTTGGGATCTTATTTGATTCTACTGTTCTGCTTTCTTGTCATCACAACTAGGGTATGCTTTCTCAATTTCCAGTATAAAGCAAAATATCCTTTTTCTGTGCAAAAAAGATTAGAATCTGATGGATGCACTGCTTGTTGATCTGCAGGGTCTTGATGATCTCATTGGATTATTCAGAAGACCTCCCTCACGGAAGATGAAATCAGGTTGATTGAAGTTATAACAACAGGATTAGATGTAATGACCTAATGCTCTTCCATTTGTGATGCGAAAGACCGGCATCGGTTAATGATAATCACAGCAGATTAGTTTTTTTTGTCGATGTACTCAATCCTGCTGTAAATTAGGTGGTCATACCATATGCCTCTACCGTGAGTTATTTATGTCATAAAGCTCATATCGGTAGCTAGGTTTATTCTGACTCGCTAGGGATCCGATTTTTGGTGGTGCAAATACTCCTCTTGCAGTATTAGGTTAGGTTGCTACCATCTGAAGATTAATTTTACGAGGCAAAAATTCTAGTTCGTGGGATTCTTTTTACCTGGGCAGAGAAATGAATTCTTTTCTTATATGCAAAGCAAAGGTACTATGCTCAATTTTTTGATCCCTACCTTGAGCAAGTAGAAATGGTGATATCGTTTTCAATATTAATGTTTAGAAAGTAGAAACAAGTTGGAAGACTTGGAAATGGTACGAGTTCTTTACTGTTATCAACAACTTTGGAAGACTTGGAAATGGTCCTTGCAAAATTGCAGTCGTCTAGGTCAATGAAACTCAAAAATAGTTCACTAATATGCTTGTGATTTTCCTGAGGTTCTTTAATGCTCAACCAGTAGCCAAAAGATGCAAACTGAGTCCTACTTTATGTGATTACTAGTTTCTCACCCGTGCGATGCACGGGTCTGTATCTTGCTTATGGAATATTGGATGCCCTTGTTACAAAAACATAATAGAAATCGGTAACATATCTGTAAGCATGATACATATGTTACGAATAAAAAATCAAGAAGCTAATATTCGAGTAGGTGTGCAAGAAAATAAGATAACCAAAATTAGAAGACAAACACAAATATGAGCTCCAAGTGAGACACTGCAGTTTAGAGTGAAAGAAGAAATGAAAAGCTCCATATAGTATCATTATTTATTGTCTCGATGGCTTTGTTTCGTTCATATTTCTTATGTTACTAAATCCTGGCCATGTGCAATACTTTTGCGTCTTTACAAGAAACCGAAATCGTTGGGGTATATACACAAACTCAAACCTTAATTTACCTTGACATTCCACAATTAGATGAGCTACTCCATTAGTGCCATCCAATACTTCATATATATTGAAGTGTGTGTTTCATTTCGGGAAAACAAAAATTTAGGATTCAAATAAGTGATTATATATACATCAAGTGAGTGTATATATGCAATTGTAATATTGGAGCATAGGATAAACCCCGAATGATCAATACCTCTCATTCGAAACGTCATTCTTGATGGAGCATAACTGAGCATACAAAGAATGCAACTCTAGGTGGAATAGAGTTTAACCAGTTAAGTAACTTATAAGAAAATGAGTCATCCTTCTCCCTGTCCGCTTTATAGAAAACTGACAACGGATCACCTGATTTATACTCCACCATCGAGTCCTCTTTACCAGTATGCAACTGGTTGTTTGTTAGCTCGTGCCATAATTCCAGAAAATCTATGGAGTCAGCTAGGTTTAATTTTTGAGAAAAACCGGTATTCCGAACACTTCAGTTTTCATATAACTTACGGATACTTCATTGAACAGATCTTGGAAATTCTAGGATATTTATCCTTTAAAATGTAAAAAATGTCAGCATCCTTGAATTTAACTTTTAGCTCGAGGTGGTAACACCAAGAAAGGTTTCATAATGTAAAAGAAGTGCCAAAACTATGTACTCTCAAACCCAGTATCGCTTTAAAAACTTGATGTCATCGAGACCTTATTTTTCGAAGTTGGAATGAGATCCTACATATATTTTTCTATTTTCTGAAGTAAAATTATATATTAGTTCTCTTTTTGTTGGTTCTCAACATATTATGCGTGTAATATGCGTGTAAAAGCGTCAATTTTTTTTAATAAATGGGACACCTAATACCTAGGAATCAAGTATTCATGTTCCGCCAGAACGCCACGACAATACAATTTGACCTTCAAATGGTGTACGTCCATGCATTGACATGTTCTGTCATTCTCAACCATAATCCTCTTTTTTGGAAATGAAATAAGAATATCATTCTACCTAATCCATCCCAAGCGTCTTCAAAATATTCTAGCATGTTTCATGGCACTTGCAATAAATTTCAATTTTTTTTTATAAAGAACTAACATGCGATTAGCAAAACCTCCTAATTGAAAATTCTTATAGCTAGATGCAATAGGCCCTCGCTTTTTTACGCGAGAAATAAATGGTATGATAGTTTTTATAAGACGATGATGATCTCCACGACCGATCTCAAATTCTTGACATAACTAATAATAGAGAATTCAATAATCTATTATATATTACCTCTGTGAATAGCACCTATTTTCTAAAAACGGAATAAAATCAATAGGGCGAAAGTTGGGATTGGACAAGCATGTAAAAGAAATACCCAAGATATAATGACGAACATGAGTTTAATTTTTTAAACTCCTGTGCATCCTGGACTTGCACAAAAAAAAAACTTTCCAATGGATTCATATTTTCTCAATTTTGATGAATACTTGACACCTTCACACGTCCAATATTTTTTCAACTAATATAGGCAATGTGGTATCTTCTTCATGAAGTATGTATCTAAACCTAATATAGGCAATGTTGTATACTTGACACCTTCACACGTTCAATTAAATCAAGGGTTATATCTTCTTCAAGAAGTATGTATCTAAACCTAATATAGGCAATGTTGTACTGATCATACTTAGAGTTGTTTCAAGACACGCTAAAGTTTGGATAGATATCCTTTTAGTAGTCACTTCATCGATTCTGAATTCATTGACTAAAATATGCATGTCTTGCAAAAAAATTCTTTTTTCGTTTTTAGACATGTAAAAAATTATATCTACCAAATTCTCATATTAGTAAAACAAAAGGCTTTATCAAACTCGCAGATATATACTGTCGGGAAAACTACAAATAAATACAAAACGAAAAAAGAAAAAAAAAGTGTTTCACACAGTACAATGTAAAAAACTAATTAGAAAATATACATTTTCAGGGCGTTCGTTGTTGTTCGTTTCCTGGTCCATTTTCTCTGATTAGCAATTTTTCTTTGCTTGACCTCAACATCCATAGGTCCAACCCTGAAATAAACCAACAAAGGTAAAGGAATTAATAAAATAAATATAAATAAAGGAAAATGAACATGCAATGAACTATCCCAGAAGAATATTATTTTTCTTTACATCGTAAGAGTTACACTTAACCACCGGTAATGCACATGTTAGTGTAGGTATTCAAATTTATATTTAGACTCAAATAGTAACTCATATACGAAGTGGGGAAAGCAATCTCAGATGAAACGGACAATATCAAATCATTTCATGAGAATGCAATTAGTGGTATCTTGCTATATTAATTTTAAAGAAATAAAAGCATCGACATGGATTATTATGAAATTTTTATTCTGCATAGTCCTGCTATAAGTTCATTTCCATTATATAGAAACAACGTATCGAAATAATAAACACAAAACAAAGCATAAAATCATTTGTAACTCGAAAAACGTTCCATTTAATATCCCACTCAGTAGACAATTCAACTTGTCAAATTGTATTTGGTGTATCTTTTAAAAATACACATATGATCATCTAAGACTACTAACCATGAGCCGAGATGTAGTATTTACATGATCCTCTCTCGAATGTGATAACAATCATCGCCACCTTTGACTTATCGGAAGTCGGGTTATCATTGAAAAAATTCTCTGCATTATCTGTATAGATCGCCCACCCAAAAACAAAGTTAAATAGGAGGTTTAAAATCAAAGAAAATAATAGCACAAATAAAAATTGCAATTGACCTACAAATGGTGTACGTCCATGCATTGACATGTTCTGTCATTCTCAACCATAATCCTCTTTTTTGGAAATGAAATAAGAATATCATTCTACCTAATCCATCCCAAGCGTCTTCAAAATATTCTAGCATGTTTCATGGCACTTGCAATAAATTTCAATTTTTTTTTTATAAAGAACTAACATGCGATTAGCAAAACCTCCTAATTAAAAATTCTTATAGCTAGCTGCAATAGGCCCTCGCTTTTTTACGCGAGAAATAAATGGTATGATAGTTTTTATAAGACGATGATGATCTCCACGAACGATCTCAAATTCTTGACATAACTAATAATAGAGAATTCAATAATCTATTATATATTACCTCTTTGAATAGCACCTATTTTCTAAAAACGGAATAAAATCAATAGGGCGAAAGTTGGGATTGGACAAGCATGTAAAGGAAATACCTAAGATATAATGACGAACATGAATTTAATTTTTTAAACTCCTGTGCATCCTGGACTTGCACAAAAAAAAAACTTTCCAATGGATTCATATTTTCTCAATTTTGATGAATACTTGACACATTCACACGTCCAATATTTTTTCAACTAATATAGGCAATGTGGTATCTTCTTCATGAAGTATGTATCTAAACCTAATATAGGCAATGTTGTATACTTGACACCTTCACACGTTCAATTAAATCAAGGGTTATATCTTCTTCAAGAAGTATGTATCTAAACCTAATATAGGCAATGTTGTACTGATCATACTTAGAGTTGTTTCAAGACACGCTAAAGTTTAGATAGATATCCTTTTAGTAGTCACTTCATCGATTCTGAATTCATTGACTAAAATATGCATGTCTTGCAAAAAAAATTCTTTTTTCGTTTTTAGACATGTACAAAATTATATCTACCAAATTCTCATATTGGTAAAACAAAAGTCTTTATCAAACTCCCAGATATATACTGTCGGGAAAACTACAAATAAATACAAAACGAAAAAAGAAAAAAAAAGTGTTTCACACAGAATGTAAAAAACTAATTAGAAAATATACATTTTCAGGGCGTTCGTTGTTGTTGGTTTCCTGGTCCATTTTCTCTGATTAGCAATTTTTCTTTGCTTGACCTCAACATTCATAGGTCCAACCCTGAAATAAACCAACAAAGGTAAAGGAATTAATAAAATAAATATAAATAAAGGAAAATGAACATGCAATGAACTATCCCAGAAGAATATTATTTTTCTTTACATCGTAAGAGTTACACTTAACCACCGGTAATGCACATGTAGTGTAGGTATTCGAATTTATATTTAGACTCAAATAGTAACTCATATACGAAGTGGGGAAAGCAATCTCAGATGAAAGGGGAAATATCAAATCATTTCATGAGAATGCAATTCGTGGTATCTTGCTATATTACTTTTAAAGAAATAAAAGCATCGACATGAATTATTATGAAATTTTTATTCTGCATAGTCCTGCTATAAGTTCATTTCCATTATATAGAAACAACGTATCGAAATAATAAACACAAAACAAAGCATAAAATCATTTGTAACTCGAAAAACGTTCCATTTAATATCCCACTCAGTAGGCAATTCAACTTGTCAAATTGTATTTGGTGTATCTTTTAAAAATACACATATGATCATCTAAGACTACTGATCATGAGCCGAGATGTAGTATTTACATGATCCTCTCTCGAATGTGATAACAATCATCGCCACCTTTGACTTATCGGAAGTCGGGTTATCATTGAAAAAATTCTCTGCGTTATCTGTATAGATCGCCCACCCAAAAACAAAGTGAAATAGGAGGTTTAAAATCAAAGAAAAGAATAGCACAAATAAAAATTGCAAAAAAAACATAGATAAGAAGTATGATAAAACAATGAAAACTCCTACGGAAAAAAGAAGGTTTAGTTTTATCATCTAATCTCCCTTTGAGAAGAGATATCACCAACTGCAAAACCAAAAAAATGAAAAATCCCTGGAATAACAAAAAATAAAAAATAAACGATTTAATATTTTATACTTAGTGTGAGTTCATTGTTACCATTGCAAAGCTTTAAAAGAACCATGACCTCTCATTACCGTAATTTTATTATTACCACTAGCGCAACATTATTATCATCAGAATCTTTAAAAGAACCGCGACCTCCGAGTGCTGCAGCCAATGCTACATGCAAAACAAACAACAACAACAAAATGGATAAGAAAAAGAACCAAAAACTACATGAAATAGAAGAATATAAAAACCTAGTCAAAAAAAAAGCAACCTGCAAGCTAGGTTTGACGTTTGTTCGAGAGCTTTATATATATGGAGTAATCAAGGCCGAAAATTCCGTAAGAAAAAAACTCTACTTAGGAAACAACACCTATTCTTAAACGTTATGTAATCTTTAAAATATTAGATATCCAGTATTTTTGGATAGCCGCATTTAATTATTACAATATTTTTGTTCTAAAAATAACGAAAATATCCTACATGTCCAGGAAGTGAGAATGGTTTCTAAAATTTACATCTTATTTGTTGCAGTATTCTAGAGTAACCATGGCCGAAGATTCCATGAAAAATAACTTTATTTAGGAAACAATACCGATTCTTAAGAATTATGTAATCTTTAAAATATTTGATCTTCACTATTTTTGGATAGACGCATTTAGTTACTGCGTTATTTTTGTCCTAAATATAACTAAAAGATAGACGCATTTAGTAACTGCAATATTTTTGTTCCAAATTTACCGAAAAATTTGCATCTTATTTGTTGTGGTATTTTTATCCGAAAATATTGAGTATATTCCCTACATTTAGGAATTTGAATTTTTTTCTTACAATATTATTTTTTTATTTCGTTATGAAATATACCATATTAATTAATAAATCAAAATATTGAGATCTGTTCATTGTATTCTATTGGGTTGCACTTTTAGTTTTTCCTGACATTTTTTTTTGTTCCTCGTATTCAAAGTTTTTCTAAATATCATGTCTAGTTCATCATGATTATCTATTAATGATTGTATCTTGACTATTGGGCAGAATTATAAATCATTTTCTTTCTTTGCGGAAGAGGAGGTACGCATCTGATATTTACAGGTAATTTTCTACAACTTTATGTATTTTGATTTTAAATTTTAATCATTGATCAAAATTTGATCAATACCTTTTTATTTACTTTGGAATCGTATACTGCAATTAGGTTAGTTTAATTGGTAGTAGAATATTTGGGAAATGTACTTATGATTAATATTTATAAGAAATGTAATTTGGACATTGGACATTTTTTTAATTAATTTAATAGTTGATTTGATTTTATGATGAAATCGTGATGAAAAAAATATTTTAATGTGATTTCATTCGATATATTTAAGAATTTTAGTGTTAAATACATTTTTGGTAATGATATGAGGTTTTATTAGATTTAACTATTTTAGGTAAAATGAAGGGATTGGACATGATTGGCTAAAAAATATATTGTAGGGCCGAAAATATTTTTTTTAATTTTGTTGGCCGAAATTTTATTATATTACCAAAAAATTATTTATGATGGGGTCAGAATTAACCAGAAGCTCTAATTAACAACGTGACTCGAAAAAACTTTATTTTTGTGCAGAGAATATCCATCTTTGTTACTAATTTAAACCGAGTCATATGTTCAACTTCTTACCATTCAAAAACCATCTTTATGTGAACATCTAGGAACCATATGAACACCTGAGGTACGTTCAGGAGGTACAAGTTCAAAAAGTTCCTCAAAGTTTTCAAATGAAAAGTAGGATGACTCAGTTCGTACCTTTTTTCTGACTGCAATTACGATAAGTATCAGCAGCCTTGAAAAACCCCACCAAAAACCTGACTTTGACTGTTCTGGGAGCATAGAGGCCTGGGAAGTGGACTACTGGAATCCACCTCAGGGGCGCATCCCTTGAAAATTAATCAGACTTCGGCTTTGATGTTTTCCGGGCTGTGCACAACTACAACAATTGTAATTGTCACGTTTTAACATCTGCATTTTTTCTTTTGCGTGTAGCTCAGTAGCACACCTTCCATTGAATAAGTTGGGATTTTGTGATTTTGAAACTTTTGAAATGAGTCTTTAGTTCTTTTTCAGAAGCCTAATGAGCTATTAGAGGTACAAAGTTGATTTGTCTAATACCATCAAGTTTTACGCTTAAGCCTTGTATGAACCAGTCAGCTTTAATGTACGTAAGGACATAAGTCGTCCTTGGGAACTTACAGATCATATGACACGAATTGGATATTGCGCCCAGGTTTCCCGGCAAACCCTGGGAATGAGTATCAAATCGTATTTCTGATTCTCTCTGTATTCCTAAGCTTGGCCACTTTCGTTGCAAATATGCTATTTTTATAATGGAATATGTCCGTTTTGTGGCAATTATCAGTTGGATTATACAAATTTAGCATTGGTTTATCAATTGTGGAATACGTCATCCTGTTATGGCACTTATCAGTTTTAAGTGTTAGATAATCAAAAATATTGTTTCCATCACCATTTTTTTTTTCTGAAAGAGTTCCAGGGAAGTAGATTTCCGAATGCTCTTTTTGTCTAATCGCATGATTTGTGTATGCAACATACAGATACAAATTTGTTATCTCTACTCCTGAACCCAAGAAGCTTGCATCTTCCACCCTCACAAACATTCAGGTCCAATTTCTTCTTCTGTTTTCTTTCAGTTTTTATTTGCTTTAACTGTTTAAATAATAGCAGAGCTGGTACAAGAGGTTGATTATGTTAAGAATAATGTTTACATATCCTGCATCATCCCGGGGTCATCGATTTTGTCATCAATACTAAAAAAAAAATTGACCCTTGCCTTTGTTTTGTTTTTCCTGCAAATACCGTGGTAGCCTTGGCACCTATCTTACTTTGCGCTGCCAGAACTTATTCAGTAAATCATAAAGGTTTGTTTCTGTTGGATTAACTTCAACATTGAGGCTAAGATAGTCTCTAACATGTTTGGTTAGAATAAGGAAAGCCTAGCATGTATTCCTAAAGGGAATTATGTTCCAACTAGTTCTAAGAATAGGAAATACATGTAGTAAAGGAATGAGGTTAGGAAAAGGAAATCCTAAGTTCTATATATATGAATCACCAAGGTTGTGGTTGATCATAAGAGCAAGATTAGAGCTTTATGTTTAGTTTTGAGAGATTTTCTAAACATCAATAAAGAGAGTTGTCTTTATATAAGCTAAGTTTCATCTTGCTGTTGCCATTAATTGGTATCAGAGCTTGTTTCTGAGCTATGGAAAACGAAACCACCATTGTGGGTACAAAACAATTCACGCCACCATCAATACAAGTTCAAATCCTCAACGCCACAAACTACACATTATGGGCCATGAGAATGAAGGTACTGATGAAAATCTACAAAGTTTGGGAAACAATTGATCCTGGTACATTGGACCCAGACAAAAACAATGTTGCCATTGGATTACTCTTTCAAGCAATACCAGAATGTCTTGTTCTACAAGTTGGTGAACAGGAAACTTCAAAGAAAATTTGGGATGCAATAAAGGCACGTAATCTCGGAGCTGATCGAGTTAAAGAAGCCCACGTCTGCAAACCTTAATGTCTGAATTTGAAAGAGTGAAGATGAAAGACACTGATACTATTGATAGCCTTGAAGGAAAGCTATCAGAGATAGCCTTAAAAGCTGCGTCACTTGGACAATACATTGATGAAGATAAACTGGTAAAGAAGTTTCTCAATAGTTTACCAAGATCCAAGTATATTCATATCATAGCTTCTCTCGAACAAGTCTTAGATTTAAAGAAGACTAGCTATGAAGATATAATTGGAAGATTGAAAGCATATGAAGAGGAATCCTTGAAGAAAACAATGGAGAAACTCAAGGAAAACTCTTGTACACAAACTCTTACCAACAAAACTCTGCGACAAGAGGAAGAGGTCGTGGAAGAGGTGGTAGAGTAAACAGAGGCCGAGGAAGGGGAGGAAGGTTTAACTCACAAGATAGAACAACAAGTCAGAATGATCAAAACCAAGGGAAAGAAAGAAGGATAGATCAAACATTATTTGTTACAGATGTGATAAACCAGGACACTTCTCCTCTGTATGCCCTGAAAGAATACAAAAGATGGAAGAAGCAAACAAGAATGAAACAAGGGAAGCAGATACAACTCTTTTCATGCACGAAGTTGTATTCTTAAACGAAGGGAAACTAATACCAAAGAACTACGAATCAAAGGATGGAGAAGAAGGAATCTGGTATTTAGATAATGGAGCCAGCAACACATGACTGGTAAGAGACATATTTCTGAACTCAATGAGAAAATCAAAGGAAAGTGAAGTTTGGGGATGGATCTTCTGTAGAAATTGAAGGGAAAGGATCAATTCTATTTCAGAGCAAGACCGGAGAACAGAAGCTTGTCACAAACATCTACTTCATCCCAAACTTACAAAGCAACATTCTAAGTTTAGGACAAGCTACAGAAGTTGGATGTGATGTTAGAATGCGACAAGATTATCTAACAGTTCATGACCCAAGTGGAAGACTTTTAGTTAGAGTCTCACGCTCACAGAATAGACTCTACAAGATAAGTCTCATGATTGGAAGGCCATTGTGTCTGAATATGAGACTGGAAGATCAGACATGGAAGTGGCATGCAAGGTTAGGACACATAAGCTTTAGAACTTAAAGGCAATGTCTCAGAACAAGATGGTTCGAGGACTACCACAGATAAACGATGAATCAAGGATCTGTGAATCATGTTTAGTTGGGAAACAAACGCGTCAAGGTTTTCCAAAAGCAACAACATTCAGAGCCTCAAAGCCATTAGAGCTTCTTCATGCTGATTTATGTGGTCCTATTACACCACAACAAAACGGAGTGGTGGAGAGAAGAAACCGAACTCTAATGGAGATGACGAGAAGTTCATTAAAAGCTATGCAGGTGCCTAATTATCTATGGGGAGAAGCTGTACGACACTCCACATACCTAATAAACAGGATACCTACGAAAGCTCTGAAAGACATGACTCCATATGAAAGTTTGCGAAAGAGAAAACCAAACATAGATCATTTAAGAGTGTTTGGTTGCAAAGCATACACAAAAGTTGATTCTGCAGCTCTTAAGAAACTGGATGATCGATCTCAGACTCTTGTGCATCTAGGAATTGAGCCTGGATCCAAAGCTTACAGATTATTCAATCCAACAACGAAAAGAGTAATAGTGAGTCGAGATGTGGTATTCGATGAAAAAGCAAACTGGAACTGGAAAGAAACTAATGATGGACCAAGTAGGGATCCAGGAATGTTTCACATGAGATGGGGTCAAGTAATTGATGAAGGCGAAGGACCCATAATCATCAATACCAATGGAAACAATGATGTTAATCAAGAAGAAGAAGAGAATAATGAAAACACTGAGAATAACGAAGAAGTAGAAGAAGAAGAAGAAGAAGTAGAAGAAGAAGAAGAAGAAGAGGAGATCGATGAAATAACTCAACCCATTCCACTGCGAAAATCAACAAGACAGATACAAAATCCACAATATCTGGAGGATTATGTTCTTCAAGCTGCAGAAGAATGTGAGATTATGCTACTTTCTGTTAATGATGAACCAAGGAATTTTCAGGAAGCAAAGGTCTCGACTAAATGGACACAAGCATGTAGAGAAGAAATTATTTCAATCAACAGAAACAAGACTTGGTTTCTAGTTGATAAGCCAGGTGGGGTAAAAGTGATTGGCCTCAAGTGGATCTTCAAGGTTAAAAGAAATGCTGATGGAACTATTAACAAATATAAGGCAAGACTTGTAGCTAAGGGATACGTTCAAGAATCAGGCATAGACTTTGATGAAGTTTTCGCACCAGTTGCTAGACTAGAGACAATTCGTCTCTTAATAGCAGAAGCATCATCAAACTCATGGGAAATTCACCACTTAGACGTTAAGACAGCATTCTTACATGGTGAATTGCGAGAAGATGTGTATGTTGAACAACCAGAAGGTTTTGAAGTAAAGGACAAGAGCATAAGGTTTATAAGTTATCAAAAGCTCTATATGGTCTAAGACAATCTCCTCGAGCCTGGAATACAAAGTTAGATCAAATCTTAAGAGAAATCATATTTGTTAAGTGCTCTAAAGTAACATCAATATACAGAAGAGAAGAAAAGGGAACGCTTCTTGTGATTGCAGTCTATGTAGATGATCTATTTTTGACTGACAACTCCCTTAAGGTGATCAATGAGTTCAAGAGAGAAATGTCATCAAAGTTTGAGATGTCAGACCTCGGAAAACTCACTTATTACCTTGGCATAGAAGTCCATCAAGGAGTAGATGGGATGCAGATTAAACAAGAAGCTTATGCAAGGAGAATTCTGAAAGAAGCAGGACTTGAAACTTGTAATCCAACTAAGATACCAATGGAGTTTGGACTTAAAGTTTCAAAGGCACAAGAAGAAGCAGAGATTGATCCAACGAGTTATAGAAGAAATGTTGGATGCCTAAGATACATATTACACTCAAGACCAGATTTGGCTTTCTCTGTGGGAGTAGCAAGTCGTTATATGCAGAGTCCACGCAAGTCTCATGGTGATGTAATAAAGCAGATATTGAGATATCTAAGAGGAACAATCAGCTATGGGTTGAAGTATGGTCGAGGAGGATCAAAGAAGATTGTAGGGTATAGTTATAGTAGCCACAACATTGACCAAGACGATGGAAGGAGTACGAAAGGTCATATCTTCTACCTAGGAGATGCACCTATTACATGGTGTTCACAGAAGCAAGACACAGTAGATCTGTCATCATGCGAAGCTGAGTTCATGGCCGCAACAAAAGCAGCTAGACAATCAATATGGCTTCAAGAACTGTTGGGTGAAATCAAAGGAAGAGAACCTGAAAAAGTTCTCATCAATATTGATAATAAATCTGCAATAGCACTCACAAAAAATCTTGTGTTTCATGGTAAGACTAAACACATTCACAAGAGATATCATTTTATAAGGGAATGTATCGAGAAGGAGATTATCAACGTTAAACACATACCAGGAACTGAGCAGAAAGCAGATATATTGACAAAGGCATTAGCTCGGATCAAGTTTTAAGAAATGAGAAAACTGATTGGAGTACAAGACATGTCACAAGTGCAGTTGAAGCTTAAGGGGAAGAATGTTGGATTAACTTCAACATTGAGGCTAAGATAGTCTCTAACATGTTTAGTTAGAATAAGGAAAGCCTAGCATGTATTCCTAAAGGGAATTAGGTTCCAACTAGTTCTAAGAACAGGAAATACATGTAGTAAAGGAATGAGGTTAGGAAAAGGAAATCCTAAGTTCTATATATATGAATCACCAAAGTTGTGGTTGATCATAAGAGCAAGATTAGAGCTTTATGTTTAGTTTTGAGAGATTTTCTAAATATCAATAAAGAGAGTTGTCTTTATATAAGCTAAGTTTCATCTTGCAGTTGCCATTAGTTTCTTTGTGGCAGGGTTGGTTACCAGGCTTAAAAGCAGCTGGGGATACTAATCAGCTTCCAACAATTGCTATAGTTGCATTTTACGACACCTTTGGCGCTGCACCGGTATGGAGGCAATCATATTTCCAGCTAATATACCTTTCCATCATATAAGTATCTGGATTATGAAGCTTCTAAAAATTTTGTAGGCACTGTCGGTTGGAAGTGATAGTAATGGTAGTGGAGCTGTAGCACTTCTTGAGATAGCTAGGTTATTTTCTCGTCTTTACTCAAACCCAAAGACCAGAGGAAAGTATATTTACTGTTTGGGCTAAACTCTGGTGGACCTTACAACTACAATGGAACTCAAAAGGTGCTTATCTTTTTATATCGCCTCTATTTATTCCAGTTGTTGTTTACTTAATTTTGCTAATGTTCTGACATAGTTTACTCCATCATTCTTAGTGGCTCCGGAGTCTTGATCAACGTTTACGTGAGAGCATTGATTACGCTATTTGCTTGAACAGTATTGGTTCTTTAGATAGTGAACTATGGATGCATGTCTCTAAGCCTCCAGAAAATGCCTTCATTAAGCAATTGTATGAAGTAAGTTTGTGTACTGTTTGTTTCTCTATCAGGAAGAAAATTAAGGTAGTCTGTGATAACCATTTGACGGTGTGATTTGCTTTTTACTTTGGCAGGGCTTTTCAGATGTAGCTGCAGATTTAGGTGTTAAAGTTGGTGTAAAACACAAGAAGATAAACATTTCAAATTCACGAGTAAGATATTCTCATATATCTTTTTCTGAATCACACCACTTTATTGATATTAAAAATCCTCGCGTTTTTAGGGCCACTCAAAAGGATTTAGGGGCCAACAATAAAACAAAAAAGGTAACCCAAAGGGAAAATGTAACCAGCCCTTATCCCGCGTAATTCGTAATGGCAAAATTACCCTTATATATTCGGAGGATATGATAACATTTTTATCCTCCGATTGCAATCGGAAGCCAAAATATCACCCAGACTTCCGATTGTAGTCGGTGCAGTATTAGAATGATTTCTGTTTCATTTTTTCCATTTCTTTTTCATTTTTGAGTTGTTAGAGTTATAGAGAAGAAGGTGAAGGAAAAAGGGAAAACCCATTTTATCACTACAAAAATGGATGGATATGAAGAAGAAGGTGAGAATCATGGTGAAGAACAAAATGTTGAGGGTTCACGACCGTTTAGAGAAGACGATATGGAGTATATGTTGAATGATCCAAACTTTTGTGGAGAGGAAAACCTAGACGACCCTTTCATGGAAGAAAATGGAGAATCGCCTGATATTGAAGCTAATCTCACATGTATTGTGTTAAGAAATTCAAATACTCGATTTGCATGCGTTTGTGTGCTTTTGTAAACAAGAAAAACCGATTATTGCATGCAATGAATGCCATGAACTACCCAGATTCGGTAGATAATTTCTCGAATAAACTTACGAATATAACACACTGAGTACCAAATATGTATATCCGGTAGTTCCAAGATAGTAGTTTACTGCCGAATATGAGAAAAAACCCCAAACTGGTTTTCCAAAAAAATCTACATTCGGTAGTTATGTAGAATTATTTACCCCCGAATGGCCCCAAAAACGAATTCCTCAAAAAATTTCAAAACTCAGTATTCTTATCCTTTACAATCGGTAATAGTTTAACATTATTTGACTGCCGAATATAACAGTGGCCTCAAAATAAAATTTCCGAAAACTTGAAAATCAGATGTTTATCGATTAAAGTTATCTCCCGGTTATTTATATTCGTCTGTTTTACTATATATTTTAGCTTCCGATTATATCATTTTTTGCACTCAGTAAACTGTGTACATTCATTTGCATAAATCGGGTGTTTTGGGTAACCGATAGGATTCCGAATATAGTATATTCGACAGTTTGACTTATTTAATAACCTCCGATTATTGTATAATAATTTGTTCCTTTCATATGCAGGCCGTTGAAGATTTTGTTGATGATTTCTATTTGAGGCCCGACACTTCCCTATACTATGCAAACGATTTGGTATGCTCATTACTACTTTTTTTTTCAAAATTTATATGTTAAATGGTTATGCACGTTTATACATTTGGAAATAAGAAGGAGGCAAAGGAATGGCTTATGAACAACGCAAAAGATAACATGTGCGTGGTAGTTCAAAATAATCATGTTAGTGACACTCGATTTGAAATGATTTGTGAGCGAGGTGGGACGCGAAAGAGTCACGAGGGAAAGAATAGTAAGTACGTACGGAAGACGAATAGGAAATACCGAATCAATACCAAGAAGATAGGATGCCCATTTAAGATTTTCTTCTATAAGCCCGATAGTATTAAAGGTAAAAAGTATAAAATGTATAAAGTTGATAACGGTTGTCACAACCATGATGATCCGCTGGATTTAATTGAACATGTAATGGTTGCCAAGTTAAAACCACATCAAATGCAGACGGTGAGGTCTATGCGGATCCAAAAAACGAGTGCGATCTTAAGTAAAATAAAGGCGGACGACCCCGACAACTTGTCTTCTTTGTCTACAATTAAGTCGGCCCAAGCTACGATCAAAAGGACTGAATGGGATGGTAGAACAGTCATGCAACAATCAGAGTGGTTAGCGGAGTTACACGGCTACACCTTGAGAAGGGAAGAAAAGGATGGTATAGTGGTTCGTATTTTCTTGGCACATCCCGAAATGATCCAATTGGCTCAATGCTTTCATCAAATTTTGTTGATAGATGCTACTTATAAGACAAACAAGTTTTTTGGAAACTTTTTTGTGAAGATATATGATTTAATCGGTCGCAAAAAATACAATGTTGTCTCCCGAATGTAGGAATCAGGCTCTTTAATTTTTCCTAACTCTCTGACTATATGCATTTTGAACTCAGAATCCAGGAGAAATTGGAACACTCCTATATTCGGTAGTACATATACATATCTTACTTCCGAATGACGTGCCTTCGAAAGTATATTACTTCGTTTTTACTTCCGAATATTATAATCGGTTGGTATTGATACACGTTTTGATTCCGAATATTATAATCAGTTGGTAATGATACACGTTTTGATTCTGAATATTATAATCGGTAGAACTCTTCAATATCTATCTACCAATTTGGTGGGTATTTCGAGGCACGACTATAATTTTTTTTGAAACTATGTAATCGGAACAACAGTATTATAACACTTCAATCCGATTAATCATATTCGGGAATTCCATATTTTATCAAACCGCCGATTAATATTAAAAATTTGAATTTACAGCACTCAAACATCACATGTTATTCTTTTTTCCCAGTCCGAGATGCAACAATCAACGCGTATTCGAAATGTAGAAACGACTCTCCTCTCCACTTGGAATAAGCATCTTATGCCGCAAACCTGTCGTCTCTGTGCCTAGCAAGAATACGTTTGTACTCGGTGCACAATTTTATAACATGGTGCAACCTTGAAGAAACATGGGATGGTTCATAATTGTGGCGTGGCTTCTTGTACTTACCAACAAAAGGACCCAATGAAACGTTAATCCAAAATATACGATCGTCCTGTTGTTCTTTGGGTAGATCTTTCACAATGTAATAATTTTTTATCCATTCGGTCTCTTCCTCAACTTGTTTAATCTTTCTCTTTGATGGAATTGTTCTTGACTTCGCTTCTTAGCCTTGATTTCCTCTTCCTCCTCCTTCGTTGCCACTAACAATGGTTTAATTTTTTTGGGTTGTTTGTTCCTTTTTTGTATTTCTTCTTCCATTGCTGCAATTGATGTAGTTGTTCGCTTGCATCATCGAAGTATGTTGTCGATTGATGATGGACTTGCCATTGAAAAGGTTTTTCATTCTGATTTTTTACTCAATAATAACTGGGAGGGGTTACCCTCCTTATATAGATTATAGTTCCAACGACTCTAATTTTTGAAAATATGGCCGTTGAGATTTCTGAAAATATGGCCGTTGAGGTTTCGTTTCAATGATGCACTACAATCGGTTGCTAACGATACACGTATTTCCTCCGAATAGGACATTCGGTAGCGAACTTAAATTTTTATCTACCGATTAGGTTGGTATTTCTAAACACGACTATATTATTTGGAGGATAATTTTTTTTTGTAAAGTCCCGAATGTACGATGGCCCAAAAATCAGAATTTGGGAAAAACTGATACTTTTCAAATTTTGAACTTGCAATAATCGAAAGTCAACTCAGTTACCCAAACTTCCGAATATGGGTTGTCTAACCTTCTATATTGTCCCTTGGAACCACCTAAAGCCATGGCATGGTTTGTTTTGAACTTGTAATATTCGGAGGATAAATATTTTTTTTGTAAAGTCCCGAATGTACGATGGCCCAAAAATCAGAATTTGGGAAAAACTGATACTTTTCAAATTTTGAACTTGTAATAATCGGAAGTCAACTCAGTTACCCAAACTTCCGAATATGGGTTGTCTAACCTTTTATATTGGCCCTTGGAACCACCTAGAGCCATGGCATGGTTTGTTTTGAACTTGTAATATTCGGAGGATAATTTGTTTTTGTAAAGTCCCGAATGTACGATGGCCCAAAAATCAGAATTTGGGAAAAACTGATACTTTTTCAATTGTGAACTTGCAATAATCGGAAGTCAGCAAAACACATATCATTGTCATTTATCTGCTCTTCTTTACTTTACGACCGTGACTATCTCCTAGTCCTGCACGACCACGGGTTTGAGCACCTTCAGTTGGAGCACCTTCAGTTGGAGCACCTTCAGTTGGAGCAGCTTCAGTTGGAGCACCTTCAGCGCTCGATGAAGCTCGAGTTCTTTTACCCGTCTTTGATACTGCCACCTTGGGCGGATGCCTCTTCGTGACTTTTTCCCCAAACTGGGCAGCATAATCTTCGCTATCCATATTATCAACTAGGTCTCTAGCCTCTTTGATCTTCTCAGCTGGCATGGGATCTCCGCTCTTCAGGCATGCAGTTAACATTTTGGAAACACGCTTGAACCTATTCACCTGTTTTTTATACGTAATGACATAACATCAAACGGTAATTACCTAAGATCTATAGGAACAATATAAAATGAACAAAAATATAAGAACACGCACTAGTCTATCATAACCAGCTGGTTTGTCTTTGATGATACAATTATAACTTGAACCCGCCGCAGTAGTGTTGGATTTGATTTCACGGATAACCAAAGGATGTGATACGTTGTTATAACAACTCATATAGCCTGGAGAATTTTCATCACCTCGGGTGGTTCGTCTACCAGTATTGATAATGAAGTCATTCCTCTTATCCCAGTTATCAAGAACAGTAGGTGGGCCTGTCTGAAAAATCGTGAGATTGTCACCACTAGAAGAGCACAACTCCAACTCCAATTTGTAGTAATACTTCATTTCCTCCACTGTTTGATGTTGTATATACCCGTGTTGTCGCATCACCCTAGAGGGGTTATACATCACATATCCTGTGGGGTGCCACAATGGTCCAAAATAAAGGGACAAGTCCGACTGAACATTTATATTCCCACTGGCTCGATCTTCCTTGTATGGATCAAAGCATACGTCCGAGGCCTTCAATTGGTCCAAAATCTCCCTCATGCGAATCAACTGCTGCTCTTTTGTCCAAGAACGGTTGTCTTCCAATATATACTTTGTTCCTCTAGGAGTACCTTTGCACCACCCCGGGTTCTCTCCGGCCAACTTCAGGATAGGGAAGTGGTCATAGATCCATGCCTATATACATAAGAAACCAAGTTTTAGTAAATAGATTGTGTATATTCGGTAGTAATCCAAACATTATTTCCGATTATATATAATTGGAAATAAAACTAAGTACCTATCCACCGAATAACTAACATTCTAAAATATATATGGATCATTTCCTAACGAATATGCGTCATTTGGAGTTCAGTAACCTATAGTTTTTCTGGCCTGTATATTCGGTTCTAATATCAAAAGAATATTTCCGATTATATATAATCGGAAAAAAAAATAAGTACCTAGTCACCGAATAACCAACATTCGGAAAAAGAGATGGATCATTTCCTACCGAATATGCGTTATTTGGAGTTCAGTAACCTATAATACTTTGGCCTATATATTCGGCAGTAACTCCCCAAGACTAAACTCCAATTATAAACAATCGGAATTAAAACTAAGTAACATGTTCCCGAATAACCTACATTCGGAAGTTAACAATGTAGATATCCTACCGAATATGCATAGTTTGGAGTTATGAATATGCATCATATGTATTGTCTACCGAATAACTATAGAGTGAGTTATAGAGTTAAAGAAAAAACCTGCAATAAAGCCACGTTCCCGGCAACTTGGCAGGTTCCTAGCCTCGAAGCCTTTCTCAACTCTTCCATCAAGAATGCTAGGCATGCCGTGCCCCAAGAATAGTCACCGACTTCATGGAGAGGATACAAAAGTTGTATAAGGTTGGCGTCGATCCGGTTTCCAGAAGTATTGGGGAATATGACACATCCCAATACACAAAGGAGATATGTGGTGGCAGCGTGGTTCACTTGCTCATCAGTTAACGTTCCATTCTTTTCCTTCTCCAAGGTGCCTCGGAACATATTCATCAAAGCTGTAATGTTGATCTGTCTTGTTATGTAACTTGCATGCCTCCTAAACTCTGTTGTTGTTGTCTCTTCATCCCAACCTAAGCACTTTTTAGTTAGAGCATAAAGTTGTGCCCAACTTAAATGCTTTGTGTAGTTAAACTTCACAGCTGTGCCTTGGTCAGGAAGGTTAAAAATCTGCACAACATCATCCTGGGTAATCGTCATCTCCCCAAACGGCATATGGAAAGTATCGGTCTCAGGATACATTCTCTCCACGAACGCCGATATGGCCACACAATCATGTTCCAACAATGAATTCTCGGCGGCATTAGCTAACCCCGAGTTGGCAACAATTGACTTGAACCTTTCACATTCACCGGATAAAGGCCACACAAGCATTTTTGTTGGTGCGGCGGTAGGTTTGAGTAGACGGACCGCATCTTGATGATCCTATTAAAGTACATAAAAAAATACTTAATACAAATATTACGATATAACACATAGACAATACATTAATAAAAAATAGTAATTTTATTACCTCGGTTTCGTATATTTCTCTGGCCCATGAGTCTTTGTATCCAAATAGAAATTATCCTCCATCCGCCGGTAGCCCAAGGATTGTGCCTGCTGGAATACCCTTCTTCTTCAAGTGCTGAGGGAGAAGATGTGATGCTTTCTTAGCAATATCCTTCTTTACACCATCTTTTCCTTTTTTGGCTTTTTGGGTACCACTTGGTTGTCCTTCTTCTTCTACTCTTGGCACTGGATCAACTGGTTCAATTTCATGGTGGGGTGTAACTTGTGGAGCAGTTGGTTCTGCACTTTGTTGAGCGGCTTGTTCAACACTTGGTTGCACCCCTTGTTCACTGCCTTGTTGTTCTACACTTTGTTCAGCACTTGGTTGCACTCCTTGTTGACTGCTTTGTTCTTGTAAGCTTTGTTGAGCACTTGAATTATCTTTGGCACTCCTTTCCCTCCTAGCACTAGCTGTCACTTTCTTCCTCCTTTCTCGACTTTGTCTAAACAACAAAGAAAGGAACAATATTTACAAACTATACAATCGGAAGACAAAGTATGGAAATATAACCCGAATGTACACATTCGGACGTAAGAAGACACATACTGTTCCCGAATACAAAACAATCGAAAGCTAACTAAACATATTTACAACCGAATATGCATCAATTGGAGTTCAGAAGCTCTAAATTTTTCATCCTACACAATCGGAAGACAAAGTACAACTATAACCCGAATGAACAAATTCGGAAGTAAGAAGACACATATTTTTCCCGAATGAAAAACAATCGGAATATAACTAAACATGTTTACAACCGAATATTCATCAACTGGAGTTCAGAAACTCTAAAATTTTATCCTACACAATCGGAGGTATAAAACATTATATTGTCTTCCGAATAAATACTGGCCCCAAAATGGGATTTTTCCTATATCAGAAATTTTGAGATTTTTTCAATATATATAATTATATCGGTAGTGAGTGTACTTCCGAATACTGTGTGTCTACTTAAATATATTCGGGAGCCAAAAAATTCATTAAACTACCGATTATTACCAGTTTGTATCCAGGAAGATATGGCCAACAATATTCGGCCGATAACCATCAAATATTTCTCCCGAATACTGTCGATGTTCTTGAGAAATGAAGAACACGACTACATTCGGAAGTAAATAAGCATGAATATCGCCCGAATCTGGATAAATAACCGAAAACCCTAGAATTTTTTTTCTCGATTCGTCGAATTAAAGCGAAATAAACCCCAAAAATGATAGATTCTTACCTAATTGGGGCCATTTGAAGTTGACGAAGTGTTTGACTATCGGAATCGCCACCACCGACTACATCGACGGGTACTTCTTCTTCGCGTTCTTCTTCATTTGCAGCAACAATTTCTTTATTTCTTGCTAAAATCCCAATCTTTGGATCGATACTCCGAGCAACGTTTTTGGTTCTAGGTCTGTGGGTTTCATTTCCCTTATCCATTGTTTTATAAACGAATCGACGATGTTTTGATTTTACGATTCGCGACGATGTTTCGGTTGAACACAAGAACGAGGGAATTTTTTTTTTCTTCCACAATCGGAAGATAATATGAAACTGGAAGAAGAAGAGTTGAAATGAGTAGAATTTTTTTTGATTTGGTTTTTATACAGTTTTACCAGAAGGGAATTTGTGTAACTTCAATATCATATAGGGTACCCCTTAACTAGAGTCTTTGGCTGGGTATAAATTGATGGCCCCTAAATCCTTTCGGGTGGCCCCTAGAAACGCGAGTTTAAAAATAAAGGATTACAAGAGGAAAATTAAAAGAGGAGAACAACAAAATGGGCTAAACAAGGCCCAAACAAAGATCAAATTTAACTGAACCTTACATATTTCACATTTGGCATTTCAACCCTTGGTAAAAAATCTGGTCATCAACACAATCTCATTAGATAATGATTGGTTGTGAACATTTGGACCCCTTCGTGGTTTGTGTGTTCACAGATATATTATATGAATTACAGGTTGTTGAGAGATTTTTATCCTTCCATTTATTTCAAGGTCCTTGCAATGTTTTAAGTTGTCTATTTGGTGCTAAACATGTGATGATGTGACTATGCTTTGCTTGGAGTCAATTGAGACTTGCATATTTGTATAACGATACTAGTATATGCATGGACAATGTAAATCAATTTTCCACCTGGCAGGTAGCATGGAAGCATGAGCAATTTTCAAGGGCAAGAATTACAGCTGCCACCCTTTCGGAGCTATCAGTTGCCCCAGGGTTATTGGAAAGCTTTGGAGGTCTGCACGATCAAAGGTAATATTCTCAAAAAAGTTAAAATAAACTCATTTTTAGACCTTTATATATTGCGTGCATTTACAGATTTGGTTTTGTGCAGGCCTCTTGTGAATCCTGCTGCAGTTGTCAGAAGTGTAAAGTTAGTCGCAGAGAGTCTTGCGGTAAACATTCACCCATTTACTGCAATTCATAATTGGAGAGAAGTGATTAAAAACAAAATTTATGCTGGCGTAACTTTTCTCATTTGATTCATGCAGAGACATATTTATGGCTATCAAGGAAAAAACATCCAGATTTTCAAGGATGGCAGTAGCTTGGCTGTCAATCCATCTTACGTGACCTCATGGCTAGATCTTCTCTCACGGACCCCTAGAGTAGCACCTTTCCTCCCGAAGAATGATCCTTTTATCCTGGCATTGAAAAAGGTTACCGCCAACTTATATCATTTCCAGTTTCCTAATTAGTAATTTTACTTTAAATCACTGACAGATAGAGCTTGGATATTCAAGTGTGGATAGCTTCTGATGTTATCTTTATTTGCTTTCCTGCTGGCAGGAATTAGAGGATCATACTGCTGAGGTGAATGTACAGCATGAGTTGCTTGATGGGATGTTCACTTTCTATGATTCAACGAAATCCCAGCTTAACATATACCAGGTCTAACCTTTTTTGTATTTCTTTCTTTTGGTCTTTGCTCTCCTTTTGCCGTATTCAATTTATGTAGTAAGAGAACTAGTACCTCTAATATTAGCGCAATAGTATTAGCATGCAGATACCATTCCTAATAAAATATAGGGGAAATGGTGGTTATTGTGCAATCTAATTTTGGTTTGTGTTGCAGGTTGCAAGTGTGACCTTCGACTTACTCTTGTCATTGGTTTTGGGATCTTATTTGATTCTACTGTTCTGCTTTCTTGTCATCACAACTAGGGTATGCTTTCTCAATTTCCAGTATAAAGCAAAATATCCTTTTTCTGTGCAAAAAAGATTAGAATCTGATGGATGCACTGCTTGTTGATCTGCAGGGTCTTGATGATCTCATTGGATTATTCAGAAGACCTCCCTAACGTAAGATGAAATCAGGTTGATTGAAGTTATAACAACAGGATTAGATGTAATGACCTAATGCTCTTCCATTTGTGATGCGAAAGACCGGCATCGGTTAATGATAATCACAGCAGATTAGTTATTTTTGTCGATGTACTCAATCCTGCTGTAAATTAGGTGGTCATACCATATGCCTCTATCGTGAGTTATTTATGTCATAAAGCTCATATCGGTAGCTAGGTTTATTCTGACTCGCTAGGGATCCGATTTTTGGTGGTGCAAATACTCCTCTTGCAGTATTAGGTTAGGTTGCTACCATCTGAAGATTAATTTTACGAGGCAGAAATTCTAGTTCGTGGGATTCTTTTTACCTTGGCAGAGAAATGAATTCTTTTCTTATATGCAAAGCAAAGGTACTATGCTCAATTTTTTAATCCCTACCTTGAGCAAGTAGAAATGGTGATATCGTTTTCAATATTAATGTTTAGAAAGTAGAAACAAGTTGGAAGACTTGGAAATGGTACGAGTTCTTTACTGTTATCAACAACATCAACAACTTTGGAAGACTTAGAAATGGTCCTTCCAAAACGGCAGTCGTCTAGGTCAATGAAACTCAAAACTAGTTCACTGATATGCTTGTGATTTTCCTGAGGGTTCCTAAATGCTCAACCAGTTGCAAAAAGATACAAACTGAATCCCACTTTATGTGAATATCCAGTAACCATCTTTGTTACTAATTTTAAATGAGTACTATGTTCACCTTCTTACCATTTCAAAAACCATCTTTATGTGAACATCTAAGAACCATATGAACACCTGAGGTACGTTCAGGACGTACAAGTGTAAAAAGTGTTGGTTAATAACAATTAAAAATTAATCAATCAACTAATAATATAAGAGGCACTTATCTGTTTTTTGTGTGTTCTTCTTAGTCAACTGTTAATGTCTTGAACATCCTGTTAAACACCATGGAAACAAGGAAACGGTAATGGTAGATTGAGGCGCATGTTCAACATACTGTCCTTAAGACAAGAATGCCCGGCTACACTCTGAAAAAGATGATGCTATAGCCCTACGGGTACATCTGCCTCCAAGATACAACAATCTTAACAAGCTTCAATAGCACATTCAAACTTGTCCTTCTAGAACTTGGCAGCGGAAAAACTCACGAATCGTTAGCACTTAAAACCCTCGTATCAAACATCGAAAAACGAAGAAGAAGTACTCAAAAAAACACGGGGATATATGAGAGGTTTTTCTATATATAACAACAATAAAAAGAGGTTATTCATATATAAAACCCTAACCCAAATCCAAAAAATATATAGTAAACTTATCCCGTAAAAAACTAAGAGATAAATTTGGAAGGTGTTTTTATTTTTTTGGAAAAACCTTTTTATTAGTAATTTTTATTCACATAAAACTGTATTTTTTCCAACAATCCCCCACATGAATAAAAATACGATAAAACACGGAAAACAAGAAATATCACGAATAGGCATAGGTGTCCATAAGGTCTTGAACCTTTGCTTAGTGAGAGGTTACCTGAACTACTTATTAGCCAGTGTCCATTAGGTCTTGAACTGTCTAACATTTGGTGTAACTCGCGATAACAACCACACATGATATCTCCAAGGTTGCTGCCAAGCTCCGCCGTTGTGTCCATTTTGGCCCTGGACGTCTTGTTTCTCAGAATGCTCTAGAGAATCAGCTCATATTCTCATAGAAAGCGACCCACTTCCTCATTCAGATAGGTGAGTTCCATTAAGAGTGTTCACTGCTACACCCCACTTCAATCTTAAATTGAAACTATGGAACTCATTAAGACTTATTAAAAGTCACCCTTCACATGCAGTCACACTATCACATCTACACCATAGGGAAGGGACAGAGAGAATATAATTCTCTGATAGTGTTTACCTTTACCTACCATAAATTAGTTGTCTCATTCGAAACCTTGATCTTGGGATCTCCAGTCAGCAAGGTTGAGTATCCTTCATGGCAAGTTTATTTTATATGAGCTTAAGTCCCATTCCCCCTCGATGTATAATTACGAACTATCTCTTTAGAAAATCCTTTCGTCAAAGGACCACTAATTTTTCTGTTGACTTCCCTAAGTCTGTGAGGTTCTCTTTTGGCTTTACATGTCTACTGAGACCTCTTTTTGACTTCACGAATCAACTAAAATTACTTCATTAAAGAGTATAGTTGTCTTACCGAATTAGCCTTCTTCGAGTATGTCTAGACTTTGTCATTGCTCATTTACTTTAGACTCACATAGTCAATTGAGTTTCTGCAATGATGGCCACAGGCTTCGGTCACAGAGGAATATCTTCTAAGAAGCATCTTAGTAATCATTCGTCTTCCTCTTATGCTTGA